>NC_082683.1:153377381-153681337 GCF_949987515.2 Delphinus delphis
CTACACCCGGCGAAATGCCTGTTTCGTTTGTGATTTTCCTTTGTGAAAAACAACTATCCACAGAGTGTTTTGTGCCGATTTTCCATCCTTTTAGATTGACGGAAAGCATTTTACCCACGTAGAAACAGAGAACGAGTAGAAAGAGCGTTGCATTACGTTTAATAAAAGCTTAGGGCGGTCTCGGTGGTACGTTAGTGAAGTTATCTGGGGACACCTTCGCCACGTACATTGTGTTGGAGAGGCTCCGAGAATTCATTCAGGAGTTCTCAAAGTTCGAGATCACGGTTGCCTTACACGTAGGCACGGTGGCAGCCGTGGACATGGCAGTGATTTGGAGAACGTTGTATTAGTCGGCTCTTGCTGCGATAATGCTTTGCAACAAATCTCCCCAAAACTCACTTACGTGAAGAAGAGTCTAGTTTTCTGGGACCTGTGGGCTAGCTGCAGCGGCTCTCTTGTAGACCTCTCGATGGCGGGTGTCGCTCCATGCCGCGGGTCAGTTTGAGGTCTGTCCCGCACACCTCACCGTGGAGCCCAACTGTGAGGCTGCAGGTCCCTGTCTTCTCGCAGAGTTCGGTGAAACGTAAGAGGTGAACCCAACCACACAAGCCCACGTAAGGCCTCTGCGACTCATTTAAGGCCATCGTGTCTTCCCTTGGCCTCCTGGGAACCCCCTGGCCCCAGGATGCAGCTTCCGTAGGCCAGGGCAACCGGCGGAGGGGGGCGGGCGGGGCTGCAGGAGGGTGGAACGCGGAGGTCACAGAGGGTGTGGGTGTGGCCACCTCTGCTGTGACTGAACCAAGGGCAGGGGGGCAGGGGGTCCAGGGCAGGGCCCTCAGAGCCCGGTAGGCCCAGGGGGGCGGCGCAAGCACCTAGGCCCAGGCCGAAGAGCGCCTTCTTGGTACGCGCGGCAGGCCGGCCTCTCGCCTTGCCACTCAGGCCGCCCTCCCACTTGAAGTGTGTGTGGCACGCGTCCGCGGAGTACACCTCGCTGCACAGGTAGCCACGGGACTGGGCGTCGTAGCTTCCTGCGAGGCGGCCGGAGGTCCCGCAGGCGGGTGGGTCCCTGGGACAGACGCGCGGAGCGGCTCCTGCCCGGCCCCCCTGAGAACCGTCGCCGTTCCGTAAGGCGGGGCGCCTGCTTCAGAATGTAAAATCACGTGTCCGCTCTATCGATACGCCGTTTAGTTTACCAGGCAAGACTTTCTTGGTGAAAGAAGCAGCCTTGACTTGCATTCTCGAGCAGGCTTCTCAGCTGGCTGTGCACCGGTACTCTCTCTCTGGGTGTGCGAGTCCGCAGGGCAGGGCATCGCCTGGGCAGGGTGGAGCGTGATCTCTGCGGCCTCGTCTTGCAGCTCCTTCCTTTCATTCTCAATCATCCTGCCCACAGTGGCCTCCTCTCAGGCCTGCATACTTACAACGGCGCATTGCCCGGGCTGCCCCTCTGCAGGCAGTGTCCCTCTGTTTAGTTTGCAGCTGACTGATGCCGCCTCACCCTTCTCATCTCTTCTCAGGTGTCACTTGGTCAAGAAAGCGTCCCCTTACCTACTCAACTCATCACGTCCCCCTACCGTAGCTCACGTGACACCACGCACCTCTCGCTTATGGCCGTCATCGCCTTTCCCATCCAGTTTCAGGTAGGTAAGTTTACCCCGTGGTCCGTGAGGAAGAAGAGATCACGCCTGTTTTGCTTACTCTTGATTCCCAGCGACTAGCCCGGTTACTGATAACCTCTGTTAGAGGGAGAAAGGAATGCACCCAATCCCTGGTGAAGCCCTGAGCGTTTTCCTTTCTAGTGTCCCTCGTACTCCTCCCTGCCATCTGTGTCGCCCTTACTCGGCGTCTACCGTTTATGAGTTTACACCTGGGTTACGGTGACTGCTTTGGAGAATCGCATGCCTTTCTATCTCCCTCGCTGCGACCTCTCCTACACCTCCCAGGGCTCTTGGGTTATGCCCTTGCCCTCTTCCGAGCCGTCCGTGGCACCCGCTGTCAACCCCGTACGGCCAAGCTCCGAAGACTGACACTCAAGGCCCTCCGTAATTTGGCTTCAGTTTCGCTTTCTAGACGTTTCAAGAAAGAACGGGCTCTAAATATCTGTGAACCTCTGCTCCGTTTCATATCTACCCACGAGGTTAATTTTTTTGTTTCTTCCAGTCCACCTATTTTGCACCTCCTTCTCTGGGAAGACTTCACTGAGAATCCAAGCGATTTCTGGATCCCTTCTCTCCCCTGAAGCTGCAAACACTTTAGCAGGACATGTGCGGAACTGCCGTAAGGTAATCTACATCTTGTCTCCCTCTCTGGTATCTAACCTCCCTGCGAATGGGGGTACGTCTCCGTGTTCTGTGCGGTTTTCAGCCCAGGACTCTCTACACATAGTGGATATTTGATTTGGTAAGTGAACGAATAGGTGGACGAGTCACCGAGATGAGGGCATTGTCTCATTCTTTCTCTCTTTCTCCACTTTCAAGTTTCTTTAGTTAGTTTCCTCAGACAAAAGGTTTCTTTGTAGCTACACAGTGGCCAGGTCCACAGAATGTTGCAGGTAGCTGCTGAAAACATCCCTCCTCCACTTGAGAATGGCTTGCTCTCCCTCTCAAGCGGAGAGAGCTGGGATTCGATATTTAATGAAGTGCCTCTGTCCACTTGGCATTGAGAGGCACTAGGGGGCGTTAGTGCTCTACACCCGGCGAAATGCCTGTTTCGTTTGTGATTTTCCTTTGTGAAAAACAACTATCCACAGAGTGTTTTGTGCCGATTTTCCATCCTTTTAGATTGACGGAAAGCATTTTACCCACGTAGAAACAGAGAACGAGTAGAAAGAGCGTTGCATTACGTTTAATAAAAGCTTAGGGCGGTCTCGGTGGTACGTTAGTGAAGTTATCTGGGGACACCTTCGCCACGTACATTGTGTTGGAGAGGCTCCGAGAATTCATTCAGGAGTTCTCAAAGTTCGAGATCACGGTTGCCTTACACGTAGGCACGGTGGCAGCCGTGGACATGGCAGTGATTTGGAGAACGTTGTACTAGTCGGCTCTTGCTGCGATAATGCTTTGCAACAAATCTCCCCAAAACTCACTTACGTGAAGAAGAGTCTAGTTTTCTGGGACCTGTGGGCTAGCTGCAGCGGCTCTCTTGTAGACCTCTCGATGGCGGGTGTCGCTCCATGCCGCGGGTCAGTTTGAGGTCTGTCCCGCACACCTCACCGTGGAGCCCAACTGTGAGGCTGCAGGTCCCTGTCTTCTCGCAGAGTTCGGTGAAACGTAAGAGGTGAACCCAACCACACAAGCCCACGTAAGGCCTCTGCGACTCATTTAAGGCCATCGTGTCTTCCCTTGGCCTCCTGGGAACCCCCTGGCCCCAGGATGCAGCTTCCGTAGGCCAGGGCAACCGGCGGAGGGGGGCGGGCGGGGCTGCAGGAGGGTGGAACGCGGAGGTCACAGAGGGTGTGGGTGTGGCCACCTCTGCTGTGACTGAACCAAGGGCAGGGGGGCAGGGGGTCCAGGGCAGGGCCCTCAGAGCCCGGTAGGCCCAGGGGGGCGGCGCAAGCACCTAGGCCCAGGCCGAAGAGCGCCTTCTTGGTACGCGCGGCAGGCCGGCCTCTCGCCTTGCCACTCAGGCCGCCCTCCCACTTGAAGTGTGTGTGGCACGCGTCCGCGGAGTACACCTCGCTGCACAGGTAGCCACGGGACTGGGCGTCGTAGCTTCCTGCGAGGCGGCCGGAGGTCCCGCAGGCGGGTGGGTCCCTGGGACAGACGCGCGGAGCGGCTCCTGCCCGGCCCCCCTGAGAACCGTCGCCGTTCCGTAAGGCGGGGCGCCTGCTTCAGAATGTAAAATCACGTGTCCGCTCTATCGATACGCCGTTTAGTTTACCAGGCAAGACTTTCTTGGTGAAAGAAGCAGCCTTGACTTGCATTCTCGAGCAGGCTTCTCAGCTGGCTGTGCACCGGTACTCTCTCTCTGGGTGTGCGAGTCCGCAGGGCAGGGCATCGCCTGGGCAGGGTGGAGCGTGATCTCTGCGGCCTCGTCTTGCAGCTCCTTCCTTTCATTCTCAATCATCCTGCCCACAGTGGCCTCCTCTCAGGCCTGCATACTTACAACGGCGCATTGCCCGGGCTGCCCCTCTGCAGGCAGTGTCCCTCTGTTTAGTTTGCAGCTGACTGATGCCGCCTCACCCTTCTCATCTCTTCTCAGGTGTCACTTGGTCAAGAAAGCGTCCCCTTACCTACTCAACTCATCACGTCCCCCTACCGTAGCTCACGTGACACCACGCACCTCTCGCTTATGGCCGTCATCGCCTTTCCCATCCAGTTTGAGGTAGGTAAGTTTACCCCGTGGTCCGTGAGGAAGAAGAGATCACGCCTGTTTTGCTTACTCTTGATTCCCAGCGACTAGCCCGGTTACTGATAACCTCTGTTAGAGGGAGAAAGGAATGCACCCAATCCCTGGTGAAGCCCTGAGCGTTTTCCTTTCTAGTGTCCCTCGTACTCCTCCCTGCCATCTGTGTCGCCCTTACTCGGCGTCTACCGTTTATGAGTTTACACCTGGGTTACGGTGACTGCTTCGGAGAATCGCATGCCTTTCTATCTCCCTCGCTGCGACCTCTCCTACACCTCCCAGGGCTCTTGGGTTATGCCCTTGCCCTCTTCCGAGCCGTCCGTGGCACCCGCTGTCAACCCCGTACGGCCAAGCTCCGAAGACTGACACTCAAGGCCCTCCGTAATTTGGCTTCAGTTTCGCTTTCTAGACGTTTCAAGAAAGAACGGGCTCTAAATATCTGTGAACCTCTGCTCCGTTTCATATCTACCCACGAGGTTAATTTTTTTGTTTCTTCCAGTCCACCTATTTTGCACCTCCTTCTCTGGGCAGACTTCACTGAGAATCCAAGCGATTTCTGGATCCCTTCTCTCCCCTGAAGCTGCAAACACTTTAACAGGACATGTGCGGAACTGCCGTAAGGTAATCTACATCTTGTCTCCCTCTCTGGTATCTAACCTCCCTGCGAATGGGGGTACGTCTCCGTGTTCTGTGCGGTTTTCAGCACAGTACTCTCTACAGGTAGTGGATATTTCATTTGGTAAGTGAACGAATAAGTGGATGAGTCACCGAGATAAGGGTACTGTCTCATTCTTTCTCTCTTTTTCCACTTTCAAGTTTCTTTAGTTAGTTTCCTCAGACAAAAGGTTTCTTTGTAGCTACACAGTGGCCAGGTCCACAGAATGTTGCAGGTAGCTGCTGAAAACATCCCTCCTCCACTTGAGAATGGCTTGCTCTCCCTCTCAAGCGGAGAGAGCTGGGATTCGATATTTAATGAAGTGCCTCTGTCCACTTGGCATTGAGAGGCACTAGGGGGCGTTAGTGCTCTACACCCGGCGAAATGCCTGTTTCGTTTGTGATTTTCCTTTGTGAAAAACAACTATCCACAGAGTGTTTTGTGCCGATTTTCCATCCTTTTAGATTGACGGAAAGCATTTTACCCACGTAGAAACAGAGAACGAGTAGAAAGAGCGTTGCATTACGTTTAATAAAAGCTTAGGGCGGTCTCGGTGGTACGTTAGTGAAGTTATCTGGGGACACCTTCGCCACGTACATTGTGTTGGAGAGGCTCCGAGAATTCATTCAGGAGTTCTCAAAGTTCGAGATCACGGTTGCCTTACACGTAGGCACGGTGGCAGCCGTGGACATGGCAGTGATTTGGAGAACGTTGTATTAGTCGGCTCTTGCTGCGATAATGCTTTGCAACAAATCTCCCCAAAACTCACTTACGTGAAGAAGAGTCTAGTTTTCTGGGACCTGTGGGCTAGCTGCAGCGGCTCTCTTGTAGACCTCTCGATGGCGGGTGTCGCTCCATGCCGCGGGTCAGTTTGAGGTCTGTCCCGCACACCTCACCGTGGAGCCCAACTGTGAGGCTGCAGGTCCCTGTCTTCTCGCAGAGTTCGGTGAAACGTAAGAGGTGAACCCAACCACACAAGCCCACGTAAGGCCTCTGCGACTCATTTAAGGCCATCGTGTCTTCCCTTGGCCTCCTGGGAACCCCCTGGCCCCAGGATGCAGCTTCCGTAGGCCAGGGCAACCGGCGGAGGGGGGCGGGCGGGGCTGCAGGAGGGTGGAACGCGGAGGTCACAGAGGGTGTGGGTGTGGCCACCTCTGCTGTGACTGAACCAAGGGCAGGGGGGCAGGGGGTCCAGGGCAGGGCCCTCAGAGCCCGGTAGGCCCAGGGGGGCGGCGCAAGCACCTAGGCCCAGGCCGAAGAGCGCCTTCTTGGTACGCGCGGCAGGCCGGCCTCTCGCCTTGCCACTCAGGCCGCCCTCCCACTTGAAGTGTGTGTGGCACGCGTCCGCGGAGTACACCTCGCTGCACAGGTAGCCACGGGACTGGGCGTCGTAGCTTCCTGCGAGGCGGCCGGAGGTCCCGCAGGCGGGTGGGTCCCTGGGACAGACGCGCGGAGTGGCTCCTGCCCGGCCCCCCTGAGAACCGTCGCCGTTCCGTAAGGCGGGGCGCCTGCTTCAGAATGTAAAATCACGTGTCCGCTCTATCGATACGCCGTTTAGTTTACCAGGCAAGACTTTCTTGGTGAAAGAAGCAGCCTTGACTTGCATTCTCGAGCAGGCTTCTCAGCTGGCTGTGCACCGGTACTCTCTCTCTGGGTGTGCGAGTCCGCAGGGCAGGGCATCGCCTGGGCAGGGTGGAGCGTGATCTCTGCGGCCTCGTCTTGCAGCTCCTTCCTTTCATTCTCAATCATCCTGCCCACAGTGGCCTCCTCTCAGGCCTGCATACTTACAACGGCGCATTGCCCGGGCTGCCCCTCTGCAGGCAGTGTCCCTCTGTTTAGTTTGCAGCTGACTGATGCCGCCTCACCCTTCTCATCTCTTCTCAGGTGTCACTTGGTCAAGAAAGCGTCCCCTTACCTACTCAACTCATCACGTCCCCCTACCGTAGCTCACGTGACACCACGCACCTCTCGCTTATGGCCGTCATCGCCTTTCCCATCCAGTTTCAGGTAGGTAAGTTTACCCCGTGGTCCGTGAGGAAGAAGAGATCACGCCTGTTTTGCTTACTCTTGATTCCCAGCGACTAGCCCGGTTACTGATAACCTCTGTTAGAGGGAGAAAGGAATGCACCCAATCCCTGGTGAAGCCCTGAGCGTTTTCCTTTCTAGTGTCCCTCGTACTCCTCCCTGCCATCTGTGTCGCCCTTACTCGGCGTCTACCGTTTATGAGTTTACACCTGGGTTACGGTGACTGCTTTGGAGAATCGCATGCCTTTCTATCTCCCTCGCTGCGACCTCTCCTACACCTCCCAGGGCTCTTGGGTTATGCCCTTGCCCTCTTCCGAGCCGTCCGTGGCACCCGCTGTCAACCCCGTACGGCCAAGCTCCGAAGACTGACACTCAAGGCCCTCCGTAATTTGGCTTCAGTTTCGCTTTCTAGACGTTTCAAGAAAGAACGGGCTCTAAATATCTGTGAACCTCTGCTCCGTTTCATATCTACCCACGAGGTTAATTTTTTTGTTTCTTCCAGTCCACCTATTTTGCACCTCCTTCTCTGGGAAGACTTCACTGAGAATCCAAGCGATTTCTGGATCCCTTCTCTCCCCTGAAGCTGCAAACACTTTAGCAGGACATGTGCGGAACTGCCGTAAGGTAATCTACATCTTGTCTCCCTCTCTGGTATCTAACCTCCCTGCGAATGGGGGTACGTCTCCGTGTTCTGTGCGGTTTTCAGCCCAGGACTCTCTACACATAGTGGATATTTGATTTGGTAAGTGAACGAATAGGTGGACGAGTCACCGAGATGAGGGCATTGTCTCATTCTTTCTCTCTTTCTCCACTTTCAAGTTTCTTTAGTTAGTTTCCTCAGACAAAAGGTTTCTTTGTAGCTACACAGTGGCCAGGTCCACAGAATGTTGCAGGTAGCTGCTGAAAACATCCCTCCTCCACTTGAGAATGGCTTGCTCTCCCTCTCAAGCGGAGAGAGCTGGGATTCGATATTTAATGAAGTGCCTCTGTCCACTTGGCATTGAGAGGCACTAGGGGGCGTTAGTGCTCTACACCCGGCGAAATGCCTGTTTCGTTTGTGATTTTCCTTTGTGAAAAACAACTATCCACAGAGTGTTTTGTGCCGATTTTCCATCCTTTTAGATTGACGGAAAGCATTTTACCCACGTAGAAACAGAGAACGAGTAGAAAGAGCGTTGCATTACGTTTAATAAAAGCTTAGGGCGGTCTCGGTGGTACGTTAGTGAAGTTATCTGGGGACACCTTCGCCACGTACATTGTGTTGGAGAGGCTCCGAGAATTCATTCAGGAGTTCTCAAAGTTCGAGATCACGGTTGCCTTACACGTAGGCACGGTGGCAGCCGTGGACATGGCAGTGATTTGGAGAACGTTGTACTAGTCGGCTCTTGCTGCGATAATGCTTTGCAACAAATCTCCCCAAAACTCACTTACGTGAAGAAGAGTCTAGTTTTCTGGGACCTGTGGGCTAGCTGCAGCGGCTCTCTTGTAGACCTCTCGATGGCGGGTGTCGCTCCATGCCGCGGGTCAGTTTGAGGTCTGTCCCGCACACCTCACCGTGGAGCCCAACTGTGAGGCTGCAGGTCCCTGTCTTCTCGCAGAGTTCGGTGAAACGTAAGAGGTGAACCCAACCACACAAGCCCACGTAAGGCCTCTGCGACTCATTTAAGGCCATCGTGTCTTCCCTTGGCCTCCTGGGAACCCCCTGGCCCCAGGATGCAGCTTCCGTAGGCCAGGGCAACCGGCGGAGGGGGGCGGGCGGGGCTGCAGGAGGGTGGAACGCGGAGGTCACAGAGGGTGTGGGTGTGGCCACCTCTGCTGTGACTGAACCAAGGGCAGGGGGGCAGGGGGTCCAGGGCAGGGCCCTCAGAGCCCGGTAGGCCCAGGGGGGCGGCGCAAGCACCTAGGCCCAGGCCGAAGAGCGCCTTCTTGGTACGCGCGGCAGGCCGGCCTCTCGCCTTGCCACTCAGGCCGCCCTCCCACTTGAAGTGTGTGTGGCACGCGTCCGCGGAGTACACCTCGCTGCACAGGTAGCCACGGGACTGGGCGTCGTAGCTTCCTGCGAGGCGGCCGGAGGTCCCGCAGGCGGGTGGGTCCCTGGGACAGACGCGCGGAGCGGCTCCTGCCCGGCCCCCCTGAGAACCGTCGCCGTTCCGTAAGGCGGGGCGCCTGCTTCAGAATGTAAAATCACGTGTCCGCTCTATCGATACGCCGTTTAGTTTACCAGGCAAGACTTTCTTGGTGAAAGAAGCAGCCTTGACTTGCATTCTCGAGCAGGCTTCTCAGCTGGCTGTGCACCGGTACTCTCTCTCTGGGTGTGCGAGTCCGCAGGGCAGGGCATCGCCTGGGCAGGGTGGAGCGTGATCTCTGCGGCCTCGTCTTGCAGCTCCTTCCTTTCATTCTCAATCATCCTGCCCACAGTGGCCTCCTCTCAGGCCTGCATACTTACAACGGCGCATTGCCCGGGCTGCCCCTCTGCAGGCAGTGTCCCTCTGTTTAGTTTGCAGCTGACTGATGCCGCCTCACCCTTCTCATCTCTTCTCAGGTGTCACTTGGTCAAGAAAGCGTCCCCTTACCTACTCAACTCATCACGTCCCCCTACCGTAGCTCACGTGACACCACGCACCTCTCGCTTATGGCCGTCATCGCCTTTCCCATCCAGTTTCAGGTAGGTAAGTTTACCCCGTGGTCCGTGAGGAAGAAGAGATCACGCCTGTTTTGCTTACTCTTGATTCCCAGCGACTAGCCCGGTTACTGATAACCTCTGTTAGAGGGAGAAAGGAATGCACCCAATCCCTGGTGAAGCCCTGAGCGTTTTCCTTTCTAGTGTCCCTCGTACTCCTCCCTGCCATCTGTGTCGCCCTTACTCGGCGTCTACCGTTTATGAGTTTACACCTGGGTTACGGTGACTGCTTCGGAGAATCGCATGCCTTTCTATCTCCCTCGCTGCGACCTCTCCTACACCTCCCAGGGCTCTTGGGTTATGCCCTTGCCCTCTTCCGAGCCGTCCGTGGCACCCGCTGTCAACCCCGTACGGCCAAGCTCCGAAGACTGACACTCAAGGCCCTCCGTAATTTGGCTTCAGTTTCGCTTTCTAGACGTTTCAAGAAAGAACGGGCTCTAAATATCTGTGAACCTCTGCTCCGTTTCATATCTACCCACGAGGTTAATTTTTTTGTTTCTTCCAGTCCACCTATTTTGCACCTCCTTCTCTGGGCAGACTTCACTGAGAATCCAAGCGATTTCTGGATCCCTTCTCTCCCCTGAAGCTGCAAACACTTTAACAGGACATGTGCGGAACTGCCGTAAGGTAATCTACATCTTGTCTCCCTCTCTGGTATCTAACCTCCCTGCGAATGGGGGTACGTCTCCGTGTTCTGTGCGGTTTTCAGCACAGTACTCTCTACAGGTAGTGGATATTTCATTTGGTAAGTGAACGAATAAGTGGATGAGTCACCGAGATAAGGGTACTGTCTCATTCTTTCTCTCTTTTTCCACTTTCAAGTTTCTTTAGTTACTTTCCTCAGACAAAAGGTTTCTTTGTAGCTACACAGTGGCCAGGTCCACAGAATGTTGCAGGTAGCTGCTGAAAACATCCCTCCTCCACTTGAGAATGGCTTGCTCTCCCTCTCAAGCGGAGAGAGCTGGGATTCGATATTTAATGAAGTGCCTCTGTCCACTTGGCATTGAGAGGCACTAGGGGGCGTTAGTGCTCTACACCCGGCGAAATGCCTGTTTCGTTTGTGATTTTCCTTTGTGAAAAACAACTATCCACAGAGTGTTTTGTGCCGATTTTCCATCCTTTTAGATTGACGGAAAGCATTTTACCCACGTAGAAACAGAGAACGAGTAGAAAGAGCGTTGCATTACGTTTAATAAAAGCTTAGGGCGGTCTCGGTGGTACGTTAGTGAAGTTATCTGGGGACACCTTCGCCACGTACATTGTGTTGGAGAGGCTCCGAGAATTCATTCAGGAGTTCTCAAAGTTCGAGATCACGGTTGCCTTACACGTAGGCACGGTGGCAGCCGTGGACATGGCAGTGATTTGGAGAACGTTGTACTAGTCGGCTCTTGCTGCGATAATGCTTTGCAACAAATCTCCCCAAAACTCACTTACGTGAAGAAGAGTCTAGTTTTCTGGGACCTGTGGGCTAGCTGCAGCGGCTCTCTTGTAGACCTCTCGATGGCGGGTGTCGCTCCATGCCGCGGGTCAGTTTGAGGTCTGTCCCGCACACCTCACCGTGGAGCCCAACTGTGAGGCTGCAGGTCCCTGTCTTCTCGCAGAGTTCGGTGAAACGTAAGAGGTGAACCCAACCACACAAGCCCACGTAAGGCCTCTGCGACTCATTTAAGGCCATCGTGTCTTCCCTTGGCCTCCTGGGAACCCCCTGGCCCCAGGATGCAGCTTCCGTAGGCCAGGGCAACCGGCGGAGGGGGGCGGGCGGGGCTGCAGGAGGGTGGAACGCGGAGGTCACAGAGGGTGTGGGTGTGGCCACCTCTGCTGTGACTGAACCAAGGGCAGGGGGGCAGGGGGTCCAGGGCAGGGCCCTCAGAGCCCGGTAGGCCCAGGGGGGCGGCGCAAGCACCTAGGCCCAGGCCGAAGAGCGCCTTCTTGGTACGCGCGGCAGGCCGGCCTCTCGCCTTGCCACTCAGGCCGCCCTCCCACTTGAAGTGTGTGTGGCACGCGTCCGCGGAGTACACCTCGCTGCACAGGTAGCCACGGGACTGGGCGTCGTAGCTTCCTGCGAGGCGGCCGGAGGTCCCGCAGGCGGGTGGGTCCCTGGGACAGACGCGCGGAGCGGCTCCTGCCCGGCCCCCCTGAGAACCGTCGCCGTTCCGTAAGGCGGGGCGCCTGCTTCAGAATGTAAAATCACGTGTCCGCTCTATCGATACGCCGTTTAGTTTACCAGGCAAGACTTTCTTGGTGAAAGAAGCAGCCTTGACTTGCATTCTCGAGCAGGCTTCTCAGCTGGCTGTGCACCGGTACTCTCTCTCTGGGTGTGCGAGTCCGCAGGGCAGGGCATCGCCTGGGCAGGGTGGAGCGTGATCTCTGCGGCCTCGTCTTGCAGCTCCTTCCTTTCATTCTCAATCATCCTGCCCACAGTGGCCTCCTCTCAGGCCTGCATACTTACAACGGCGCATTGCCCGGGCTGCCCCTCTGCAGGCAGTGTCCCTCTGTTTAGTTTGCAGCTGACTGATGCCGCCTCACCCTTCTCATCTCTTCTCAGGTGTCACTTGGTCAAGAAAGCGTCCCCTTACCTACTCAACTCATCACGTCCCCCTACCGTAGCTCACGTGACACCACGCACCTCTCGCTTATGGCCGTCATCGCCTTTCCCATCCAGTTTCAGGTAGGTAAGTTTACCCCGTGGTCCGTGAGGAAGAAGAGATCACGCCTGTTTTGCTTACTCTTGATTCCCAGCGACTAGCCCGGTTACTGATAACCTCTGTTAGAGGGAGAAAGGAATGCACCCAATCCCTGGTGAAGCCCTGAGCGTTTTCCTTTCTAGTGTCCCTCGTACTCCTCCCTGCCATCTGTGTCGCCCTTACTCGGCGTCTACCGTTTATGAGTTTACACCTGGGTTACGGTGACTGCTTCGGAGAATCGCATGCCTTTCTATCTCCCTCGCTGCGACCTCTCCTACACCTCCCAGGGCTCTTGGGTTATGCCCTTGCCCTCTTCCGAGCCGTCCGTGGCACCCGCTGTCAACCCCGTACGGCCAAGCTCCGAAGACTGACACTCAAGGCCCTCCGTAATTTGGCTTCAGTTTCGCTTTCTAGACGTTTCAAGAAAGAACGGGCTCTAAATATCTGTGAACCTCTGCTCCGTTTCATATCTACCCACGAGGTTAATTTTTTTGTTTCTTCCAGTCCACCTATTTTGCACCTCCTTCTCTGGGCAGACTTCACTGAGAATCCAAGCGATTTCTGGATCCCTTCTCTCCCCTGAAGCTGCAAACACTTTAACAGGACATGTGCGGAACTGCCGTAAGGTAATCTACATCTTGTCTCCCTCTCTGGTATCTAACCTCCCTGCGAATGGGGGTACGTCTCCGTGTTCTGTGCGGTTTTCAGCACAGTACTCTCTACAGGTAGTGGATATTTCATTTGGTAAGTGAACGAATAAGTGGATGAGTCACCGAGATAAGGGTACTGTCTCATTCTTTCTCTCTTTTTCCACTTTCAAGTTTCTTTAGTTACTTTCCTCAGACAAAAGGTTTCTTTGTAGCTACACAGTGGCCAGGTCCACAGAATGTTGCAGGTAGCTGCTGAAAACATCCCTCCTCCACTTGAGAATGGCTTGCTCTCCCTCTCAAGCGGAGAGAGCTGGGATTCGATATTTAATGAAGTGCCTCTGTCCACTTGGCATTGAGAGGCACTAGGGGGCGTTAGTGCTCTACACCCGGCGAAATGCCTGTTTCGTTTGTGATTTTCCTTTGTGAAAAACAACTATCCACAGAGTGTTTTGTGCCGATTTTCCATCCTTTTAGATTGACGGAAAGCATTTTACCCACGTAGAAACAGAGAACGAGTAGAAAGAGCGTTGCATTACGTTTAATAAAAGCTTAGGGCGGTCTCGGTGGTACGTTAGTGAAGTTATCTGGGGACACCTTCGCCACGTACATTGTGTTGGAGAGGCTCCGAGAATTCATTCAGGAGTTCTCAAAGTTCGAGATCACGGTTGCCTTACACGTAGGCACGGTGGCAGCCGTGGACATGGCAGTGATTTGGAGAACGTTGTACTAGTCGGCTCTTGCTGCGATAATGCTTTGCAACAAATCTCCCCAAAACTCACTTACGTGAAGAAGAGTCTAGTTTTCTGGGACCTGTGGGCTAGCTGCAGCGGCTCTCTTGTAGACCTCTCGATGGCGGGTGTCGCTCCATGCCGCGGGTCAGTTTGAGGTCTGTCCCGCACACCTCACCGTGGAGCCCAACTGTGAGGCTGCAGGTCCCTGTCTTCTCGCAGAGTTCGGTGAAACGTAAGAGGTGAACCCAACCACACAAGCCCACGTAAGGCCTCTGCGACTCATTTAAGGCCATCGTGTCTTCCCTTGGCCTCCTGGGAACCCCCTGGCCCCAGGATGCAGCTTCCGTAGGCCAGGGCAACCGGCGGAGGGGGGCGGGCGGGGCTGCAGGAGGGTGGAACGCGGAGGTCACAGAGGGTGTGGGTGTGGCCACCTCTGCTGTGACTGAACCAAGGGCAGGGGGGCAGGGGGTCCAGGGCAGGGCCCTCAGAGCCCGGTAGGCCCAGGGGGGCGGCGCAAGCACCTAGGCCCAGGCCGAAGAGCGCCTTCTTGGTACGCGCGGCAGGCCGGCCTCTCGCCTTGCCACTCAGGCCGCCCTCCCACTTGAAGTGTGTGTGGCACGCGTCCGCGGAGTACACCTCGCTGCACAGGTAGCCACGGGACTGGGCGTCGTAGCTTCCTGCGAGGCGGCCGGAGGTCCCGCAGGCGGGTGGGTCCCTGGGACAGACGCGCGGAGCGGCTCCTGCCCGGCCCCCCTGAGAACCGTCGCCGTTCCGTAAGGCGGGGCGCCTGCTTCAGAATGTAAAATCACGTGTCCGCTCTATCGATACGCCGTTTAGTTTACCAGGCAAGACTTTCTTGGTGAAAGAAGCAGCCTTGACTTGCATTCTCGAGCAGGCTTCTCAGCTGGCTGTGCACCGGTACTCTCTCTCTGGGTGTGCGAGTCCGCAGGGCAGGGCATCGCCTGGGCAGGGTGGAGCGTGATCTCTGCGGCCTCGTCTTGCAGCTCCTTCCTTTCATTCTCAATCATCCTGCCCACAGTGGCCTCCTCTCAGGCCTGCATACTTACAACGGCGCATTGCCCGGGCTGCCCCTCTGCAGGCAGTGTCCCTCTGTTTAGTTTGCAGCTGACTGATGCCGCCTCACCCTTCTCATCTCTTCTCAGGTGTCACTTGGTCAAGAAAGCGTCCCCTTACCTACTCAACTCATCACGTCCCCCTACCGTAGCTCACGTGACACCACGCACCTCTCGCTTATGGCCGTCATCGCCTTTCCCATCCAGTTTCAGGTAGGTAAGTTTACCCCGTGGTCCGTGAGGAAGAAGAGATCACGCCTGTTTTGCTTACTCTTGATTCCCAGCGACTAGCCCGGTTACTGATAACCTCTGTTAGAGGGAGAAAGGAATGCACCCAATCCCTGGTGAAGCCCTGAGCGTTTTCCTTTCTAGTGTCCCTCGTACTCCTCCCTGCCATCTGTGTCGCCCTTACTCGGCGTCTACCGTTTATGAGTTTACACCTGGGTTACGGTGACTGCTTCGGAGAATCGCATGCCTTTCTATCTCCCTCGCTGCGACCTCTCCTACACCTCCCAGGGCTCTTGGGTTATGCCCTTGCCCTCTTCCGAGCCGTCCGTGGCACCCGCTGTCAACCCCGTACGGCCAAGCTCCGAAGACTGACACTCAAGGCCCTCCGTAATTTGGCTTCAGTTTCGCTTTCTAGACGTTTCAAGAAAGAACGGGCTCTAAATATCTGTGAACCTCTGCTCCGTTTCATATCTACCCACGAGGTTAATTTTTTTGTTTCTTCCAGTCCACCTATTTTGCACCTCCTTCTCTGGGCAGACTTCACTGAGAATCCAAGCGATTTCTGGATCCCTTCTCTCCCCTGAAGCTGCAAACACTTTAACAGGACATGTGCGGAACTGCCGTAAGGTAATCTACATCTTGTCTCCCTCTCTGGTATCTAACCTCCCTGCGAATGGGGGTACGTCTCCGTGTTCTGTGCGGTTTTCAGCACAGTACTCTCTACAGGTAGTGGATATTTCATTTGGTAAGTGAACGAATAAGTGGATGAGTCACCGAGATAAGGGTACTGTCTCATTCTTTCTCTCTTTTTCCACTTTCAAGTTTCTTTAGTTACTTTCCTCAGACAAAAGGTTTCTTTGTAGCTACACAGTGGCCAGGTCCACAGAATGTTGCAGGTAGCTGCTGAAAACATCCCTCCTCCACTTGAGAATGGCTTGCTCTCCCTCTCAAGCGGAGAGAGCTGGGATTCGATATTTAATGAAGTGCCTCTGTCCACTTGGCATTGAGAGGCACTAGGGGGCGTTAGTGCTCTACACCCGGCGAAATGCCTGTTTCGTTTGTGATTTTCCTTTGTGAAAAACAACTATCCACAGAGTGTTTTGTGCCGATTTTCCATCCTTTTAGATTGACGGAAAGCATTTTACCCACGTAGAAACAGAGAACGAGTAGAAAGAGCGTTGCATTACGTTTAATAAAAGCTTAGGGCGGTCTCGGTGGTACGTTAGTGAAGTTATCTGGGGACACCTTCGCCACGTACATTGTGTTGGAGAGGCTCCGAGAATTCATTCAGGAGTTCTCAAAGTTCGAGATCACGGTTGCCTTACACGTAGGCACGGTGGCAGCCGTGGACATGGCAGTGATTTGGAGAACGTTGTACTAGTCGGCTCTTGCTGTGATAATGCTTTGCAACAAATCTCCCCAAAACTCACTTACGTGAAGAAGAGTCTAGTTTTCTGGGACCTGTGGGCTAGCTGCAGCGGCTCTCTTGTAGACCTCTCGATGGCGGGTGTCGCTCCATGCCGCGGGTCAGTTTGAGGTCTGTCCCGCACACCTCACCGTGGAGCCCAACTGTGAGGCTGCAGGTCCCTGTCTTCTCGCAGAGTTCGGTGAAACGTAAGAGGTGAACCCAACCACACAAGCCCACGTAAGGCCTCTGCGACTCATTTAAGGCCATCGTGTCTTCCCTTGGCCTCCTGGGAACCCCCTGGCCCCAGGATGCAGCTTCCGTAGGCCAGGGCAACCGGCGGAGGGGGGCGGGCGGGGCTGCAGGAGGGTGGAACGCGGAGGTCACAGAGGGTGTGGGTGTGGCCACCTCTGCTGTGACTGAACCAAGGGCAGGGGGGCAGGGGGTCCAGGGCAGGGCCCTCAGAGCCCGGTAGGCCCAGGGGGGCGGCGCAAGCACCTAGGCCCAGGCCGAAGAGCGCCTTCTTGGTACGCGCGGCAGGCCGGCCTCTCGCCTTGCCACTCAGGCCGCCCTCCCACTTGAAGTGTGTGTGGCACGCGTCCGCGGAGTACACCTCGCTGCACAGGTAGCCACGGGACTGGGCGTCGTAGCTTCCTGCGAGGCGGCCGGAGGTCCCGCAGGCGGGTGGGTCCCTGGGACAGACGCGCGGAGCGGCTCCTGCCCGGCCCCCCTGAGAACCGTCGCCGTTCCGTAAGGCGGGGCGCCTGCTTCAGAATGTAAAATCACGTGTCCGCTCTATCGATACGCCGTTTAGTTTACCAGGCAAGACTTTCTTGGTGAAAGAAGCAGCCTTGACTTGCATTCTCGAGCAGGCTTCTCAGCTGGCTGTGCACCGGTACTCTCTCTCTGGGTGTGCGAGTCCGCAGGGCAGGGCATCGCCTGGGCAGGGTGGAGCGTGATCTCTGCGGCCTCGTCTTGCAGCTCCTTCCTTTCATTCTCAATCATCCTGCCCACAGTGGCCTCCTCTCAGGCCTGCATACTTACAACGGCGCATTGCCCGTGCTGCCTCTCTGCAGGCAGTGTCCCTCTGTTTAGTTTGCAGCTGACTGATGCCGCCTCACCCTTCTCATCTCTTCTCAGGTGTCACTTGGTCAAGAAAGCGTCCCCTTACCTACTCAACTCATCACGTCCCCCTACCGTAGCTCACGTGACACCACGCACCTCTCGCTTATGGCCGTCATCGCCTTTCCCATCCAGTTTCAGGTAGGTAAGTTTACCCCGTGGTCCGTGAGGAAGAAGAGATCACGCCTGTTTTGCTTACTCTTGATTCCCAGCGACTAGCCCGGTTACTGATAACCTCTGTTAGAGGGAGAAAGGAATGCACCCAATCCCTGGTGAAGCCCTGAGCGTTTTCCTTTCTAGTGTCCCTCGTACTCCTCCCTGCCATCTGTGTCGCCCTTACTCGGCGTCTACCGTTTATGAGTTTACACCTGGGTTACGGTGACTGCTTCGGAGAATCGCATGCCTTTCTATCTCCCTCGCTGCGACCTCTCCTACACCTCCCAGGGCTCTTGGGTTATGCCCTTGCCCTCTTCCGAGCCGTCCGTGGCACCCGCTGTCAACCCCGTACGGCCAAGCTCCGAAGACTGACACTCAAGGCCCTCCGTAATTTGGCTTCAGTTTCGCTTTCTAGACGTTTCAAGAAAGAACGGGCTCTAAATATCTGTGAACCTCTGCTCCGTTTCATATCTACCCACGAGGTTAATTTTTTTGTTTCTTCCAGTCCACCTATTTTGCACCTCCTTCTCTGGGAAGACTTCACTGAGAATCCAAGCGATTTCTGGATCCCTTCTCTCCCCTGAAGCTGCAAACACTTTAACAGGACATGTGCGGAACTGCCGTAAGGTAATCTACATCTTGTCTCCCTCTCTGGTATCTAACCTCCCTGCGAATGGGGGTACGTCTCCGTGTTCTGTGCGGTTTTCAGCCCAGGACTCTCTACACGTAGTGGATATTTGATTTGGTAAGTGAACGAATAGGTGGATGAGTCACCGAGATGAGGGTATTGTCTCATTCTTTCTCTCTTTCTCCACTTTCAAGTTTCTTTAGTTAGTTTCCTCAGACAAAAGGTTTCTTTGTAGCTACACAGTGGCCAGGTCCACAGAATGTTGCAGGTAGCTGCTGAAAACATCCCTCCTCCACTTGAGAATGGCTTGCTCTCCCTCTCAAGCGGAGAGAGCTGGGATTCGATATTTAATGAAGTGCCTCTGTCCACTTGGCATTGAGAGGCACTAGGGGGCGTTAGTGCTCTACACCCGGCGAAATGCCTGTTTCGTTTGTGATTTTCCTTTGTGAAAAACAACTATCCACAGAGTGTTTTGTGCCGATTTTCCATCCTTTTAGATTGACGGAAAGCATTTTACCCACGTAGAAACAGAGAACGAGTAGAAAGAGCGTTGCATTACGTTTAATAAAAGCTTAGGGCGGTCTCGGTGGTACGTTAGTGAAGTTATCTGGGGACACCTTCGCCACGTACATTGTGTTGGAGAGGCTCCGAGAATTCATTCAGGAGTTCTCAAAGTTCGAGATCACGGTTGCCTTACACGTAGGCACGGTGGCAGCCGTGGACATGGCAGTGATTTGGAGAACGTTGTACTAGTCGGCTCTTGCTGCGATAATGCTTTGCAACAAATCTCCCCAAAACTCACTTACGTGAAGAAGAGTCTAGTTTTCTGGGACCTGTGGGCTAGCTGCAGCGGCTCTCTTGTAGACCTCTCGATGGCGGGTGTCGCTCCATGCTGCGGGTCAGTTTGAGGTCTGTCCCGCACACCTCACCGTGGAGCCCAACTGTGAGGCTGCAGGTCCCTGTCTTCTCGCAGAGTTCGGTGAAACGTAAGAGGTGAACCCAACCACACAAGCCCACGTAAGGCCTCTGCGACTCATTTAAGGCCATCGTGTCTTCCCTTGGCCTCCTGGGAACCCCCTGGCCCCAGGATGCAGCTTCCGTAGGCCAGGGCAACCGGCGGAGGGGGGCGGGCGGGGCTGCAGGAGGGTGGAACGCGGAGGTCACAGAGGGTGTGGGTGTGGCCACCTCTGCTGTGACTGAACCAAGGGCAGGGGGGCAGGGGGTCCAGGGCAGGGCCCTCAGAGCCCGGTAGGCCCAGGGGGGCGGCGCAAGCACCTAGGCCCAGGCCGAAGAGCGCCTTCTTGGTACGCGCGGCAGGCCGGCCTCTCGCCTTGCCACTCAGGCCGCCCTCCCACTTGAAGTGTGTGTGGCACGCGTCCGCGGAGTACACCTCGCTGCACAGGTAGCCACGGGACTGGGCGTCGTAGCTTCCTGCGAGGCGGCCGGAGGTCCCGCAGGCGGGTGGGTCCCTGGGACAGACGCGCGGAGCGGCTCCTGCCCGGCCCCCCTGAGAACCGTCGCCGTTCCGTAAGGCGGGGCGCCTGCTTCAGAATGTAAAATCACGTGTCCGCTCTATCGATACGCCGTTTAGTTTACCAGGCAAGACTTTCTTGGTGAAAGAAGCAGCCTTGACTTGCATTCTCGAGCAGGCTTCTCAGCTGGCTGTGCACCGGTACTCTCTCTCTGGGTGTGCTAGTCCGCAGGGCAGGGCATCGCCTGGGCAGGGTGGAGCGTGATCTCTGCGGCCTCGTCTTGCAGCTCCTTCCTTTCATTCTCAATCATCCTGCCCACAGTGGCCTCCTCTCAGGCCTGCATACTTACAACGGCGCATTGCCCGGGCTGCCCCTCTGCAGGCAGTGTCCCTCTGTTTAGTTTGCAGCTGACTGATGCCGCCTCACCCTTCTCATCTCTTCTCAGGTGTCACTTGGTCAAGAAAGCGTCCCCTTACCTACTCAACTCATCACGTCCCCCTACCGTAGCTCACGTGACACCACGCACCTCTCGCTTATGGCCGTCATCGCCTTTCCCATCCAGTTTCAGGTAGGTAAGTTTACCCCGTGGTCCGTGAGGAAGAAGAGATCACGCCTGTTTTGCTTACTCTTGATTCCCAGCGACTAGCCCGGTTACTGATAACCTCTGTTAGAGGGAGAAAGGAATGCACCCAATCCCTGGTGAAGCCCTGAGCGTTTTCCTTTCTAGTGTCCCTCGTACTCCTCCCTGCCATCTGTGTCGCCCTTACTCGGCGTCTACCGTTTATGAGTTTACACCTGGGTTACGGTGACTGCTTCGGAGAATCGCATGCCTTTCTATCTCCCTCGCTGCGACCTCTCCTACACCTCCCAGGGCTCTTGGGTTATGCCCTTGCCCTCTTCCGAGCCGTCCGTGGCACCCGCTGTCAACCCCGTACGGCCAAGCTCCGAAGACTGACACTCAAGGCCCTCCGTAATTTGGCTTCAGTTTCGCTTTCTAGACGTTTCAAGAAAGAACGGGCTCTAAATATCTGTGAACCTCTGCTCCGTTTCATATCTACCCACGAGGTTGATTTTTTTGTTTCTTCCAGTCCACCTATTTTGCACCTCCTTCTCTGGGAAGACTTCACTGAGAATCCAAGCGATTTCTGGATCCCTTCTCTCCCCTGAAGCTGCAAACACTTTAACAGGACATGTGCGGAACTGCCGTAAGGTAATCTACATCTTGTCTCCCTCTCTGGTATCTAACCTCCCTGCGAATGGGGGTACGTCTCCGTGTTCTGTGCGGTTTTCAGCCCAGGACTCTCTACACGTAGTGGATATTTGATTTGGTAAGTGAACGAATAGGTGGATGAGTCACCGAGATGAGGGTATTGTCTCATTCTTTCTCTCTTTCTCCACTTTCAAGTTTCTTTAGTTAGTTTCCTCAGACAAAAGGTTTCTTTGTAGCTACACAGTGGCCAGGTCCACAGAATGTTGCAGGTAGCTGCTGAAAACATCCCTCCTCCACTTGAGAATGGCTTGCTCTCCCTCTCAAGCGGAGAGAGCTGGGATTCGACATTTAATGAAGTGCCTCTGTCCACTTGGCATTGAGAGGCACTAGGGGGCGTTAGTGCTCTACACCCGGCGAAATGCCTGTTTCGTTTGTGATTTTCCTTTGTGAAAAACAACTATCCACAGAGTGTTTTGTGCCGATTTTCCATCCTTTTAGATTGACGGAAAGCATTTTACCCACGTAGAAACAGAGAACGAGTAGAAAGAGCGTTGCATTACGTTTAATAAAAGCTTAGGGCGGTCTCGGTGGTACGTTAGTGAAGTTATCTGGGGACACCTTCGCCACGTACATTGTGTTGGAGAGGCTCCGAGAATTCATTCAGGAGTTCTCAAAGTTCGAGATCACGGTTGCCTTACACGTAGGCACGGTGGCAGCCGTGGACATGGCAGTGATTTGGAGAACGTTGTACTAGTCGGCTCTTGCTGCGATAATGCTTTGCAACAGATCTCCCCAAAACTCACTTACGTGAAGAAGAGTCTAGTTTTCTGGGACCTGTGGGCTAGCTGCAGCGGCTCTCTTGTAGACCTCTCGATGGCGGGTGTCGCTCCATGCCGCGGGTCAGTTTGAGGTCTGTCCCGCACACCTCACCGTGGAGCCCAACTGTGAGGCTGCAGGTCCCTGTCTTCTCGCAGAGTTCGGTGAAACGTAAGAGGTGAACCCAACCACACAAGCCCACGTAAGGCCTCTGCGACTCATTTAAGGCCATCGTGTCTTCCCTTGGCCTCCTGGGAACCCCCTGGCCCCAGGATGCAGCTTCCGTAGGCCAGGGCAACCGGCGGAGGGGGGCGGGCGGGGCTGCAGGAGGGTGGAACGCGGAGGTCACAGAGGGTGTGGGTGTGGCCACCTCTGCTGTGACTGAACCAAGGGCAGGGGGGCAGGGGGTCCAGGGCAGGGCCCTCAGAGCCCGGTAGGCCCAGGGGGGCGGCGCAAGCACCTAGGCCCAGGCCGAAGAGCGCCTTCTTGGTACGCGCGGCAGGCCGGCCTCTCGCCTTGCCACTCAGGCCGCCCTCCCACTTGAAGTGTGTGTGGCACGCGTCCGCGGAGTACACCTCGCTGCACAGGTAGCCACGGGACTGGGCGTCGTAGCTTCCTGCGAGGCGGCCGGAGGTCCCGCAGGCGGGTGGGTCCCTGGGACAGACGCGCGGAGCGGCTCCTGCCCGGCCCCCCTGAGAACCGTCGCCGTTCCGTAAGGCGGGGCGCCTGCTTCAGAATGTAAAATCACGTGTCCGCTCTATCGATACGCCGTTTAGTTTACCAGGCAAGACTTTCTTGGTGAAAGAAGCAGCCTTGACTTGCATTCTCGAGCAGGCTTCTCAGCTGGCTGTGCACCGGTACTCTCTCTCTGGGTGTGCGAGTCCGCAGGGCAGGGCATCGCCTGGGCAGGGTGGAGCGTGATCTCTGCGGCCTCGTCTTGCAGCTCCTTCCTTTCATTCTCAATCATCCTGCCCACAGTGGCCTCCTCTCAGGCCTGCATACTTACAACGGCGCATTGCCCGGGCTGCCCCTCTGCAGGCAGTGTCCCTCTGTTT
This sequence comes from Delphinus delphis, assembly GCF_949987515.2. NCBI lineage: Eukaryota > Metazoa > Chordata > Mammalia > Artiodactyla > Delphinidae > Delphinus > Delphinus delphis. The sequence goes on from NC_082683.1 coordinate 153,400,313, forward strand.
AGTTTGCAGCTGACTGATGCCGCCTCACCCTTCTCATCTCTTCTCAGGTGTCACTTGGTCAAGAAAGCGTCCCCTTACCTACTCAACTCATCACGTCCCCCTACCGTAGCTCACGTGACACCACGCACCTCTCGCTTATGGCCGTCATCGCCTTTCCCATCCAGTTTCAGGTAGGTAAGTTTACCCCGTGGTCCGTGAGGAAGAAGAGATCACGCCTGTTTTGCTTACTCTTGATTCCCAGCGACTAGCCCGGTTACTGATAACCTCTGTTAGAGGGAGAAAGGAATGCACCCAATCCCTGGTGAAGCCCTGAGCGTTTTCCTTTCTAGTGTCCCTCGTACTCCTCCCTGCCATCTGTGTCGCCCTTACTCGGCGTCTACCGTTTATGAGTTTACACCTGGGTTACGGTGACTGCTTCGGAGAATCGCATGCCTTTCTATCTCCCTCGCTGCGACCTCTCCTACACCTCCCAGGGCTCTTGGGTTATGCCCTTGCCCTCTTCCGAGCCGTCCGTGGCACCCGCTGTCAACCCCGTACGGCCAAGCTCCGAAGACTGACACTCAAGGCCCTCCGTAATTTGGCTTCAGTTTCGCTTTCTAGACGTTTCAAGAAAGAACGGGCTCTAAATATCTGTGAACCTCTGCTCCGTTTCATATCTACCCACGAGGTTAATTTTTTTGTTTCTTCCAGTCCACCTATTTTGCACCTCCTTCTCTGGGCAGACTTCACTGAGAATCCAAGCGATTTCTGGATCCCTTCTCTCCCCTGAAGCTGCAAACACTTTAACAGGACATGTGCGGAACTGCCGTAAGGTAATCTACATCTTGTCTCCCTCTCTGGTATCTAACCTCCCTGCGAATGGGGGTACGTCTCCGTGTTCTGTGCGGTTTTCAGCCCAGGACTCTCTACACGTAGTGGATATTTGATTTGGTAAGTGAACGAATAGGTGGACGAGTCACCGAGATGAGGGTATTGTCTCATTCTTTCTCTCTTTCTCCACTTTCAAGTTTCTTCAGTTAGTTTCCTCAGACAAAAGGTTTCTTTGTAGCTACACAGTGGCCAGGTCCACAGAATGTTGCAGGTAGCTGCTGAAAACATCCCTCCTCCACTTGAGAATGGCTTGCTCTCCCTCTCAAGCGGAGAGAGCTGGGATTCGACATTTAATGAAGTGCCTCTGTCCACTTGGCATTGAGAGGCACTAGGGGGCGTTAGTGCTCTACACCCGGCGAAATGCCTGTTTCGTTTGTGATTTTCCTTTGTGAAAAACAACTATCCACAGAGTGTTTTGTGCCGATTTTCCATCCTTTTAGATTGACGGAAAGCATTTTACCCACGTAGAAACAGAGAACGAGTAGAAAGAGCGTTGCATTACGTTTAATAAAAGCTTAGGGCGGTCTCGGTGGTACGTTAGTGAAGTTATCTGGGGACACCTTCGCCACGTACATTGTGTTGGAGAGGCTCCGAGAATTCATTCAGGAGTTCTCAAAGTTCGAGATCACGGTTGCCTTACACGTAGGCACGGTGGCAGCCGTGGACATGGCAGTGATTTGGAGAACGTTGTACTAGTCGGCTCTTGCTGCGATAATGCTTTGCAACAAATCTCCCCAAAACTCACTTACGTGAAGAAGAGTCTAGTTTTCTGGGACCTGTGGGCTAGCTGCAGCGGCTCTCTTGTAGACCTCTCGATGGCGGGTGTCGCTCCATGCCGCGGGTCAGTTTGAGGTCTGTCCCGCACACCTTACCGTGGAGCCCAACTGTGAGGCTGCAGGTCCCTGTCTTCTCGCAGAGTTCGGTGAAACGTAAGAGGTGAACCCAACCACACAAGCCCACGTAAGGCCTCTGCGACTCATTTAAGGCCATCGTGTCTTCCCTTGGCCTCCTGGGAACCCCCTGGCCCCAGGATGCAGCTTCCGTAGGCCAGGGCAACCGGCGGAGGGGGGCGGGCGGGGCTGCAGGAGGGTGGGTCCCTGGGACAGACGCGCGGAGCGGCTCCTGCCGGGCCCCCCTGAGAACCGTCGCCGTTCCGTAAGGCGGGGTGCCTGCTTCAGAATGTAAATCACGTGTCCACTCTATCGGTGCGCTGTTTAGTTTACCAGGCAAGACTTTCTTGGTGAAAGAAGCAGCCTTGACTTGCATTCTAGAGCAGGCTTCTCATCTGGCTGTGCACCGGTACTCTCTCTCTGGGTGTGCTAGTCCGCAGGGCACGGCATCCCCTGGGCAGGGTGGAGCGTGATCTCTGCGGCCTTGTCTTGCAGCTCCTTCCTTTCATTCTCAATCATCCTGCCCACAGTGGCCTCCTCTCAGGCCTGCATACTTACACCGGCACATCGCCCGGGCTGCCCCTTTGCATGAAGTGTCCTTCTGTTTAGTTTGCAACTCATTGATGCCTCCTCATCCTTCTCATGTCTTTTCAGGTGTCACTTTGTCAAGAAAGTATCCCCTTACCTACTCAACTCATCACATCCCCCTACCGTAGCTCACATAACACCACGTACCTCTTGCTTATAGCCTTCATCACTTTTCACATCCATTTTTATATAGGTGTTTATCACATGGTCCGTGAGGAAGAGATCATGACTGTTTTGCTTACTCTTCGTTTCCAGCGACTGGCACAGTTACTGATAACCTGTGTTAAATGGAGAAATGAATGTATCCAATCAATGGTGAACCCCTAACTGTTTTTCCTTCTAGTGTCTCTCATACTCTTCCCTTCCATCTGTGTTGCCGTTACTCTGGGTCTACCATTTATTATTTTACACCTGGATTATGATGATTGCTTCAGAGAATAGCATGTCTTCCTATCTTCCTCCCTACAACCTCTCTTACAGGTCCCAGGGCTCTTGGATTTTGCCATTGCCCTCTTCCAATCCGTCAGTGGCACCCGTTCTCGTCATCGGCTGTCAGCAGACTTGCATGCAATGGTCCTTTCTCTTCTCTTTTCTTCCTTTCGTCACTGGGCCATGCCAAGGCGTGAAACCCTGACACTCGCTGCCTCGTGGATGTACCCTGAGAACAGGATGCTGAGCGAGAGAAGTCAGACACACAAGGACACACAGGGCGTGACACCACTGAGGAGAATCTTCAAGAACAGGTAGATCCACATAGTCAGTGGATTCCTGGTTGTCAGGGGCTGGCGAGGGGACAGAGTGATAGCTAAGGGTGTGAGGTACATTTTGGGGTGACAGAAGTGATCCAAAGCACGGTAGTAAAGATGGCTGCACAGCTCAGTAAACTGTCCCCGTGCTCCCCATTGCAGCCTGTGATAGCATCGCTCTCAGGATGAAGGGCTGACTGCAGGAAGGCTGAACGCGCAGTGAGTCCTGGGCCCAGAACCTGAGCTGGTGCTGCCCACGTGGGGAAGTCACTGGTACTTGTGGAGCCTCCAGAGAGACTGGCAGCACCTCCAGGGCCTCACAGTTCGTGGCGCACCCGGCCCAAGGGCTTTCCCGCTGGTTGTCATCACCGGCTGTCACCAGACTTGCATGCAATGTTCCATTCTTTTTTTTATCTTTTCTCTGTCCCTCAGCACGCAAATGGGTGATTCCCTGACACTTGCTGCCACGTGTATGCACCCTGAGGACACGATGCTCAGCGAGAGCCATCAGAAACAAAAGGACACACAGGGTCTGACTCCACTGAGGAGAAACGTACAGAGCAGGTAGATCCACAGAGTCAGAGAGTAAGTCCCTCGTTGTCAGGGGCTGCCGTGGGGACGGAGCGATAGCTAAGGGCGTGAGGGACATTTTTGGGGTGACGTAAATGGTCCAAAACATGGCAGTAGTGATGGCTGCACAGCTTCGTAAACTGTCCACACACTGGTGCAGCCTTTGAGAGCATCGCTCTCAGGAAGAAGGGCTGACCGCACAAATACTGAATGAGCAGTGACTTCTGGGCCCATACACTCAGCTGGCACCCCCCACGTGGGGAAGTCACTGTGGCTTTCTGAGCCTCCCCGGAGACTGGCAGCAGCCCCAGGGCCTCACAGAGCATGGCGCGCCCATCCCCAGAGCTTCCCCTCTGTTTCTCATCACCGGCTGTCAACAGACTTGCATGCAACGTTCTTTTCTTTTATCTTCTCTGCTTTACGTCACTAGGCCATGCAAAGTGGTGAAGCCCTGACACTCGCTGCCACTTGGATGCACCCTGAGACTTCTACGCTATGGGAGAGAAGTCAGACACAGAAGGACACACAGGGTGTGACCCCACTGAGGAGAAACGTCCAGAACAGGTAGATCCACATAGGCAGAGAGTGGTTTCCTGGTTGTCAGGGGCTGGCGAGAGGATGCAGTGATTGGTAAGGGCCTGAGGGATATTTTGGGGGTGATGAAGTGATCCAAAGCATGGCAGTAGGGAGGGCTACACAGCTCAGTAAACTGTGCACATGCTCCTCATTGTAGCCTGTGAGAACACAGCTCTCAGAATGAAGGGCTGACTGCAGGAAGACTGAACGTGCAGTGGGTCCTGGGCCCAGACTCTCAGTTGATGGCTCCCCACTTGAGGTAGTGACTGGGAGTTGCTGAGCCTCCTCAGAGAGTCGCAGCAGCCCCAGGGCCTCACAGGGCACGGCGCGCCCTGCCCCAGAGCCTTCCCTCTGGTTCTCATCACCAGCTGTCACCAGACTTACATGCAATGTTCCATTCTTTTGTTTTATCGTTTTTCCGTTCCTCAGCATGAAAAGGGTGAACCCCTGACACTCGCTGCCACCTGGATGCACCCTGAGGACACGATGGTTGGCGAGACCAGTCAGACACAGAAGGACACACAGGGTCTGACCACACTGAGGAGAAACGTCCAGAAAAGGTAGATCCACAGAGGCAGAGAGTAAGTCCCTGGTTGTCAGGGGCTGCCTAGGAGACGGATTAATAGCCAAGGGCGTGAGGGACATTTTCGGGGTGACGGAAATGGTCGAACAAATGGCAGTTGTGATGGCTTCACAGCTTAGTAAACTGTCCCCCGCGCTCCCATGCGGCCTGTGAGAGCATCGCTCTCAGGACGAAGGGCTGACCACAGGAAGACTGAACGAGCAGTGGGTCCCCGGAAAAGACGCCCATTTGGCGGCCCCCCACTTGGGGTAGTGACTGGGAGTTGGTGAGCCTCCAAGGAGACTGGCAACAACCCCAGGGCCTCACAGGGCCCGGCGCCCCTGGTCACAGTGCCTTCCCTCTGGTTCCCATCACCAGTTGTCACCAGACTTGCACGCAATGTTTCTCTTTTCTTTATTCTTTTCTCAGTCCTTCTGCATGCAAAGAGGTGAACCCCTGACACTTGATGCCACGTGGATGCACCGAGGACACGATGGTCGGCGAGACAAGTCAGACACAGAAGGGCATATACGGTCTCACCCCACTGAGGAGAAACGTCAAGAACAGGTAGATCCAGAGGGGAGGCTTTGGGGCCCATGATGCCGTTCACTGTGAGGACCTGGGGCTGCTGCCAGTCTCCGTGGAGGCTCTGGAAGCCCCAGTGACTTCCCCACGTACGGGACGCCAGCTGAGCATCTGCGCACAGGACTCACCGTTCGTTCAGTCTTTCTGCGATCAAACCGTTGTTCACTTGGCATTTACAGACACCAGGGGCATTAGTGCTCTACACTCAGTGTAATGCCTGTTTTGTTTGTGATTTTCCTTTGTGGATAACAACTATCCACAAAATGTTTTGTTCCAATTTTCCATCCTTTTAGATTGATAAAAGTCATTTTAACTATGTAGAAACAAAAAATGAATAGAAAGAACTTTGCATTACATTTAATAAAAGTTTAGGGAGATCTTTGTGGTACATTAGTGAAGTTATTTGGGGAAAGTTTAGTCATGTACATTGTGTTGGAGAGGCACCAAGAATTCAAGAATTCTCAAAGTTTGAGGACACAATTGCCTTATATGTAGGCATGGTGGCAGCCATGTACATAGCAGTGATTTGGAGGATGTTCTATTAGTCAGCTCTTGCTGTGATAATGCTTTGGAACAAATCTCCCCAAAACTCAGTTACATAAATAAGAATTTATTTTTCTTGGACCTGTGGGCTAGCTGCAGCGGCTCTCTTTTAGACCTCTAGATGGCTGGTATTGCTCCATGTTTTGGGTCAGTTTGAGGTGTGTCGCACACATCTTACTGTGGAGCCCAACTGTGAGGATGCAGCTCCCAGGCCCTGTCTTCTCACAAAGTTCACTGAAACATAAGAGGTGAGCCCAACCACACAAGCCCACTTAAGGCCTCTGCGACTCATTTAAGGCCATATGTCTGCCCTTGGCATCCTGGGAACCCCCTGGCCTCAGGATGCAGCTTCTGTAGTTCATGGCAACCTGCGGAGAGGGGGCAGGGCTGCAGGAGGGTGGAACACTGACCTCACAGAGGGTGTGGGTATGGCCACCTCTGCTGTGACTGAACAAAGTGCAGGGGAGCAGGGGGTCCAGGGCAGGGCCCTCAGAGCCCGGCAGGCCCAGGGAGGTGGCACGAGCATCTCGGCCCAGGACAAAGAGCGCCTTCTTGGTCTGCACGGCAGGCCAGCCTCTCACCTTGCCACTGAGTCCGCCCTCCGACTTGAAGTGTGTGCGGAACGTGTCTGCAGAATACACCTCGCTGCACAGATAGCCATAGGAGTTGGCGCGTAGCTTCCTGCCAGGCAGCTGAAGGTCGCAGGCAGGTGGGTCCCTGGGACACACGCCGGGAGGCTCCTGACCGGCGCCTGAGAACTGTTGCCGTTCCGTAAGTTAAGGAGCTTGTTTCAGAATGTAAATGATATGTCCACTAGATATGCTGTTTAGTTTAACAGGCAATACTTTCTTGGTGAAAGAAGCAGTGTTGACTTGCATTCTAGAGCAGGCTTCTCATCTGGCTGTGCACTGGCACTCTGGGTGTGCTAGTCCGCAGGGCAGGGCATCCCCTGGGCAGGGTGGAGCATGATCTCTGCAGCCTCGTCTTGCCCCTCCTTCCTTTCATTCTCAATCTTCCAGCCCACAGTGGCCTCCTTTCAGGCCTGCATACTTACAATGGCACATTGCCCATGCTGCCCCCTGAATGAAATGTCCTTCTGTTTAGTTTGCAACTGATTGATGCCTCCTCATCCTTCTCATGTCTTCTCAGGTGTCACTTTGTCAAGAGAGTATCCCCTTACCTACTCAACTCATCACATTCCCCTACCGTAGCTCACATAACACCACGTACCTCTCGCTTATAGCCTTCATCACATTTCACATCCATTTTTAGATAGGTGTTTATCACATGGTCCGTGAGGAAGAGATCATGACTGTTTTGCTTACTCTTCGTTCCCAGTGACTGGCACAGTTACTGATAACCTGTGTTAAATGGAGAAATGAATGTATCCAATCAATGGTGAAGCCCTGACAGTTTTTCTTTCTAGTGTCTCTCATACTCCACCTTTCCATCTGTGTTGCCGTTACTCTGGGTCTACCATTTATTATTTTACACCTGGATTACGATGATTGCTTCAGAGAATAGCATGTCTTTCTCTCTTCCTCCCTACAACCTCTCTTACACGTCCCAAGGCCCTTGGGTTTTGCCATTGCCCTCTTCCAATCCGTCCGTGGCACCCGTTGTCATCATCGGCTGTCAGCAGACTTGCATGCAATGTTCCATTCTTTTTTTTTATCTTTTCTCTGTCCCTCAGCACGCTAAGGGGTGATGCCTGGACACTTGCTGCCACGTGTATGCACCCTGAGGACACGATGCTCAGCGAGAGCCGTCAGAAAAAAAAGGACACGCAGGGTCTGACTCCACTGAGGAGAAACGTACAGAGCAGGTAGATCCACAGAGTCAGAGAGTAAGTCCCTCCTTGTCAGGGGCTGCCGTGGGGGCGGGGTGATAGCTAAAGGCATGAGGGTCATTTTTGGGGTGACGTAAATGGTCCAAAACATGGCAGTTGTGATGGCTTCACAGCTTAGTAAACTGTCCCCCGCGCTTCCGTGCGGCCTGTGAGAGCATCGCTCTCAGGACAAAGGGCTGACCGCAGGAAGGCTGAACGAGCAGTGGGTCTTCAGTAAAGACGCTCATTTTTCGGCCCGCCACCTGGGGTAGTGACTTGGAGTTTGTGAACCTCCACGGAGACTGGCAGCAACCACAGAGCCTCACGGGGCCCTGCACCCTGGTCACAGGGCCTTCCCTCTTGCTGTCATTACCAGTTTTCACCAGACTTGCGTGCAATGTTCCTTCCTGTTCTTTTTCCTTTTATCAGTCCTTCTGCATGCAAAGATGTAAACCCCTGACACTCAACGCCACGTGGATGCACCCTGACACGATGGTCGGTGAGACGAGTCAGACACAGACGGACACACAGGGTCTGACCCCACTGAAGAGAAACGTCCAGAACAGGTAGATCCACATAGTCAGAGAGTGGGTTCCTGGTTGTCAGGGTCTGGCGAGGGGACGGAGTGATAGGTAATGGCATGAGGGACATTTTTAGGGTGATGGAAGTGGTCCAAACCACGGCAGTTGGTATGGCTGAACGGCTCAGTAAACTGTCCCCATGCTCCCCATTGTAGATTGTGAGAACATCTCTCTCAGTACAAAGGGCTGACTGAAGGAAGACTGAATGAGCAGTGGGTCCTAGGCCCAGACACTCAGAGGGCGGCCCCCCACTTGGGGAAGTGACTGGGAGTTGCTGAGCCTCCATGGAGACTGGCAGGCGCCCCAGGCCCTCACAGGTCATGGCGCCACCGGTCCCAGAGCCTTCCCTCTGGTTCTCATCACCAGCTGTCACCATACTTGCATGCAATGTTCCTTTCTTTTCTTTTCTCTTTTCTCATTCCCTCTGCACGCAAAGGTGTGAAACCCTGACACACACTGCCACATGGATGAATCCTGAGAACATGATGCTCAGCGAGAGAAGTCAGACACAGAAGGACACACAGGGTGTGACCCCACTGAGGAGAAACGTCCAGAACATGTAGATCCACAGAGGCAGAGAGTGGGTTCCTGGATGTCAGAGGCTGGCGAAGGGATGGAGTGATTGATAAGGGCGTGAGGGACAATTTTTGGGTGATGGAAGTGCTTCGAAATATGGCAGTAGGGAGGGCTGCACAGCTCAGTAAACTGTCCATGTGGTCCCCATTGTAGCCTGTGAGAACACAGCTCTCAGAACGAAGGGCTCACTGCAGGAAGACTGAACGTGCAGTGGGTCCTGGGCCCAGACTCTCAGTTGATGGCTCCCCACATGGGGTAGTGAGTGGGAGTTGCTGAGCCTCCACGGAGACTCGCAGCAGCCCCAGGGCCTCACAGGGCACGGCGCCCCCTGGCCCAGAGCCTTCTCTCTGGTTCTCATCACCAGCTGTCACCAGACTTACATGAAATGTTCCATTCTTTTCTTTTATCTTTTTTCCATCCATCAGCACACAAAGGGTGAACCCCTGACACTCCCTGCCACCTGGATGCACCCTGAGGACACGATGCTCGGCGAGAGAAGTCAGACACAGAAGGACATACAGGGTCTGACACCACTGAGGTGAAACGTCAAGAACAGGTAGATCCACGGAGTCAGAGAGGAAGTCCCTGGTTGACAGGGGCTGCCGAGTGGACAGAGTGATATCTTAGGGCGTGAGGGACATTTTTGGGGTGACAGAAATGGTCCAAAACATGGCAGTAGTGGTAGATTCACAGCTAAATAAACTCCCCCGTGATCCGGTGCGGCCTGTGAGAGCATCGCTCTCAGGACGAAGGGCTGATCGCAGGAAGACTGAACGAGCAGTGGGTTGTGGCCCCAGACAGTGAGCTGGTGCCCCCAACGTGGAGAAGTTACTTGGACTTGCTGAGCCTCCACAGAGACTGTCAGCAGCCCCAGGGCCTCACAGAGCAGGGTGCCCGCGGCCCCAGAGCCTCCCCTCTGTTTCTCATCACCAGCTGTCACCATACATTCATGTCATGTTGCTTTCTTTTCTCTTGTCTTCTTTGCTTCACTAGGCCACACAAACGGGTGAATCCCTGACAGTCGCTGCCACATGGATGCACCCTGAGACCAGAACACTATGCGAGAGAAGTCAGAAAAGAAGGACACACAGGATGTGACCCCACTGAGGAGAAATATCCAGAACAGGTAGATTCACAGAGTCAGAGAGTGAGTTCCTGCTTGTCAGGGTCCAGCGAGGTGGCGGAGTGATAGGTAAGTTCGTGAGGGACATTCTGGCAGTGATGGAAGTGGTCCAAAGCACGGCAGTAGGGACGGCTGCACAGCTCGGTAAACTGTCCCCATGCTCCCTGATGTAGCCTGTGAGAGCATCGCTCTTAGGATGAACGGCTGACTGCAGATAGACTGAACGAGCAGTGGGTCCTGGGGCCAGATGCTCAGTTAGCGACCACAATTTGGGAAGTGACTGGGAGTTGCTGAGCCTCCACGGAGACTGGCAGCAGCCCCAGGGCCTCACAGGGCATGGCGCCCCCTGTCCCAGAGCCTTCCCTCTGGTTCTCATCACCGGCTGTCACTAGAGTTGCATGCAATTTTCCTTTCTTTTTTTTCTTTTCTCAGTCCCTCAGCACACAGAGGGGTAAAGCCCTGACACTCACTGTCACGTGGATGTACTCTGAGGACACAATGCTCAGCGAGAGAAGTCAGACACAGAGGGACACTCAGGGTGTGACACCACTGAGGAGAAACGTCCAGAACAGGTAGATCCACAGAGTCAGAGAGTGGGTTCCTGGTTGTCAGGGGCTGGCGAGTGCACGGAGTGATAGGTAATGGCATGAGAGACACTTTGGGGTGATGCAAGTGGTCCAAAGCATGGCAGTAGGAATGGCTGAACAGCTCATTGTTACAGAGTAACAAGAGAACAATTACTTATAATTTTAATAGCCAGATATAATCACTGTTCATTTTGGTGTATATACTTTGTCTTTTTCTTCCCTATAAATATATTTGTACACTTAGGTATTACAAAAATAGAATAGTAGTATACTTGCTATTTCATATTCCTGCTTTTTTCACTTAATGATGTATCATGTAGTATTGCGTCATATTGATGTCCCATAGTTTAATCAATTCTTTGCTTTTAGATTTAGACAGTTTGCTTTTCCCTGTCAGAAACAATGTGAATACGTTGTATATACATCTCTGTATCCATCGGGATTACTTCTGTAGAATAAGGTACTACAAGTGAAATGACAAAGTGTGACATATTTTTAAGACTTTTGATACACATGGCCAAATTACCACCCAGAAATGCTATGCCAGTTTGTAGTCCACCCCAACAGTAGATGTGAAGCCTGCCTCTCACAAACACTGGCTTGTAGCACTTGTTAAAAAATGTAAAACTACAAAAATGAGTACCTCTCCATTTTCTATGCAAGTGGGATTACTCCAAATTTTATAATATTTTTCAATTAATTTGGTATAAGCATTTTAGCAAGTCATTAAATTTGCATCTCCTGCCTGATTTTTGTGATTGTTCAGTATTCCATTGTATGAATATGCCACAGTGCACATAGCTTATCCATTCTTGAATATACGCTATGTCCAGTTTTTCAGTTACAAATAGTACTCTGATATATTTACTTACTTATATCTCTATTTCTTTTGGTTAAATTCTTAGAAAGAAAGTTGTTGGATCAAAAAGGTATAGACATTATTTAAAGGCTTTTCGTACAGAATCTTGCCTTAATCTGATAGGAGAATAACCACATTTTGTTTTATTTTGTATTCATTTGATTTACTGGTGAGGTTTACTGGCTGTTTGTATTAATTTGGCTCTTTGGTTAATTATACCCTGTGTCCATTCTTCTGTAGTGAGAGTTTGTAAGGGTTGTATGATATCCTGTCAGATCCATATGTCTGACTTGCTATTTCTATGTGTCATGGGGGTGTTGAAAGACTCCAGTTATTTTAATGTGATGGTCCATACAACACTTAAAAAAAAAGACTCACTGGGCTTCCCTGTAGGCGCAATGGTTGAGAGTCCGCCTGCCGATGCAGGGGACACGTGTTCATGCCCCGGTCTGGGAAGATCCCACATGCCGCGGAGCGGCTAGGCCCGTGAGCCATGGCCGCCGAGTCTGCGTGTCCGGAGCCTGTGCTCCGCAACGGGAGAGGCCACAGCAGTGAGAGGCCCACGTACTGCAAAAAAAAAAAAAAAAGACTCATCATAGTTTCCTTTCATGTAATATTTTTTAATACCTGTGCTTTGGTGATGATCCCTTTGGTTTAAATGAGTAGATTGTTCAGCCCCAGAACTACTAGAATTCATGATCAGTTTTTCTGGTTTTTGTCTGACTTTTTATGGAGGAGAGTTCTTGACCATCATACTTTCATGATAGGTTTTTAGTATGTATTCTCTATTCACACATTGTTTGAATTTGTTATTATTTGTAACCTCTTAGACTTGTTCTTTTCCCTCTAAAACTAACAGTTATTACATTTCTTCTATTTTGTTTTCCCTTTTTAACTAGTTTCATGTGTGATTTGGAGCTGAAGATCATGATCAAAAGAATGCAGTGCATTTCTGAGCTCCACCAGGTTTTGCTTGTGAGGTTTACATGCCACTGCCGCCCTTGCTAATTATGAACTGAGATTCATTTTGTGATGCTTTTTGCTCATAGGTTATATACAGTTATTCTTCAGTTCTGTAATTGTAAAATATGTTGGATGATTTACTGGGACTAAAGGCAGGGTTATCATTGCACATCCAAGAAGAGGTTTTTAAATTGGATTATGCATTATGTGTGTGCGTATACATTTCTGTTTTTTTCCATATCCAAAATTACAGACCTGCCATGACTTCTCTTGTGCAGGACTCTTCCACATGTGAGAAAATGGGAGCTGTCTATATGTTAAATCTGTATAGACTTTGCAAATGACCTTTTGTCTTTCATCGAAAGCACTGGACCTGCAGCAGTGTGGCCTCACCAGTGAGGGAGCAAAGGCTTTACTAAAGGCCCTTGAAACCAACAGAACTCTGCTCGTTCTGGATATAAGAAAAAATCCACTTATTGGTATGTGGTCACTTTTTTTAAATTGATAAACACATAGGAAAACAAAAAGAATTTGTTCACGTATTGACAGTTTTTAAAACTTAATGTGTTTAACTTTCCTCATCATATACAGCTGGCCCTTGAACAATGTGGGGCTAGGGGTGCCGACCCCTACGCAGTTGAAAATCTGGGTATAAGTTTATAGTCAGTGGTTCCGCATCTGTGGATTCAACCAACCTTGGATCGTGTAGGATGATAGTACATATTTATTGAAAAATATCCGTGTGTCAATGGACCAGCGAGGTTCAAACCCATGTTGTTCAAGCTGCAACTGTACTTTTCTAGTGTTGCACTTCCCTTATGTCTTTAGCAGATAATGTACTAATTAAAGTGAATTATACTTGTAAATTGTTCTTAACTCTGAATAGAGGTGAACCTAGATACTAAGACTGCTTCCACGAAGAGCATTATTTCTTTCCTGTGCAACCTCTGAATTCTTTCCAGGAGTTCTTTATTCATTTGTCAGATTCACAAGTAATTTTTTTACTATCTTCTGTGTGCCAGATACGGGTTTAGGCACTAGGGATAAAGCAGTGAACAAAACAGACAAAAGTCTTGCCCTCGTGGAGCTTACAGTCTAGTGAAGGAGTTCAGATAGAAATGAGTAAACAGATAAGTCATATAATTTTAGATAGTAGGAAGTGCAAAAATATATTAATGTAAGGAGAGTGAGGGAGAGCAGGTAGGACTCCATTGGATAGGTTTGTTAGGGGACAGCTTCACAGGAGAAGTGGCATTTGAACGGAGACCTGAATGAAGAGAGGAGCAAGCCATGGAAGAACTGGAGTAAGCACATTCCAGGACAAGGAAGCAATGAGTATGCAGGCATGTAGGTGGGTGGATTATTTAAGGAAAAACAAGGAGGCCAACATGGCCAGAGTACTGAGTGAAGAAGAGTGTGGTATGACATGAGGTCAAGGAGCTAGCCAGGGGTCTGCTCTTGTAAAGTCTTGAAGGCCAGAGTAAAGATGTGGATTCTTCTAAACGAGTAGAGAGTTTTGAAGTGGGACAAGGCATGATCCAAATAGTATCTGAATAAGATGACCTGGTATAGAGAATAGACTTGAGGGGGATAAAGAAGACAAACAGGGAGACCAGTTAGGAGACTATCACAGGGGTCCAGATAAGGGCTGTTTATGGCCTAGGTTAGGTTGGAAGTTTGCAGCAAGTGAAAAGTGGTTGAATTCAGGTTGTGTTTTGGGGGTGTAGCTAACAAGGCTTGCCGATATATTAGGTGTGGGGTATGAAGGAGACAGTAACAAGGAGACAAGTCGTTGATGATTATGTGTGCAACTGGGTGGTATCACTTAGAAAAAGGGAGCTGATGGGAGGAGCAGCTTTTGAGGGAATATCAGGACTTTGGTTTGTTATCTTTGATGCCCTTTAGGTATCTAAGTGTCTGGACGGTGCTTAGACTGTACTTTCTATCCAAAGGTATCTAAAGCCACTTTAGATGCAAACTGTTTAAAGCTGACCTTTGCTGCTGCCAAAATAGTAGCCACTGGGGGCAGTCTGCAAGATGGCATCTTAGGTTTTTGAGGAAGAAATTAGAATACACAAGCGGGAAATAAGTGTATAATTACATAATGTAGACTTCATATTTAATTTTATGGGAAAAGCAATAATTAGTTGGCTTTTGGTTTTAAATGGAAATAGCCACTCATTGGGAAATAATTACTCTAATTTCAATTTATTTTACTTTAAATCATTCTGTGATGAAAGCAGTTACCGAAAAAGGTCTCCAGAATGGAAGGAGTGCCAAGTCAGAGGCATATAACATGTTTTAATTCTCTCGGAAGAATTTCTCTTTAATGGCTTTTCTTTCCTTTTTAAAAGAAAATTATCAAGGTACTTTCTGCCATCTTAAAACTAAGTTTGTAGTCAAATGAAATGGCTTTTCTGTTTTTGAAAATGTTGTGTGATGCTTTAATTTAGCTTCCCAGAAGTGCAGATTGAAGACCTTTTATTAAGTAAAATATCTTAATTTCCAATGAAGATCAAACCCTCCTAAATTACCTGTAGCTTAAATGGCATATTTATCATTTCTGTCTCAGTACCAGTGGATAACTTCTCCATCGGTGAAGGAGCCATGCATAGCTGCTAGACAGAAAAGGAGAACTATAATTTTGGAAAGTGGTCGAAAAGGAAAAGCTAGTATTAGAATTAGTAACTCTTTCTTTTTTTAAATGCTACTAGAATTTATACCCCTTATATTTTCCGGTGTGCTAAACTTAAAACAGCCTTAATGGTTATTCCTTAATGGTTAATTACTTCCTTAATGGTTAGCTGTCAATATTATTTCTGGTTCTTATGGAACGCACCTAGGATGTTCCTACAAAGTGTTCAATATGTATTAGATATTAATTTTAATGTGATAAAGCTCTTGAAGTGACAAAATCCATATCCAGATACGAGGTCACCTTTTCTCCCTTTCATGTGGGGTCCAGGCCTTAGGGAAGAGAGGGAAGCATGTGATGTGTCTAGTGACAACCCCAAGATAAAATAAAGTAGGCAGAGCCCTTGGCACTTTACAGATATGAAGAGTTTTTATTGCCATCACCACCATGTGAACAGACAGTGTTTTACAGCAGTGCAGACAGGTTAGGGTCAGGTGCAGCAGGAAGTGGGATCAGGCAGGATAAGAACACGAGGAGCGTCATGGGTGGGGGCTGGTTCCAGAGCCTTTACTAAGGAAACAACAAAAATCACAGATGATAATGACTGTTTTTTTCAAAATGCAGGAATCAGTGGAAGAACTAGAAATGATCATGTTCAGAATTATGATCAGTTATGTCTAAGTATGTAAAAGTCAGTTATTTTCCCATAAGCCATAAATAACAATAAAAAACAAGGAAAGATCCCATTTGTAATAGTCACAAAACTTAGTAAATATCTAGAAGTCAGTTCAGTATTCACCTGAAAAAGTTAGTGCAAAAGGATAGATGAAACATTTTAAACATATATGTTAACGTTAATAAAATGTAATGTTAACATAGGATCTATTAGCATATAAAGCCACTGGCAGAGGGAAAGACAGATCGGTGGAAAACTCCAGAAACTGGTCCCTGTTTACTTGAGAATTGTATTTTAACTTAGACAATTTTAAAGTCTAAATTTTCACGTTTGTAAAAGGGTGAGGATTTAAAAAAAGCTGATACTTCTGGAAATGGCTGTCATTCTGATGGATATTTTAAAAATGTTAACTGAAATTTAAATGTATAAATTATAAAAAGAAGATGACAGAAAGGCCTATTATCATTTTATTACCCAGATAAACCCTGGTGGCCCACTGATAGGAGAAGGGACTTCTCTAAGTAGTTTTCTTCATCCTGATTTCTGGATACTCCCATCTTTAATCTGCTTTTGGAAGCACCGGGTGACATTTTGGCAAGTTTTATTCAATTTCTTTATGCCTTGATTTTAGGAAAGAAGAATAGTAGCTGTGCTGAGCTCTGCCAGGTCAGATAGAATTTTGGAGTATTCTCTTTCTCTCTCTTGTAGACAGCCACTGTCATTTGGTAAGCCATAAGCCTTCCTTTGCTTTGACTGTGGTTAGTGTGTTTGCTGGATTTCTAAAATATATTTTTAGTGTTTACTTGTTTAGATTGAAAAGATTGGGCTATATTTTTAAAAGTTTATCCCTCCATTTTGGAAGGCCTTTTAAGTTGTGATATTGCATGCAAGAGAGCTAACAGAATTCTGGACTCCATATTTTCGTTTTTACCTTTTTTTTTTTCCTCAGATTTGAACCAACAATGGCTAAGAATGAGAGGAACTCAGACCCGAATATTTTTTCCCTTGTCAAGCACAGAGAATATGGGAAAAACTGAAACTGGGAAATTGTTTTGCTCGTCTTCTTTTCCTCCTTTTTGGTCAGTTACCTTAGTGAGCCACCTTACTTTGTATTTCTAGCCTGGCTTCAGAAAGACCTGAACTTGATGAACGACACACTGTTGGAGTAGTAGATTGCTACAAGGAACCAAGATCCAGACGACCTTAAATGGAGGCTACATGGAATTATATTCAAGAAGGATGGTCCAGCCAATATCCTCACTTCCATTGTGAAAGGAGTTCCCTATTCCTAAGATAATGGACCTATGTCCCACTGGCACAGAAGATGGAGATTTATCCCAGTGCCTTTATATATGTATAGATATTAAAATTATATATATATATGTTTATATATAGATAATGCCTAATGGAAATATCTCAGATGTTCTATTTTGTGTTTCTTCTTTAATTTCTTATAAAATTGAGACCACTTTTTAACTCAAAAGAGGAAAACCTTAAAAATTAATTTAAAACACATTTTCAGTAGTCTAAGGTTCAGAGTGACTTGGCAGAGAAAATTGCTGAATGGTTAGATAACAGTGCTGGTAGGCTTGGCTATTGTAACACTTTACATCTGAGTTTCTCTTCCTTGAAATTACAAGAACAATATGACTCAAGAGAAAGATTGATAATTAGGAATATTCTGCTTGCTTTTTATATAGCCCATTGAAGAACATTTTGATTAATTATTTGGAGGTCATAAGAAGGTACCTTCATGATCTAACTTTTGAACAACTAGTGTTGCAACAAAAAGCTATGACTTAAAATTAAAAAGGAAATTTGAAATGACCTGTTTCTTTTGGCATCTCAAGCCCGATATCTGTCAGTAAAATGAGTCACTTTTCAGTCATATGGGTGGTCAGCAATATAAATTTTATTGGGAAGCTGAAAGACACCATTGCCAAACAGAGCATCTGCAGTGTTCACATCTATATTTGAGCATCTTTTGTTTTCCCAAGGGGTGAAGATGGGAAGAAGGAAGGCAGAGAAATGCACTTCTATACAGCTTTTCAAGACGGATAGAAAAGAGAGCATTCCCAGAGGCAGGTCAAGTTCAACCCAAGAACAACTCTCTCAGTCCTTTCACAACTAGTTAAAATACAAGACCAGTAGTAACTCAGCTCTCAAATCAGTGTTGAACTCAAGCAGAAGTTTGTTAATATTGATACGGTTAACATACATCAAATAGGATTACTGAATTTTCTGAATCTAAGAGTTCTCCACAGTGTTGACATTTCCGTACTGAACTCCCAGGATTGTTTGTTTTCAAAGGCTGTTGGGCTCAAGACACATTTTGTTTTAAATAATCCTTCATAAAAAGTTCAGCTTTCAGTCTAATACGATTGAAACCCAGCTTGAGTGTGTTTTATAATGCACTGAAATGGAAAGACTATGGGCATTGAATTGTTCAAAACATGGCAGGCGAAGGAGTGATATGTAGGGAGGAGTTGATCAAAGAAATCAGTGAGACTTGATATGTCTTGTTATCTCATTTTATTTACCTTTTAGAACTCTTCCATCCAAATATTAGACGAAAGAAATCAATATCAATTTTCACCTGTCACGTTCCACACTTCAATTATTAATGAATGTCAAATTTGACCACAGTTTTCTGTACCACCTGCTTTGCAATAATATTTCTGAGCCTTTATTAAAAATGTAAAATTGTCATTGAATTTCCAAATATGATTCTCCAGTGGCTAATTCAGCTTGTTTTATTAATAAGCAAGTTCTGATGAGTAATACTAATTTAATACACCAGCATGTAAGGTGAAAGTGTAAGTTATTCCTGCTGAAGGTGATGAGATATGACTGTGATGTGGTGGTAGAGCACTCACCTTACTGAACGAACCCTGCGAGCACACAGTTCTTGGGAGAAAGCAGAACTTCATATAGTAGCAAATCTGATATTATTTTGCATGTCTCCTGTAGCAGTGGAATGCACACACACACACACACACACACACACACAAACACACACATCATGGGTGAAAAAACACACATGCGCACCTTAGATGCTTCCATTAATTTCTGAATATAGTTCTCCGGAAAGAAAAAGCTTTACTGATGATTTGTACTTTTATAGTTTATTATTTTATCCATACTAAAACACTTCATGAGATCACTTCGTATTTTGTTGTCCATGGAATGCTTTTAATTTTGAGGTGCTAAATGCAAATGGAAATAATTATTATAGTCATTGGCCATGAAAGATTAAGTTACAGAGAACCCGGTGACTGGAGGTCAGACCTGCCACGGAATTATTCTCTGCTCCAGAGACCAATAGAATATCACTTAAGGATAGAACGCTGCTATTGAGAAACTAGCTCTCTTTTATTTTTACTAGAAGGAGACAAAAGTAGGGGACCTTGGCTGTGTGAGTGTATGAGACATTCTCAGTTTTGTACAATAAGCCAAAAACAATACATGAAATAGCCTTTTGTCTTTTGTACCCAGCTCCTTCCTGTATTGCTCCTGACAAATGACACTTAAATCAACAAGAGTTGCTCGAACATTTTGACAGTTATGTTTCCCATACCCTGAAGCATTTTTAAAGCGTTACTGAGATAAAGCTATTTCAAAAAAAAAAACACCCTCCAGGGTAGAGGGTGGCTAGGTAGGAATGGAAAAAAAAAATACTCCCTCCAAATTTTTTCAGGGTGGCATCAATGAAAGTAACTTAGGGGAAAAATACTCCACCTTGAGTTCGTGGCCTATCACTCTAAGGCCAGGCAAGCATAACCCTTCATAGCAAAACCTAAGTTTGCTCCCAGTTGAGAATTTGGTTTCCATGGTCTTTTATAAAAAGTATATGGAGAATTTAATTCCCTATATTCCCTTTCCAAAGAGTGAATACAGTTCATCATTCATAAGAGATGATGAAAAGTACAATTTTGTTGAATAGGTGGAATGTATATTACATATAATATATATATATTATATATATATATATATATATATATATACAATATATAAAGTTACTATTCAGAGTCCTAAAACATGGATTTTTCTTACTTACCAAGTATGAACAGTAACTTGATCTCTAAACACAATAAAGCACCTGGTCATAACAGAATCATAAAAAATATTTGATATCAGAATGAATTCACTGTTCAGGTGTAAAGAGGGAATAGCTTCAGTTTTCCTCTTTCTTGAACCCCATTATTGCATCCTGGACAGAGGGGATTTTCTTGATTTTAATCGAAAGGAGAAATATTCACTTTTGTTGAGATGGAAATTGACAACCTCAGTAGGCAGAGGCACTGTTTTTATTTGGCTGAATTCATGTTTCTAGTGATAATTCAAGGTGTAATTGAATTACACCACTGCCACTCCAAAATCTGAAAATGATAAGCATCTCACCAGAGTTTCAGGATGGCCCATTACCTATGCTGTGGAAAGGATATTCAAAATACCATGCTTCATCAATGTCTTCTCAGATTTATTAATCAATGGACAACTACTGAGTTAAGACAGTGTCTCATCCTTGCTTCAAAAAAATAAAAACAAAAAAAACCCACAAACACAAAGAAACTGTTAACTATGAAAACTTATTATGCCAGGATTTAGTATGGCCTGACTTCGAAATTTAGTTTCAGAGGCTTTTGTGAATATACCAAGGAAAGAGGACCTAGGTGTATCTTATTCCCACAGGCCGCCAATAAATATTTGCTTCACGGAGAAAAAATTAATATATAGTATAGGAGAGAGCCTGACAGATGCTTAACACTATTGAGTGATAGCAATGCCCAAACTCATCTGTGATCAAACACCATGAAAGTATCCTCCTAAGGATAAACTTATTACAAATAAGTGAAAATTCAATTATGGAGATACTTTCTGTTTCAGCTTTGATATGCAAAACGCTTGGAAATTGTCACTGTATCTTGTCCTTACAAGAAAATGCGGTACAAAATGAAAATGACTTTTCTCAGACGTGATTAATAAAACATGTAACTACGAAAGAATTTTAAAACTGTAATTATGTATGTGTATATATGTGTCTCTGAAAGATCTGTGTCAAAGAAAACTGAGGCTATCAGTATAAACTCATTTAACTTCTATCTCTTCTTACGTTTATTTCCTCCCAAACTTACCAGTATCCATCCAACTCGAAGGATACAAGTGATTTTTATAGACTGTGCAAAGTTTTTTTCTTACTCATATGTCCATGATTCCCCAGTTCTCTAAATTATTATCTACATCTTCAGGATCTCTTTTATCGGTTCCTTCATTTCAACATATAAAATATAAGTCCTTCTCATTCTAAAAAATTCTTTTTTGCTAATTATTTTCTCTTTTCATCCAAACTCCTTGAGAGTAGCCTATTCCCACTGTCTTCACTAGCCCCGCCTGGCCCCCACAGGCAGCCCTACACCCTCAATTTATTGCCATCTGGCTTTTTGTCCACCACTTCACTGAACTTCTCTAAGGTCACTGGGGACCTAACTGCCCAAATCCAATGGACACTCACATTCTCTGAAGGATGACACTGTCATCTACTTCCTCCTTCTTGAAACTCTATTACCTCTCTCCTTCCCAGAATTCTTTCTCCGCTTATTACTTAAACATTGTCGGTACTCACAATTCTCTGAAATCTCATCCATGTTCATGATTTTAATGACTGCTGATATGTGCTGATGACACTCAAATTTTTATCTTTCCATGTCTTCACGTGCATGTCCAGTTATCTACCAGTGTGTCTCCTGAATTCTACACGTGCTTTACAATTCAACATGTCCAGAACTAAAGTCTTTTTCCCAATTCAGTTCTTTATCCCCTATTTCCAAACTCAATGATAGCACCACCCAACCTTAGTCACACAGATGGGGGTTCAGCCTCCGCCTTCTACTTCTTCCATACTTCCCAAGATCAAGTCTTGCTTGTAATTTCCCAAATACAATTAGAACTTATTTCCTCCTTTCATCTATACCTTATTTCAGACCCCTTTCTTCTTGCTATTACCTGGTCTAGAAGTTACCAAATAGCTGTTTGGTGGAACCAGTTGTTAGACAATTCTATTTAAACAGGACTCTAGAGTCAAATAGCTTTGAGGATGGCCATGTACCATACGCCTGCTGTGACGATCCAGAATGAACACTAGCAGCCCCGAGGAGCTGTACAGTAAAGAAACCTGATTAACTTTACTTAAGCCAGGTTCTCCCTTCTGCCGGCCTATAAACCTCTCAGTAGGGACAGGAGAGGAGGTGGCAGCGTGAAAGTCCCACTTGAAAATAAAAAACGCTGCTCCTCAGAAGAGTGGGGCATAATTGTCTCCAGGCTTCTTCAAATTCCTCATCCATACTGACGTCAGTGGTCTAAAATGCCACCTGAACTTGTCCTTTCCATTCTTAGCTGTTTTCTGAGGAAACGAGCTCCAAGCACATGGGTGGTTAAGACCCGCTCTCCTCCTCGTGGCCTCCTTTAGGGGCACTTGCCACTGCCTAGTGACACTGCACTGATCCTCCAGAGCCTGTGCCTGTGGCTCCGTAACACACCCCTCGCACACTCACGGCTCTGGACTTCCGCTGTCCTCTCTGCCTTGAGTGTCCTTTCCCTTCACCGGCTGACTCACCAGTTTTTCACGAGTCCTTTAAGACTTAGCTTAGGGACTGCCTCTTTCGATGACTTTTCTTTGCCTCACAGCTCCCCCTCTTCTTCCACACTGACTAAACGCCCTGAATATGCCCATCACAGCATGTCACGTGCAGGATGAGACATCTGCTGTGTGTCTTCCCCTCTCACCCCACTGCTAAAGGGCCAACGCTACATCTTGCTCATCGTTTCGCTCCTCTAACACCCAACCCATGACTAATGAACTAACTAGTACTGTAGTAGCCCTCTTAGTAACAATCAGGCAGGACCTTCTAGAAGAAATCTGACGCTCCAGCTGTTCTCTGCTCTCACCTTTCAGTCTGAATGAACTAAACACTTATCTGTACATGTTTTACCAGGGAGACAGAATTTAATCCACAGATGTGTCATCACATACTCTTACATACTCTGCTATTTAGAAATTCTGCTCATGATGGGGGAAGGAGACAGGTGTGCTTTCTGACAGCCCCACTGTTACGCACTTCTGGTGCTCACTGCCTTCTCTCTCAGTGCCTTCCTTAAACCCTTCCTCTCTTAAAAGGAAACAGGATAACAAAGTAATTAAGAGCCTGGGTTCTGCCTATCTGTGAAACAGAAACATAACCAAGGACATAGAGAATAGATTGGTGGTTACCAAGGGGGAGGGGGTGGGAGAGGGTTGTATTGGGAGTTTGGAATTAACAGATGTATATACAGGATGGATAAACAAAAAGGTCCTACATGGGACTTCCCTTGTGGCACAGTGGTTAAGAATACTCCTGCCAAGGCAGGGGACACAGGTTCAAGCCCTGGTCCGGGAAGATCTCATGTGCCAGAGAGCAACTAAGCCTGATGCCACAACTACTGAAGTCCAGGCAGCTAGAGCCCATGCTCTGCAAGAAGAGTAGCTGCCACAATGAGAAGCCCATGCACCTCAACTAGAGAAAACCCGCGTGCAGCAACGAATGCCCAACGCAGCCATAAATAAATAAATAAATACATTTTTTTAAAAATGTGGATGTATCTTTAAAAAAAACAAAAAGGTCCTACTGTAGAGCACAGGGAACTATATTGTATATCGCGTAATAAACCGTAATGGAAAAGAATATGAAGAAGAATGTATATAAATGTGTAACTGAGTCACTTTCTTGTATAGCAGTAATTAACACAACACTGTAATTCAACTATACGTCAATAAAAAATAAAACTTAAAAAAATAGCCAGAAAAATGTCACATAAGGGGAACTTCCCTGGTGGCCCAGTGGTTAAGACTTTGCCTTCCAATGGAGGGGCTGAGGGTTCGATCCCTGGTTGGGGAACTAAGATCCCACATGCCTTGCGGCCAAAAAACCAAAATATAAAACAGAAGCAATACTGTAACAAATGCAATAAACACTTTAAAAATGGTCGACATCAGAAAAAATCTTTAAAGAAAAAATTCACATAAATCAGAAACAAATGAAACATAATAAAGTCCATACATTAAAAAAATTAGAGCATGGTTTCGGGTCAAATCGCACCTTCCCACTTACTTATTGCTGTGTAATTCTGGGCAACTCACATGTCTCCTCAGACTCCTCATCTATAAACGGGGATGGTAACAGTTCCCTACCTCAGAGCATTGCTGTACTCCATAAACACGGTTAAGTACCTTGGTAAATGTATGAGGCTCTCTGGTTATTGTGAATTAAAATACACCAATGTCTTCTGGCCATGTGATTTATAATAGTTTGACATTTAACCAAATGGTAAAACTATTCCATTTATTATTCCCATCTCTTTTTACCCCTTATCCTGCTTTGTTGTTTATTTTTTCTCCCACCAGAAAGTGCTAGTTCCAGGAGAGTAAAGGCTTTATTTTGTTCACTGCTGAAAGCAATAGCACCCAGAAAAGTATGGTACATATGAAGCCCTCAGTAAACACTAGCTGAAAGAATGCTGCAAAGTGTCACAAGGAAAAGTACACCAAAACTTTCATTATAATAAAAACTTATAGATAAATCTTTCTCTAATGGCTTCCAGTCAAGTAACTGAAAACGCCATATGCTATAATAAAAACATTAAAAATTTATTAAAACTTGAAGACAAAAACATAATTTTAAAAGATTTAGACCTGGACTTCAGGAAGATGGCGGAAGAGTAAGACGCGGAGATCACCTTCCTCCCCACAGATACACCAAAAATACATCTACACGTGGAAAAACTCCTACAGAACACCTACTGAAGGCTGGCAGAAGACCTCAGACCTCCCAAAAGGCAAGAAACTCCCCACGTACCTGGGTAGCGCAAAAGAAAAAAAAAAAGAAAAAACAGAGACAAAAGAATAGGGATGGCACCTGCACCAGTGGGAGGGAGCTGTGAAGGAGGAAAAGTTTCCACACACTAGGAAGCCCCTTCGTGGGCGGAGACTGCGGGAGGCGGAGGGGGGAGCTTCGAAGCCGCGGAGGAGTGCACAGCAACGGGTGCAGAGGGCAAAGCGGGGAGATTCCTGCACAGAGGATCGGTGCCGACCGGCACTCACCAGCCCGAGAGGCTTGTCTGCTCACCCGCCGGGGCAGACGGGGCTGCGAGCTGAGGCTCTGAGGCTCGGGTTTCGGTTTCGGATGGAGCGCAGGGAGAGGACCGGGGTTGGCGGCTTGAACACAGCCTGAAGGGTTTAGTGCACCACGGCTAGCGGGGAGGGAGTCCGGGGAAAAGTCTGCACCTGCTGAAGAGGCTAGAGATTTTTTCTTCCCTCTTTGTTTCCTGGTGCGTGAGGAGAGGGGTTTAAGAACGCTGCTTAAAGGAACTCCAGAGACGGGCGCGAGCCGCGGCTAAAAGCGCGGACCCCAGAGACTGGCGGGAGACGCTAAGGCTGCTGCTGCCGCCACCAAGGGGCCTGTGTGTAAGCACAGGTCACTCTCCACACCCCTCCTCCGTGGAGCCTGTGCAGCCCGCCACTGCCAGGTTCCCGGGATCCAGGGACAACTTCCCTGGGAGAACGCACGGCGGGCCTCAGGCTGGTGCAAAGTAACGCCAGCCTTTGCCGCCGCAGGCCCGCCCCGCACTCCATGCCCCTCCCTCCCCACTGGCCTGAGTGCGCCAGAGCCCCCGAATCAGTGGCTCCTTTAACCCCGTCCTGTCTGAGCAAAAAACAGACGCCCTCCAGCGACCTACACGCAGAGGCAGGGCCAAATCCAAAGCTGAGCCCCTGTGAGCTGTGAGAACAAAGAAGAGAAAGGGAAATCTCTTCCAGCAGCCTCAGAAGCTGCGGATTAAAGCTCCACAATCAACTTGATATACCCTGCATCTGTGGAATACCTGAATAGACAAACAATCATCCCAAATTAAGGAAGTGGACTTTAGGAGCAAGATCTATGATTTTTTTCCTTTTTCCTCTTTTTGTGAATGTGTATGTGTATGCTTCTGTGTGAGATCTTGTCTGTATAGTCTTGCTTCCACCATTTGTCCTAGGGTTCTATCCGTCCATGGTTTTTTAAAAATTTTTTCTTAATAATTAATTTTAATTTTAATAACGTTATTATACTTTACCTTCGTTCTTTCTTTCTTTCTTTCTTTCCTTCCTTCCTTCCCTCCTTTAGACAACGAATCATCCCAAATTGAGGAGGTGGTCTCTGAGAGCAAGATTTATGATTTTTCCCACTTTACCTCTTTTAGTGAGGGTGTATGTGTATGCTTCTGTGTAAGATTTTGTCTGTATAGCTTTGCTTCCAACATTTGTCCTAAGGTTCTATCTGTCCCTTTTTTTTTCTAAATAAGAATTTTTTAATTCAATAACTTTATTATACTTTATTTTATTTTTACTGTATCTTCTTTCTGTCTTTTTTCCTTCTTTCCCTCCTTCCTTCCTTCCTCCCTCCCTCCCTCCCTCCTTTCTTTCCTTCTTTGCTTCTTTCTTTCTTTCTTCCTTCCTTCCCTCCTTTCCTTCTTTCTTTCCTCATACTTCTACTAATTCCCTCTACATTTTCTCCCTTTTATTCTGAGCCGTGTGGCTGAAAGGCTCTTGGTGCTCCAGCCAGGAGTCAGGGCTCTGCCTCTGAGGTAGGAGAGCCAACTTCAGGACACTGGTCAACAAGAGACCTCCCAGCTCCACATAATATCAAATGGCGAAAATCTCCCAGAGACCTCCATCTTAACACCAGCACCCAGCTTCACTCAACGACCAGCAAGCCACAGTGCTGGACAACCTATGCCAAACAACTAGCAAAACAGGAACACAACTGCACCCATTAGCAGAGAGGCTGCCTAAAATCATAATAAGGCCACAGACACCCCAAAACACACCACCAGACGTGAACCTACCCACTAGAGAGACAAGATCCAGACTCATCCACCACAACACAGGCACTAGTCCCCTCCACCAGGAAGCCTACACAACCCACTGAACCAACCTTAGCCACTGGAGACAGACATCAAAAACAGCGGGAACGACGACCCTGCAGTATGCAAAAAGGAGACCCCAAACACAGTAAGATAAGCAAAATGAGAAGAGAGGAAAACACACAGCAGATAAAGGAGCAAGATAAAAATGCACCAGACATAACAAATGAAGAGGAAATAGGCAGTCTACCTCAAAAAGAATTCAGAATAATGATAGTAAGGATGATCCGAAATCTTGGAAATAGAATGGACAAAATGCAAGAAACAGTTAACAAGGACATAGAAGAAACAAAGATGAAACAAGCAATGATGAACAACACAATAAATGAAATTAAAAGTACTCTAGATGGGATCAATTGCAGAATAACTGAGGCAGAAAAATGGATAAGTGACCTGGAAAATAAAATAGTGGAACTAACTACTGCAGAGCAGAATAAAAAAAAAGAATGAAAAGAACTGAGGACAGTCTCAGAGACGTCTGGGACAACATTAAACGTACTAACATTTGAATTATATGGGTTCCAGAAGAAGAAGAGAAAAAGAAAGAGACTGAGAAAATATTTGAAGAGATTATAGTTGAAAACTTCCCTAATATGGGAAAGGAAATAGTTAATCAAGACCAGGAAGCACAGAGAGTCCCATACAGGATAAATACAAGGAGAAATACGCCAAGACACATATTAATCAAACTGTCAAAAATTAAATACAAACAAAGCATATTAAAAGCAGCAAGGGAAAAACAAATAACACATAAGGGAATCCCCATAAGGTTAACAGCTGATCTCTCAGCAGAAACCCTACAAGCCAGAAGGAGTGGCAGGACATACTGAAAGTGATGAAGGAGAAAAACCTGCAGGCAAGACGACTCTACCCAGCAAGGATGTCTCTGCCAACAAACAAAAGCCCAGGACCAGATGGCTTCACAGGCGAATTCTATCAAACATTTAGAGAAGGGCTGACACCTATCCTTCTCAAACTCTTCCAAAATATAGCAGAGGGAGGAACACCCCCAAATTCGTTCTTCGAGGCCACCATCAACTTGATACCAAAACCAGACACGGATGTCACAAAGAAAGAAAACTACAGGGCAGTATCGCTGATGACCGTAGATGCAAACATCCTCAACAAAATACTAGCAAACAAAATCCAACAAGCACATTCAAAAAGGATCATACACCATGATCAAGTGGGGTTTATTCCAGGAATGCAAGGATTCTTCAATATACGCAAAGCAATCAATGTGACAAACCACATGAACAAATTGAAGGAGGAAAACCCTAGGATCATCTCAATAGATGCAGAGAAAGCTTTTGACAGAATTCAGCACCCATTTATGATTAACAACCCTGCAGAAAGTAGGCATAGAGGGAACTTGCCTCAACATAATAAAGGCCATGTGTGACAAACCCTCAGCCAAAGTCATCCTCAATGGTGAGAAACTGAAAGCATTGCCACTAAGATCAGGAACGAGACAAGGTTTCCCGCTCTCACCACTCTTGTTCACTATAGTTTTGGAAGTTTTGGTCGCAGCCATCAGAGAAGAAAAGGAAATGAAAGGACTCCAAATCGGAAAAGAAGAAGTAAAGCTGTCACTGTTTGCAGATGACATGATGCTTACTATACATAGAGAATCCTAAAGATGCCACCAGAAAACTACTAGAGCTAATCGATGAATTTGGTAAAGTTGCAGGATACCAAATTAGTGCACAGGAATCTCTGGCATTCCTCTACACTGATGAGGAACTATCTGAAAGTGAAATCAAGAAAACACTCCCACTTACCATTGCACCAAAAAGAATAAAATATCTAGGAGTGAACCTACCTAAGGAGACAAATGAGCTGTACGCAGATCTTATAACTTACAAGACACTGTGGAAAGAAATTAAAGCTGATACAAATGGACGGCGAGATAGACCATGTTCTTGGATTGGAGCAATCAACATTGTGAAAATGACTCTACTACCCAAAGCAATCTACAGATTCGATGCAATCCCTACCAACCTACCGCTGGCGTTTTCCACAGAACTAGAACAAAAAATTCCACAGTTTGTATGAACACACAAAAGACCCCGAATGGCCAAAGCAATCTTGGCGAACGAAAAACACGGAGCTGGAGGAATCAGGCTCCCTGACTTCAGACTATACTAGAAAGCTACAGTACTCAAGACAGTACGGTACTGGCACCAAAACAGAAAGATGGAGCAGGATCAGTGGCGCGGGATGGAAAGCCCAGAGATAAACCCACGCACATATATGGTCCCCTTATCTTTGATAAAGGAGGAAGGAATGTACAGTGGAGAAAGGACAGCCTCTTCAGTAAGTGGTGCTGGGCAAACTGGACAGGTGCATGTACAAGTATGAGATTAGATCACTCCCTAACCCCAGACACAAAAATAAGCTTCAGATGGATTAAGGACCTAAATGTAAGGCCAGAAACTACCACACTCTTAGAGGGAAAACATAGGCAGAACACGCTATGACATAAATCACAGCAAGAGCCTTTTTGACCCACCGGCTAGAGAACTGGAACTAAAAACAAAAGGAAACAAATGGGACCTAATGAAACTTCAAAGCTTTGGCACAGCAAAGGAAATCATAAACAAGACCAAAAGGCAACCTTCAGAGTGGGAGAACACATTTGCAAATGAAGCAACTGACCAAGTATCAATCTCCAAAATTTACGAGCAGCTCATGCAGCTCAGTAACAAAAAAACACGCAACCCGATCCAAAAATGGGCAGAGAAGCCCTAAAATAGACATTTCTCCAAAGAAGCTCTACAGACGGCCAACAAACACATGAAAGAATGCTCGACATCATTAATCATTAGGGAACCGCAAATCAAAACTACAATGAGATATCATCTCACACCACTCAGAATGGCCATCATCAGAAAGAATCTAGAAACAATAAATGCTGGAGGGGGTGTGGAGAAAAGGGAACACCCCTGCACTGCTGGTGGGAATGTGAATTGGTACAGCCACTATGGAGAACAGTATGGAGGTTCCTTAAAAAACGACAACTAGAACTACCAGATGACTCAGCAGTCCCACTACTGGGCATATACCCTGAGAAGACCGTAATTCAAAAAGAGTCATGTACCAAAAGGTTCATTGCAGCGCTACAATAGCCCGGAGATGGAAACAACCTAGGTGCCCATCAGAGGATGAACGGATAAAGAAGACGTGGCACATATATACAGTGGACTATTACTCAGCCGTAGGAAGAAACGAAATCGAGCTGTTTGTAGTGAGGTGGATGGACCTAGAGTCTGTCATACAGCGTGAAGTAAGTCAGAACGAGAAAGACAAAGACCGTATGCTAACACATATATAGGGAATTTAAGGGGGAAAAAATGTCGTGAAGAACCTAGGGGTAAGACAGGAATAAAGACACAGACCTACTGGAGAACGGACTTGAGGGTATGGGGAGGGGGAAGGGTGAGCTGTGACAAAGCGTGCGAGAGGCATGGACATATATACATACACTGGCAAACGTAAGGTAGATAGCTAGCGGGAAGCAGCCGCAGAGCACAGGGATATCAGCTCAGTGCTTTGTGACCGCCTGGAGGGGTGGGGTGGGGAGGGTGGGAGGGAGGGAGACGCAAGAGGGAAGAGATATGGGAACATATGTGTATGTATAACTGATTCACTTTGTTGTAAAGCAGAAACTAACACACCAATTGTAGAGCAATTATACCCCAATAAAGATGTTGTTTAAAAAAAAAAATTAAGAAAATGGGAACAGGAACATACGTATCGATAATTACCTTAAATGTAAACGGATTAAAATGCTCCCACCAAAAGACACCGACTGGCCGAATGGATACAAAAACCAGACCCATATATGTGCTGTCTACAGGAGACCCACTTTGACCTGGAGAAACATACAGACTGAAAGTAAGGGGATGGAAAAAGATAGTCCATGCATATGGAAACCAAAACAAAGCTGGAGTAGCAATTCTCATACCAGACAATACAGACTTTAGAGTAAAGGCTATTAGAAGAGACAAAGAAGGACACTACAGAATGATCAAGGGATCGATCCAAGGAGCAGATACAATTGTAAATATTTATGCACCCAGCATAGTAGCACCTCAATACATAAGGCAAATGCTAACAGCCATAAAAGGGGAAATCGACAGTAACACATTCATAGCAGGGGACTTTAACGCCCCACTTTCACCCATGGACAGATCATCCAAAATGAAAATAAAGAAGGAAACACAAGCTTTAAATGATGCATTAGACAAGACGCCCTTAATTGATAGTTATAGGACACTCCATCCGAAAACAACAGAATACCCATTTTTCTCAAGGGCTCACGGAACATCCTCCAGGATAGCTCATAGCTTGGCTCACAAATCAAGCCTTGGTAAATTGAAGAGAACTGAAATTGTATCAAGTATCTTTTCCGACCACGACGCCATGACACTAGATATCAATTACAGGAAACGATCTGTAAAAAATACAAACACACGGAGGCTAAACAATACACTGCTTAATAACGAAGTGATCGCTGAAGAAATCAAAGAGGCTCTTAAAAAGTACCAAGAAACAAACGCCAATGGAGACACGACGACCCGAAACCTAGGGGATGCAGCAAAAGCAGTTCTAAGAGGGACGTTTATAGCAACACAAGCCCACCTTAAGAGACAGGAAACATCTCGAATACACAACCTAACCTTGCGCCTAAAGCAACTAGAGAGAGAGGAACCAAAAAAACCCCAACGTTAGCGGAAGGAAAGAAATCATAAAGATCAGGTCAGAAATAAATGAAAAAGAAATGAAGGCAACGATAGCAAAGATCAATGAAACTAAAAGCTGGCTCTTTGAGAAGATAAACAAAATAGATAAACCGTTAGCCAGACTCATCAAGGCAAAAAGGGAGAAGACTCAGATCGATAGAATTACCAATGAAAAAGGAGAAGTAACAACTGACACTGCAGAAATACAAAAGGTCATGAGCGATTACTACAAGAAATTCTGTGCCAGGAAAATGGACAACCTGGAAGAAATGGACAAATTCTTGGAAATGCACAACGTGCCAAGACTGAATCAGGAAGAAATAGAAAATATGAACGGACCAATCACAAGCACTGAAATTGACACTGGGATTAAAAATCTTCCAACAAACAAAAGCCCAGGACCAGATGGCTTCACAGGCGAATTCTATCAAACATTTAGAGAAGGGCTGACACCTATCCTTCTCAAACTCTTCCAAAATATAGCAGAGGGAGGAACACCCCCAAATTCGTTCTTCGAGGCCACCATCAACTTGATACCAAAACCAGACACGGATGTCACAAAGAAAGAAAACTACAGGGCAGTATCGCTGATGACCGTAGATGCAAACATCCTCAACAAAATACTAGCAAACAAAATCCAACAAGCACATTCAAAAAGGATCATACACCATGATCAAGTGGGGTTTATTCCAGGAATGCAAGGATTCTTCAATATACGCAAAGCAATCAATGTGACAAACCACATGAACAAATTGAAGGAGGAAAACCCTAGGATCATCTCAATAGATGCAGAGAAAGCTTTTGACAGAATTCAGCACCCATTTATGATTAACAACCCTGCAGAAAGTAGGCATAGAGGGAACTTGCCTCAACATAATAAAGGCCATGTGTGACAAACCCTCAGCCAACGTCATCCTCAATGGTGAGAAACTGAAAGCATTGCCACTAAGATCAGGAACGAGACAAGGTTTCCCGCTCTCACCACTCTTGTTCACTATAGTTTTGGAAGTTTTGGCCGCAGCCATCAGAGAAGAAAAGGAAATGAAAGGACTCCAAATCGGAAAAGAAGAAGTAAAGCTGTCACTGTTTGCAGATGACATGATGCTTACTATACATAGAGAATCCTAAAGATGCCACCAGAAAACTACTAGAGCTAATCGATGAATTTGGTAAAGTTGCAGGATACCAAATTAGTGCACAGGAATCTCTGGCATTCCTCTACACTGATGAGGAACTATCTGAAAGTGAAATCAAGAAAACACTCCCACTTACCATTGCACCAAAAAGAATAAAATATCTAGGAGTGAACCTACCTAAGGAGACAAAAAGAGCTGTACGCAGATCTTATAACTTACAAGACACTGTGGAAAGAAATTAAAGCTGATACAAATGGACGGCGAGATAGACCATGTTCTTGGATTGGAGCAATCAACATTGTGAAAATGACTCTACTACCCAAAGCAATCTACAGATTCGATGCAATCCCTACCAACCTACCGCTGGCGTTTTCCACAGAACTAGAACAAAAAATTCCACAGTTTGTATGAACACACAAAAGACCCCGAATGGCCAAAGCAATCTTGGCGAACGAAAAACACGGAGCTGGAGGAATCAGGCTCCCTGACTTCAGACTATACTAGAAAGCTACAGTACTCAAGACAGTACGGTACTGGCACCAAAACAGAAAGATGGAGCAGGATCAGTGGCGCGGGATGGAAAGCCCAGAGATAAACCCACGCACATATATGGTCCCCTTATCTTTGATAAAGGAGGAAGGAATGTACAGTGGAGAAAGGACAGCCTCTTCAGTAAGTGGTGCTGGGCAAACTGGACAGGTGCATGTACAAGTATGAGATTAGATCACTCCCTAACCCCAGACACAAAAATAAGCTTCAGATGGATTAAGGACCTAAATGTAAGGCCAGAAACTACCACACTCTTAGAGGGAAAACATAGGCAGAACACGCTATGACATAAATCACAGCAAGAGCCTTTTTGACCCACCGGCTAGAGAACTGGAACTAAAAACAAAAGGAAACAAATGGGACCTAATGAAACTTCAAAGCTTTGGCACAGCAAAGGAAATCATAAACAAGACCAAAAGGCAACCTTCAGAGTGGGAGAACACATTTGCAAATGAAGCAACTGACCAAGTATCAATCTCCAAAATTTACGAGCAGCTCATGCAGCTCAGTAACAAAAAAACACGCAACCCGATCCAAAAATGGGCAGAGAAGCCCTAAAATAGACATTTCTCCAAAGAAGCTCTACAGACGGCCAACAAACACATGAAAGAATGCTCAACATCATTAATCATTAGGGAACCGCAAATCAAAACTACAATGAGATATCATCTCACACCACTCAGAATGGCCATCATCAGAAAGAATCTAGAAACAATAAATGCTGGAGGGGGTGTGGAGAAAAGGGAACACCCCTGCACTGCTGGTGGGAATGTGAATTGGTACAGCCACTATGGAGAACAGTATGGAGGTTCCTTAGAAAACGACAACTAGAACTACCAGATGACTCAGCAGTCCCACTACTGGGCATATACCCTGAGAAGACCGTAATTCAAAAAGAGTCATGTACCAAAAGGTTCATTGCAGCGCTACAATAGCCCGGAGATGGAAACAACCTAGGTGCCCATCAGAGGATGAACGGATAAAGAAGACGTGGCACATATATACAGTGGACTATTACTCAGCCGTAGGAAGAAACGAAATCGAGCTGTTTGTAGTGAGGTGGATGGACCTAGAGTCTGTCATACAGCGTGAAGTAAGTCAGAACGAGAAAGACAAAGACCGTATGCTAACACATATATAGGGAATTTAAGGGGGAAAAAATGTCGTGAAGAACCTAGGGGTAAGACAGGAATAAAGACACAGACCTACTGGAGAACGGACTTGAGGGTATGGGGAGGGGGAAGGGTGAGCTGTGACAAAGCGTGCGAGAGGCATGGACATATATACATACACTGGCAAACGTAAGGTAGATAGCTAGCGGGAAGCAGCCGCAGAGCACAGGGATATCAGCTCAGTGCTTTGTGACCGCCTGGAGGGGTGGGGTGGGGAGGGCGGGAGGGAGGGAGACGCAAGAGGGAAGAGATATGGGAACATATGTGTATGTATAACTGATTCACTTTGTTGTAAAGCAGAAACTAACAATTATACCCCAATAATTATAGAGCAATTATAGAGCAATTATACCCCAATAAAGATGTTGTTAAAAAAAAATTAAGAAAATGGGAACAGGAACATGCGTATCGATAATTACCTTAAATGTAAACGGATTAAAATGCTCCCACCAAAAGACACCGACTGGCCGAATGGATACAGAAACCAGACCCATATATGTGCTGTCTACAGGAGACCCACTTTGACCTGGAGAAACATACAGACTGAAAGTAAGGGGATGGAAAAAGATAGTCCATGCATATGGAAACCAAAACAAAGCTGGAGTAGCAATTCTCATACCAGACAATACAGACTTTAGAGTAAAGGCTATTAGAAGAGACAAAGAAGGACACTACAGAATGATCAAGGGATCGATCCAAGGAGCAGATACAATTGTAAATATTTATGCACCCAGCATAGTAGCACCTCAATACATAAGGCAAATGCTAACAGCCATAAAAGGGGAAATCGACAGTAACACATTCATAGCAGGGGACTTTAACGCCCCACTTTCACCCATGGACAGATCATCCAAAATGAAAATAAAGAAGGAAACACAAGCTTTAAATGATGCATTAGACAAGACGCCCTTAATTGATAGTTATAGGACACTCCATCCGAAAACAACAGAATACCCATTTTTCTCAAGGGCTCACGGAACATCCTCCAGGATAGCTCATAGCTTGGCTCACAAATCAAGCCTTGGTAAATTGAAGAGAACTGAAATTGTATCAAGTTATCTTTTCCGACCACGACGCCATGACACTAGATATCAATTACAGGAAACGATCTGTAAAAAATACAAACACACGGAGGCTAAACAATACACTGCTTAATAAGGAAGTGATCGCTGAAGAAATCAAAGAGGCTCTTAAAAAGTACCAAGAAACAAACGCCAATGGAGACACGACGACCCGAAACCTAGGGGATGCAGCAAAAGCAGTTCTAAGAGGGACGTTTATAGCAACACAAGCCCACCTTAAGAGACAGGAAACATCTCGAATACACAACCTAACTTTGCGCCTAAAGCAACTAGAGAGAGAGGAACCAAAAAAACCCCAACGTTAGCGGAAGGAAAGAAATCATAAAGATCAGGTCAGAAATAAATGAAAAAGAAATGAAGGCAACGATAGCAAAGATCAATGAAACTAAAAGCTGGCTCTTTGAGAAGATAAACAAAATAGATAAACCGTTAGCCAGACTCATCAAGGCAAAAAGGGAGAAGACTCAGATCGATAGAATTACCAATGAAAAAGGAGAAGTAACAACTGACACTGCAGAAATACAAAAGGTCATGAGCGATTACTACAAGAAATTCTGTGCCAGGAAAATGGACAACCTGGAAGAAATGGACAAATTCTTGGAAATGCACAACGTGCCAAGACTGAATCAGGAAGAAATAGAAAATATGAACGGACCAATCACAAGCACTGAAATTGACACTGGGATTAAAAATCTTCCAACAAACAAAAGCCCAGGACCAGATGGCTTCACAGGCGAATTCTATCAAACATTTAGAGAAGGGCTGACACCTATCCTTCTCAAACTCTTCCAAAATATAGCAGAGGGAGGAACACCCCCAAATTCGTTCTTCGAGGCCACCATCAACTTGATACCAAAACCAGACACGGATGTCACAAAGAAAGAAAACTACAGGGCAGTATCGCTGATGACCGTAGATGCAAACATCCTCAACAAAATACTAGCAAACAAAATCCAACAAGCACATTCAAAAAGGATCATACACCATGATCAAGTGGGGTTTATTCCAGGAATGCAAGGATTCTTCAATATACGCAAAGCAATCAATGTGACAAACCACATGAACAAATTGAAGGAGGAAAACCCTAGGATCATCTCAATAGATGCAGAGAAAGCTTTTGACAGAATTCAGCACCCATTTATGATTAACAACCCTGCAGAAAGTAGGCATAGAGGGAACTTGCCTCAACATAATAAAGGCCATGTGTGACAAACCCTCAGCCAACGTCATCCTCAATGGTGAGAAACTGAAAGCATTGCCACTAAGATCAGGAACGAGACAAGGTTTCCCGCTCTCACCACTCTTGTTCACTATAGTTTTGGAAGTTTTGGCCGCAGCCATCAGAGAAGAAAAGGAAATGAAAGGACTCCAAATCGGAAAAGAAGAAGTAAAGCTGTCACTGTTTGCAGATGACATGATGCTTACTATACATAGAGAATCCTAAAGATGCCACCAGAAAACTACTAGAGCTAATCGATGAATTTGGTAAAGTTGCAGGATACCAAATTAGTGCACAGGAATCTCTGGCATTCCTCTACACTGATGAGGAACTATCTGAAAGTGAAATCAAGAAAACACTCCCACTTACCATTGCACCAAAAAGAATAAAATATCTAGGAGTGAACCTACCTAAGGAGACAAAAAGAGCTGTACGCAGATCTTATAACTTACAAGACACTGTGGAAAGAAATTAAAGCTGATACAAATGGACGGCGAGATAGACCATGTTCTTGGATTGGAGCAATCAACATTGTGAAAATGACTCTACTACCCAAAGCAATCTACAGATTCGATGCAATCCCTACCAACCTACCGCTGGCGTTTTCCACAGAACTAGAACAAAAAATTCCACAGTTTGTATGAACACACAAAAGACCCCGAATGGCCAAAGCAATCTTGGCGAACGAAAAACACGGAGCTGGAGGAATCAGGCTCCCTGACTTCAGACTATACTAGAAAGCTACAGTACTCAAGACAGTACGGTACTGGCACCAAAACAGAAAGATGGAGCAGGATCAGTGGCGCGGGATGGAAAGCCCAGAGATAAACCCACGCACATATATGGTCCCCTTATCTTTGATAAAGGAGGAAGGAATGTACAGTGGAGAAAGGACAGCCTCTTCAGTAAGTGGTGCTGGGCAAACTGGACAGGTGCATGTACAAGTATGAGATTAGATCACTCCCTAACCCCAGACACAAAAATAAGCTTCAGATGGATTAAGGACCTAAATGTAAGGCCAGAAACTACCACACTCTTAGAGGGAAAACATAGGCAGAACACGCTATGACATAAATCACAGCAAGAGCCTTTTTGACCCACCGGCTAGAGAACTGGAACTAAAAACAAAAGGAAACAAATGGGACCTAATGAAACTTCAAAGCTTTGGCACAGCAAAGGAAATCATAAACAAGACCAAAAGGCAACCTTCAGAGTGGGAGAACACATTTGCAAATGAAGCAACTGACCAAGTATCAATCTCCAAAATTTACGAGCAGCTCATGCAGCTCAGTAACAAAAAAACACGCAACCCGATCCAAAAATGGGCAGAGAAGCCCTAAAATAGACATTTCTCCAAAGAAGCTCTACAGACGGCCAACAAACACATGAAAGAATGCTCGACATCATTAATCATTAGGGAACCGCAAATCAAAACTACAATGAGATATCATCTCACACCACTCAGAATGCCCATCATCAGAAAGAATCTAGAAACAATAAATGCTGGAGGGGGTGTGGAGAAAAGGGAACACCCCTGCACTGCTGGTGGGAATGTGAATTGGTACAGCCACTATGGAGAACATTATGGAGGTTCCTTAGAAAACGACAACTAGAACTACCAGATGACTCAGCAGTCCCACTACTGGGCATATACCCTGAGAAGACCGTAATTCAAAAAGAGTCATGTACCAAAAGGTTCATTGCAGCGCTACAATAGCCCGGAGATGGAAACAACCTAGGTGCCCATCAGAGGATGAACGGATAAAGAAGACGCGGCACATATATACAATGGACTATTACTCAGCCGTAGGAAGAAACGAAATCGAGCTGTTTGTAGTGAGGTGGATGGACCTAGAGTCTGTCATACAGCGTGAAGTAAGTCAGAACGAGAAAGACAAAGACCGTATGCTAACACATATATAGGGAATTTAAGGGGGAAAAAATGTCGTGAAGAACCTAGGGGTAAGACAGGAATAAAGACACAGACCTACTGGAGAACGGACTTGAGGGTATGGGGAGGGGGAAGGGTGAGCTGTGACAAAGCGTGCGAGAGGCATGGACATATATACATACACTGGCAAACGTAAGGTAGATAGCTAGCGGGAAGCAGCCGCAGAGCACAGGGATATCAGCTCAGTGCTTTGTGACCGCCTGGAGGGGTGGGGTGGGGAGGGCGGGAGGGAGGGAGACGCAAGAGGGAAGAGATATGGGAACATATGTGTATGTATAACTGATTCACTTTGTTGTAAAGCAGAAACTAACAATTATACCCCAATAATTATAGAGCAATTATAGAGCAATTATACCCCAATAAAGATGTTGTTAAAAAAAAATTAAGAAAATGGGAACAGGAACATGCGTATCGATAATTACCTTAAATGTAAACGGATTAAAATGCTCCCACCAAAAGACACCGACTGGCCGAATGGATACAGAAACCAGACCCATATATGTGCTGTCTACAGGAGACCCACTTTGACCTGGAGAAACATACAGACTGAAAGTAAGGGGATGGAAAAAGATAGTCCATGCATATGGAAACCAAAACAAAGCTGGAGTAGCAATTCTCATACCAGACAATACAGACTTTAGAGTAAAGGCTATTAGAAGAGACAAAG
This sequence comes from Delphinus delphis, assembly GCF_949987515.2. Lineage (NCBI taxonomy): Eukaryota > Metazoa > Chordata > Mammalia > Artiodactyla > Delphinidae > Delphinus > Delphinus delphis. The sequence continues at coordinate 153,439,584 of NC_082683.1, forward strand.
AAGGACACTACAGAATGATCAAGGGATCGATCCAAGGAGCAGATACAATTGTAAATATTTATGCACCCAGCATAGTAGCAAATGCTACTATAAGGCAAATGCTAACAGCCATAAAAGGGGAAATCGACAGTAACACATTCATAGCAGGGGACTTTAACGCCCCACTTTCACCCATGGACAGATCATCCAAAATGAAAATAAAGAAGGAAACACAAGCTTTAAATGATGCATTAGACAAGACGCCCTTAATTGATAGTTATAGGACACTCCATCCGAAAACAACAGAATACCCATTTTTCTCAAGGGCTCACGGAACATCCTCCAGGATAGCTCATAGCTTGGCTCACAAATCAAGCCTTGGTAAATTGAAGAGAACTGAAATTGTATCAAGTTATCTTTTCCGACCACGACGCCATGACACTAGATATCAATTACAGGAAACGATCTGTAAAAAATACAAACACACGGAGGCTAAACAATACACTGCTTAATAAGGAAGTGATCGCTGAAGAAATCAAAGAGGCTCTTAAAAAGTACCAAGAAACAAACGCCAATGGAGACACGACGACCCGAAACCTAGGGGATGCAGCAAAAGCAGTTCTAAGAGGGACGTTTATAGCAACACAAGCCCACCTTAAGAGACAGGAAACATCTCGAATACACAACCTAACCTTGCGCCTAAAGCAACTAGAGAGAGAGGAACCAAAAAAACCCCAACGTTAGCGGAAGGAAAGAAATCATAAAGATCAGGTCAGAAATAAATGAAAAAGAAATGAAGGCAACGATAGCAAAGATCAATGAAACTAAAAGCTGGCTCTTTGAGAAGATAAACAAAATAGATAAACCGTTAGCCAGACTCATCAAGGCAAAAAGGGAGAAGACTCAGATCGATAGAATTACCAATGAAAAAGGAGAAGTAACAACTGACACTGCAGAAATACAAAAGGTCATGAGCGATTACTACAAGAAATTCTGTGCCAGGAAAATGGACAACCTGGAAGAAATGGACAAATTCTTGGAAATGCACAACGTGCCAAGACTGAATCAGGAAGAAATAGAAAATATGAACGGACCAATCACAAGCACTGAAATTGACACTGGGATTAAAAATCTTCCAACAAACAAAAGCCCAGGACCAGATGGCTTCACAGGCGAATTCTATCAAACATTTAGAGAAGGGCTGACACCTATCCTTCTCAAACTCTTCCAAAATATAGCAGAGGGAGGAACACCCCCAAATTCGTTCTTCGAGGCCACCATCAACTTGATACCAAAACCAGACACGGATGTCACAAAGAAAGAAAACTACAGGGCAGTATCGCTGATGACCGTAGATGCAAACATCCTCAACAAAATACTAGCAAACAAAATCCAACAAGCACATTCAAAAAGGATCATACACCATGATCAAGTGGGGTTTATTCCAGGAATGCAAGGATTCTTCAATATACGCAAAGCAATCAATGTGACAAACCACATGAACAAATTGAAGGAGGAAAACCCTAGGATCATCTCAATAGATGCAGAGAAAGCTTTTGACAGAATTCAGCACCCATTTATGATTAACAACCCTGCAGAAAGTAGGCATAGAGGGAACTTGCCTCAACATAATAAAGGCCATGTGTGACAAACCCTCAGCCAACGTCATCCTCAATGGTGAGAAACTGAAAGCATTGCCACTAAGATCAGGAACGAGACAAGGTTTCCCGCTCTCACCACTCTTGTTCACTATAGTTTTGGAAGTTTTGGCCGCAGCCATCAGAGAAGAAAAGGAAATGAAAGGACTCCAAATCGGAAAAGAAGAAGTAAAGCTGTCACTGTTTGCAGATGACATGATGCTTACTATACATAGAGAATCCTAAAGATGCCACCAGAAAACTACTAGAGCTAATCGATGAATTTGGTAAAGTTGCAGGATACCAAATTAGTGCACAGGAATCTCTGGCATTCCTCTACACTGATGAGGAACTATCTGAAAGTGAAATCAAGAAAACACTCCCACTTACCATTGCACCAAAAAGAATAAAATATCTAGGAGTGAACCTACCTAAGGAGACAAAAAGAGCTGTACGCAGATCTTATAACTTACAAGACACTGTGGAAAGAAATTAAAGCTGATACAAATGGACGGCGAGATAGACCATGTTCTTGGATTGGAGCAATCAACATTGTGAAAATGACTCTACTACCCAAAGCAATCTACAGATTCGATGCAATCCCTACCAACCTACCGCTGGCGTTTTCCACAGAACTAGAACAAAAAATTCCACAGTTTGTATGAACACACAAAAGACCCCGAATGGCCAAAGCAATCTTGGCGAACGAAAAACACGGAGCTGGAGGAATCAGGCTCCCTGACTTCAGACTATACTAGAAAGCTACAGTACTCAAGACAGTACGGTACTGGCACCAAAACAGAAAGATGGAGCAGGATCAGTGGCGCGGGATGGAAAGCCCAGAGATAAACCCACGCACATATATGGTCCCCTTATCTTTGATAAAGGAGGAAGGAATGTACAGTGGAGAAAGGACAGCCTCTTCAATAAGTGGTGCTGGGCAAACTGGACAGGTACATGTACAAGTATGAGATTAGATCACTCCCTAACCCCAGACACAAAAATAAGCTTCAGATGGATTAAGGACCTAAATGTAAGGCCAGAAACTACCACACTCTTAGAGGGAAAACATAGGCAGAACACGCTATGACATAAATCACAGCAAGAGCCTTTTTGACCCACCGGCTAGAGAACTGGAACTAAAAACAAAAGGAAACAAATGGGACCTAATGAAACTTCAAAGCTTTGGCACAGCAAAGGAAATCATAAACAAGACCAAAAGGCAACCTTCAGAGTGGGAGAACACATTTGCAAATGAAGCAACTGACCAAGTATCAATCTCCAAAATTTACGAGCAGCTCATGCAGCTCAGTAACAAAAAAACACGCAACCCGATCCAAAAATGGGCAGAGAAGCCCTAAAATAGACATTTCTCCAAAGAAGCTCTACAGACGGCCAACAAACACATGAAAGAATGCTCGACATCATTAATCATTAGGGAACCGCAAATCAAAACTACAATGAGATATCATCTCACACCACTCAGAATGCCCATCATCAGAAAGAATCTAGAAACAATAAATGCTGGAGGGGGTGTGGAGAAAAGGGAACACCCCTGCACTGCTGGTGGGAATGTGAATTGGTACAGCCACTATGGAGAACAGTATGGAGGTTCCTTAGAAAACGACAACTAGAACTACCAGATGACTCAGCAGTCCCACTACTGGGCATATACCCTGAGAAGACCGTAATTCAAAAAGAGTCATGTACCAAAAGGTTCATTGCAGCGCTACAATAGCCCGGAGATGGAAACAACCTAGGTGCCCATCAGAGGATGAACGGATAAAGAAGACGTGGCACATATATACAATGGACTATTACTCAGCCGTAGGAAGAAACGAAATCGAGCTGTTTGTAGTGAGGTGGATGGACCTAGAGTCTGTCATACAGCGTGAAGTAAGTCAGAACGAGAAAGACAAAGACCGTATGCTAACACATATATAGGGAATTTAAGGGGGAAAAAATGTCGTGAAGAACCTAGGGGTAAGACAGGAATAAAGACACAGACCTACTGGAGAACGGACTTGAGGGTATGGGGAGGGGGAAGGGTGAGCTGTGACAAAGCGTGCGAGAGGCATGGACATATATACATACACTGGCAAACGTAAGGTAGATAGCTAGCGGGAAGCAGCCGCAGAGCACAGGGATATCAGCTCAGTGCTTTGTGACCGCCTGGAGGGGTGGGGTGGGGAGGGCGGGAGGGAGGGAGACGCAAGAGGGAAGAGATATGGGAACATATGTGTATGTATAACTGATTCACTTTGTTGTAAAGCAGAAACTAACAATTATACCCCAATAATTATAGAGCAATTATAGAGCAATTATACCCCAATAAAGATGTTGTTAAAAAAAAATTAAGAAAATGGGAACAGGAACATGCGTATCGATAATTACCTTAAATGTAAACGGATTAAAATGCTCCCACCAAAAGACACCGACTGGCCGAATGGATACAGAAACCAGACCCATATATGTGCTGTCTACAGGAGACCCACTTTGACCTGGAGAAACATACAGACTGAAAGTAAGGGGATGGAAAAAGATAGTCCATGCATATGGAAACCAAAACAAAGCTGGAGTAGCAATTCTCATACCAGACAATACAGACTTTAGAGTAAAGGCTATTAGAAGAGACAAAGAAGGACACTACAGAATGATCAAGGGATCGATCCAAGGAGCAGATACAATTGTAAATATTTATGCACCCAGCATAGTAGCAAATGCTACTATAAGGCAAATGCTAACAGCCATAAAAGGGGAAATTGACAGTAACACATTCATAGCAGGGGACTTTAACGCCCCACTTTCACCCATGGACAGATCATCCAAAATGAAAATAAAGAAGGAAACACAAGCTTTAAATGATGCATTAGACAAGACGCCCTTAATTGATAGTTATAGGACACTCCATCCGAAAACAACAGAATACCCATTTTTCTCAAGGGCTCACGGAACATCCTCCAGGATAGCTCATAGCTTGGCTCACAAATCAAGCCTTGGTAAATTGAAGAGAACTGAAATTGTATCAAGTATCTTTTCCGACCACGACGCCATGACACTAGATATCAATTACAGGAAACGATCTGTAAAAAATACAAACACACGGAGGCTAAACAATACACTGCTTAATAACGAAGTGATCGCTGAAGAAATCAAAGAGGCTCTTAAAAAGTACCAAGAAACAAACGCCAATGGAGACACGACGACCCGAAACCTAGGGGATGCAGCAAAAGCAGTTCTAAGAGGGACGTTTATAGCAACACAAGCCCACCTTAAGAGACAGGAAACATCTCGAATACACAACCTAACCTTGCGCCTAAAGCAACTAGAGAGAGAGGAACAAAAAAAACCCCAACGTTAGCGGAAGGAAAGAAATCATAAAGATCAGGTCAGAAATAAATGAAAAAGAAATGAAGGCAACGATAGCAAAGATCAATGAAACTAAAAGCTGGCTCTTTGAGAAGATAAACAAAATAGATAAACCGTTAGCCAGACTCATCAAGGCAAAAAGGGAGAAGACTCAGATCGATAGAATTACCAATGAAAAAGGAGAAGTAACAACTGACACTGCAGAAATACAAAAGGTCATGAGCGATTACTACAAGAAATTCTGTGCCAGGAAAATGGACAACCTGGAAGAAATGGACAAATTCTTGGAAATGCACAACGTGCCAAGACTGAATCAGGAAGAAATAGAAAATATGAACGGACCAATCACAAGCACTGAAATTGACACTGGGATTAAAAATCTTCCAACAAACAAAAGCCCAGGACCAGATGGCTTCACAGGCGAATTCTATCAAACATTTAGAGAAGGGCTGACACCTATCCTTCTCAAACTCTTCCAAAATATAGCAGAGGGAGGAACACCCCCAAATTCGTTCTTCGAGGCCACCATCAACTTGATACCAAAACCAGACACGGATGTCACAAAGAAAGAAAACTACAGGGCAGTATCGCTGATGACCGTAGATGCAAACATCCTCAACAAAATACTAGCAAACAAAATCCAACAAGCACATTCAAAAAGGATCATACACCATGATCAAGTGGGGTTTATTCCAGGAATGCAAGGATTCTTCAATATACGCAAAGCAATCAATGTGACAAACCACATGAACAAATTGAAGGAGGAAAACCCTAGGATCATCTCAATAGATGCAGAGAAAGCTTTTGACAGAATTCAGCACCCATTTATGATTAACAACCCTGCAGAAAGTAGGCATAGAGGGAACTTGCCTCAACATAATAAAGGCCATGTGTGACAAACCCTCAGCCAACGTCATCCTCAATGGTGAGAAACTGAAAGCATTGCCACTAAGATCAGGAACGAGACAAGGTTTCCCGCTCTCACCACTCTTGTTCACTATAGTTTTGGAAGTTTTGGCCGCAGCCATCAGAGAAGAAAAGGAAATGAAAGGACTCCAAATCGGAAAAGAAGAAGTAAAGCTGTCACTGTTTGCAGATGACATGATGCTTACTATACATAGAGAATCCTAAAGATGCCACCAGAAAACTACTAGAGCTAATCGATGAATTTGGTAAAGTTGCAGGATACCAAATTAGTGCACAGGAATCTCTGGCATTCCTCTACACTGATGAGGAACTATCTGAAAGTGAAATCAAGAAAACACTCCCACTTACCATTGCACCAAAAAGAATAAAATATCTAGGAGTGAACCTACCTAAGGAGACAAATGAGCTGTACGCAGATCTTATAACTTACAAGACACTGTGGAAAGAAATTAAAGCTGATACAAATGGACGGCGAGATAGACCATGTTCTTGGATTGGAGCAATCAACATTGTGAAAATGACTCTACTACCCAAAGCAATCTACAGATTCGATGCAATCCCTACCAACCTACCGCTGGCGTTTTCCACAGAACTAGAACAAAAAATTCCACAGTTTGTATGAACACACAAAAGACCCCGAATGGCCAAAGCAATCTTGGCGAACGAAAAACACGGAGCTGGAGGAATCAGGCTCCCTGACTTCAGACTATACTAGAAAGCTACAGTACTCAAGACAGTACGGTACTGGCACCAAAACAGAAAGATGGAGCAGGATCAGTGGCGCGGGATGGAAAGCCCAGAGATAAACCCACGCACATATATGGTCCCCTTATCTTTGATAAAGGAGGAAGGAATGTACAGTGGAGAAAGGACAGCCTCTTCAATAAGTGGTGCTGGGCAAACTGGACAGGTACATGTACAAGTATGAGATTAGATCACTCCCTAACCCCAGACACAAAAATAAGCTTCAGATGGATTAAGGACCTAAATGTAAGGCCAGAAACTACCACACTCTTAGAGGGAAAACATAGGCAGAACACGCTATGACATAAATCACAGCAAGAGCCTTTTTGACCCACCGGCTAGAGAACTGGAACTAAAAACAAAAGGAAACAAATGGGACCTAATGAAACTTCAAAGCTTTGGCACAGCAAAGGAAATCATAAACAAGACCAAAAGGCAACCTTCAGAGTGGGAGAACACATTTGCAAATGAAGCAACTGACCAAGTATCAATCTCCAAAATTTACGAGCAGCTCATGCAGCTCAGTAACAAAAAAACACGCAACCCGATCCAAAAATGGGCAGAGAAGCCCTAAAATAGACATTTCTCCAAAGAAGCTCTACAGACGGCCAACAAACACATGAAAGAATGCTCGACATCATTAATCATTAGGGAACCGCAAATCAAATCTACAATGAGATATCATCTCACACCACTCAGAATGCCCATCATCAGAAAGAATCTAGAAACAATAAATGCTGGAGGGGGTGTGGAGAAAAGGGAACACCCCTGCACTGCTGGTGGGAATGTGAATTGGTACAGCCACTATGGAGAACAGTATGGAGGTTCCTTAGAAAACGACAACTAGAACTACCAGATGACTCAGCAGTCCCACTACTGGGCATATACCCTGAGAAGACCGTAATTCAAAAAGAGTCATGTACCAAAAGGTTCATTGCAGCGCTACAATAGCCCGGAGATGGAAACAACCTAGGTGCCCATCAGAGGATGAACGGATAAAGAAGACGTGGCACATATATACAATGGACTATTACTCAGCCGTAGGAAGAAACGAAATCGAGCTGTTTGTAGTGAGGTGGATGGACCTAGAGTCTGTCATACAGCGTGAAGTAAGTCAGAACGAGAAAGACAAAGACCGTATGCTAACACATATATAGGGAATTTAAGGGGGAAAAAATGTCGTGAAGAACCTAGGGGTAAGACAGGAATAAAGACACAGACCTACTGGAGAACGGACTTGAGGGTATGGGGAGGGGGAAGGGTGAGCTGTGACAAAGCGTGCGAGAGGCATGGACATATATACATACACTGGCAAACGTAAGGTAGATAGCTAGCGGGAAGCAGCCGCAGAGCACAGGGATATCAGCTCAGTGCTTTGTGACCGCCTGGAGGGGTGGGGTGGGGAGGGCGGGAGGGAGGGAGACGCAAGAGGGAAGAGATATGGGAACATATGTGTATGTATAACTGATTCACTTTGTTGTAAAGCAGAAACTAACAATTATACCCCAATAATTATAGAGCAATTATAGAGCAATTATACCCCAATAAAGATGTTGTTAAAAAAAAATTAAGAAAATGGGAACAGGAACATGCGTATCGATAATTACCTTAAATGTAAACGGATTAAAATGCTCCCACCAAAAGACACCGACTGGCCGAATGGATACAGAAACCAGACCCATATATGTGCTGTCTACAGGAGACCCACTTTGACCTGGAGAAACATACAGACTGAAAGTAAGGGGATGGAAAAAGATAGTCCATGCATATGGAAACCAAAACAAAGCTGGAGTAGCAATTCTCATACCAGACAATACAGACTTTAGAGTAAAGGCTATTAGAAGAGACAAAGAAGGACACTACAGAATGATCAAGGGATCGATCCAAGGAGCAGATACAATTGTAAATATTTATGCACCCAGCATAGTAGCAAATGCTACTATAAGGCAAATGCTAACAGCCATAAAAGGGGAAATCGACAGTAACACATTCATAGCAGGGGACTTTAACGCCCCACTTTCACCCATGGACAGATCATCCAAAATGAAAATAAAGAAGGAAACACAAGCTTTAAATGATGCATTAGACAAGACGCCCTTAATTGATAGTTATAGGACACTCCATCCGAAAACAACAGAATACCCATTTTTCTCAAGGGCTCACGGAACATCCTCCAGGATAGCTCATAGCTTGGCTCACAAATCAAGCCTTGGTAAATTGAAGAGAACTGAAATTGTATCAAGTATCTTTTCCGACCACGACGCCATGACACTAGATATCAATTACAGGAAACGATCTGTAAAAAATACAAACACACGGAGGCTAAACAATACACTGCTTAATAACGAAGTGATCGCTGAAGAAATCAAAGAGGCTCTTAAAAAGTACCAAGAAACAAACGCCAATGGAGACACGACGACCCGAAACCTAGGGGATGCAGCAAAAGCAGTTCTAAGAGGGACGTTTATAGCAACACAAGCCCACCTTAAGAGACAGGAAACATCTCGAATACACAACCTAACCTTGCGCCTAAAGCAACTAGAGAGAGAGGAACAAAAAAAACCCCAACGTTAGCAGAAGGAAAGAAATCATAAAGATCAGGTCAGAAATAAATGAAAAAGAAATGAAGGCAACGATAGCAAAGATCAATGAAACTAAAAGCTGGCTCTTTGAGAAGATAAACAAAATAGATAAACCGTTAGCCAGACTCATCAAGGCAAAAAGGGAGAAGACTCAGATCGATAGAATTACCAATGAAAAAGGAGAAGTAACAACTGACACTGCAGAAATACAAAAGGTCATGAGCGATTACTACAAGAAATTCTGTGCCAGGAAAATGGACAACCTGGAAGAAATGGACAAATTCTTGGAAATGCACAACGTGCCAAGACTGAATCAGGAAGAAATAGAAAATATGAACGGACCAATCACAAGCACTGAAATTGACACTGGGATTAAAAATCTTCCAACAAACAAAAGCCCAGGACCAGATGGCTTCACAGGCGAATTCTATCAAACATTTAGAGAAGGGCTGACACCTATCCTTCTCAAACTCTTCCAAAATATAGCAGAGGGAGGAACACCCCCAAATTCGTTCTTCGAGGCCACCATCAACTTGATACCAAAACCAGACACGGATGTCACAAAGAAAGAAAACTACAGGGCAGTATCGCTGATGACCGTAGATGCAAACATCCTCAACAAAATACTAGCAAACAAAATCCAACAAGCACATTCAAAAAGGATCATACACCATGATCAAGTGGGGTTTATTCCAGGAATGCAAGGATTCTTCAATATACGCAAAGCAATCAATGTGACAAACCACATGAACAAATTGAAGGAGGAAAACCCTAGGATCATCTCAATAGATGCAGAGAAAGCTTTTGACAGAATTCAGCACCCATTTATGATTAACAACCCTGCAGAAAGTAGGCATAGAGGGAACTTGCCTCAACATAATAAAGGCCATGTGTGACAAACCCTCAGCCAACGTCATCCTCAATGGTGAGAAACTGAAAGCATTGCCACTAAGATCAGGAACGAGACAAGGTTTCCCGCTCTCACCACTCTTGTTCACTATAGTTTTGGAAGTTTTGGCCGCAGCCATCAGAGAAGAAAAGGAAATGAAAGGACTCCAAATCGGAAAAGAAGAAGTAAAGCTGTCACTGTTTGCAGATGACATGATGCTTACTATACATAGAGAATCCTAAAGATGCCACCAGAAAACTACTAGAGCTAATCGATGAATTTGGTAAAGTTGCAGGATACCAAATTAGTGCACAGGAATCTCTGGCATTCCTCTACACTGATGAGGAACTATCTGAAAGTGAAATCAAGAAAACACTCCCACTTACCATTGCACCAAAAAGAATAAAATATCTAGGAGTGAACCTACCTAAGGAGACAAAAAGAGCTGTACGCAGATCTTATAACTTACAAGACACTGTGGAAAGAAATTAAAGCTGATACAAATGGACGGCGAGATAGACCATGTTCTTGGATTGGAGCAATCAACATTGTGAAAATGACTCTACTACCCAAAGCAATCTACAGATTCGATGCAATCCCTACCAACCTACCGCTGGCGTTTTCCACAGAACTAGAACAAAAAATTCCACAGTTTGTATGAACACACAAAAGACCCCGAATGGCCAAAGCAATCTTGGCGAACGAAAAACACGGAGCTGGAGGAATCAGGCTCCCTGACTTCAGACTATACTAGAAAGCTACAGTACTCAAGACAGTACGGTACTGGCACCAAAACAGAAAGATGGAGCAGGATCAGTGGCGCGGGATGGAAAGCCCAGAGATAAACCCACGCACATATATGGTCCCCTTATCTTTGATAAAGGAGGAAGGAATGTACAGTGGAGAAAGGACAGCCTCTTCAGTAAGTGGTGCTGGGCAAACTGGACAGGTACATGTACAAGTATGAGATTAGATCACTCCCTAACCCCAGACACAAAAATAAGCTTCAGATGGATTAAGGACCTAAATGTAAGGCCAGAAACTACCACACTCTTAGAGGGAAAACATAGGCAGAACACGCTATGACATAAATCACAGCAAGAGCCTTTTTGACCCACCGGCTAGAGAACTGGAACTAAAAACAAAAGGAAACAAATGGGACCTAATGAAACTTCAAAGCTTTGGCACAGCAAAGGAAATCATAAACAAGACCAAAAGGCAACCTTCAGAGTGGGAGAACACATTTGCAAATGAAGCAACTGACCAAGTATCAATCTCCAAAATTTACGAGCAGCTCATGCAGCTCAGTAACAAAAAAACACGCAACCCGATCCAAAAATGGGCAGAGAAGCCCTAAAATAGACATTTCTCCAAAGAAGCTCTACAGACGGCCAACAAACACATGAAAGAATGCTCGACATCATTAATCATTAGGGAACCGCAAATCAAAACTACAATGAGATATCATCTCACACCACTCAGAATGCCCATCATCAGAAAGAATCTAGAAACAATAAATGCTGGAGGGGGTGTGGAGAAAAGGGAACACCCCTGCACTGCTGGTGGGAATGTGAATTGGTACAGCCACTATGGAGAACAGTATGGAGGTTCCTTAGAAAACGACAACTAGAACTACCAGATGACTCAGCAGTCCCACTACTGGGCATATACCCTGAGAAGACCGTAATTCAAAAAGAGTCATGTACCAAAAGGTTCATTGCAGCGCTACAATAGCCCGGAGATGGAAACAACCTAGGTGCCCATCAGAGGATGAACGGATAAAGAAGACGTGGCACATATATACAATGGACTATTACTCAGCCGTAGGAAGAAACGAAATCGAGCTGTTTGTAGTGAGGTGGATGGACCTAGAGTCTGTCATACAGCGTGAAGTAAGTCAGAACGAGAAAGACAAAGACCGTATGCTAACACATATATAGGGAATTTAAGGGGGAAAAAATGTCGTGAAGAACCTAGGGGTAAGACAGGAATAAAGACACAGACCTACTGGAGAACGGACTTGAGGGTATGGGGAGGGGGAAGGGTGAGCTGTGACAAAGCGTGCGAGAGGCATGGACATATATACATACACTGGCAAACGTAAGGTAGATAGCTAGCGGGAAGCAGCCGCAGAGCACAGGGATATCAGCTCAGTGCTTTGTGACCGCCTGGAGGGGTGGGGTGGGGAGGGCGGGAGGGAGGGAGACGCAAGAGGGAAGAGATATGGGAACATATGTGTATGTATAACTGATTCACTTTGTTGTAAAGCAGAAACTAACAATTATACCCCAATAATTATAGAGCAATTATAGAGCAATTATACCCCAATAAAGATGTTGTTAAAAAAAAATTAAGAAAATGGGAACAGGAACATGCGTATCGATAATTACCTTAAATGTAAACGGATTAAAATGCTCCCACCAAAAGACACCGACTGGCCGAATGGATACAGAAACCAGACCCATATATGTGCTGTCTACAGGAGACCCACTTTGACCTGGAGAAACATACAGACTGAAAGTAAGGGGATGGAAAAAGATAGTCCATGCATATGGAAACCAAAACAAAGCTGGAGTAGCAATTCTCATACCAGACAATACAGACTTTAGAGTAAAGGCTATTAGAAGAGACAAAGAAGGACACTACAGAATGATCAAGGGATCGATCCAAGGAGCAGATACAATTGTAAATATTTATGCACCCAGCATAGTAGCAAATGCTACTATAAGGCAAATGCTAACAGCCATAAAAGGGGAAATCGACAGTAACACATTCATAGCAGGGGACTTTAACGCCCCACTTTCACCCATGGACAGATCATCCAAAATGAAAATAAAGAAGGAAACACAAGCTTTAAATGATGCATTAGACAAGACGCCCTTAATTGATAGTTATAGGACACTCCATCCGAAAACAACAGAATACCCATTTTTCTCAAGGGCTCACGGAACATCCTCCAGGATAGCTCATAGCTTGGCTCACAAATCAAGCCTTGGTAAATTGAAGAGAACTGAAATTGTATCAAGTATCTTTTCCGACCACGACGCCATGACACTAGATATCAATTACAGGAAACGATCTGTAAAAAATACAAACACACGGAGGCTAAACAATACACTGCTTAATAACGAAGTGATCGCTGAAGAAATCAAAGAGGCTCTTAAAAAGTACCAAGAAACAAACGCCAATGGAGACACGACGACCCGAAACCTAGGGGATGCAGCAAAAGCAGTTCTAAGAGGGACGTTTATAGCAACACAAGCCCACCTTAAGAGACAGGAAACATCTCGAATACACAACCTAACCTTGCGCCTAAAGCAACTAGAGAGAGAGGAACAAAAAAAACCCCAACGTTAGCAGAAGGAAAGAAATCATAAAGATCAGGTCAGAAATAAATGAAAAAGAAATGAAGGCAACGATAGCAAAGATCAATGAAACTAAAAGCTGGCTCTTTGAGAAGATAAACAAAATAGATAAACCGTTAGCCAGACTCATCAAGGCAAAAAGGGAGAAGACTCAGATCGATAGAATTACCAATGAAAAAGGAGAAGTAACAACTGACACTGCAGAAATACAAAAGGTCATGAGCGATTACTACAAGAAATTCTGTGCCAGGAAAATGGACAACCTGGAAGAAATGGACAAATTCTTGGAAATGCACAACGTGCCAAGACTGAATCAGGAAGAAATAGAAAATATGAACGGACCAATCACAAGCACTGAAATTGACACTGGGATTAAAAATCTTCCAACAAACAAAAGCCCAGGACCAGATGGCTTCACAGGCGAATTCTATCAAACATTTAGAGAAGGGCTGACACCTATCCTTCTCAAACTCTTCCAAAATATAGCAGAGGGAGGAACACCCCCAAATTCGTTCTTCGAGGCCACCATCAACTTGATACCAAAACCAGACACGGATGTCACAAAGAAAGAAAACTACAGGGCAGTATCGCTGATGACCGTAGATGCAAACATCCTCAACAAAATACTAGCAAACAAAATCCAACAAGCACATTCAAAAAGGATCATACACCATGATCAAGTGGGGTTTATTCCAGGAATGCAAGGATTCTTCAATATACGCAAAGCAATCAATGTGACAAACCACATGAACAAATTGAAGGAGGAAAACCCTAGGATCATCTCAATAGATGCAGAGAAAGCTTTTGACAGAATTCAGCACCCATTTATGATTAACAACCCTGCAGAAAGTAGGCATAGAGGGAACTTGCCTCAACATAATAAAGGCCATGTGTGACAAACCCTCAGCCAACGTCATCCTCAATGGTGAGAAACTGAAAGCATTGCCACTAAGATCAGGAACGAGACAAGGTTTCCCGCTCTCACCACTCTTGTTCACTATAGTTTTGGAAGTTTTGGCCGCAGCCATCAGAGAAGAAAAGGAAATGAAAGGACTCCAAATCGGAAAAGAAGAAGTAAAGCTGTCACTGTTTGCAGATGACATGATGCTTACTATACATAGAGAATCCTAAAGATGCCACCAGAAAACTACTAGAGCTAATCGATGAATTTGGTAAAGTTGCAGGATACCAAATTAGTGCACAGGAATCTCTGGCATTCCTCTACACTGATGAGGAACTATCTGAAAGTGAAATCAAGAAAACACTCCCACTTACCATTGCACCAAAAAGAATAAAATATCTAGGAGTGAACCTACCTAAGGAGACAAAAAGAGCTGTACGCAGATCTTATAACTTACAAGACACTGTGGAAAGAAATTAAAGCTGATACAAATGGACGGCGAGATAGACCATGTTCTTGGATTGGAGCAATCAACATTGTGAAAATGACTCTACTACCCAAAGCAATCTACAGATTCGATGCAATCCCTACCAACCTACCGCTGGCGTTTTCCACAGAACTAGAACAAAAAATTCCACAGTTTGTATGAACACACAAAAGACCCCGAATGGCCAAAGCAATCTTGGCGAACGAAAAACACGGAGCTGGAGGAATCAGGCTCCCTGACTTCAGACTATACTAGAAAGCTACAGTACTCAAGACAGTACGGTACCGGCACCAAAACAGAAAGATGGAGCAGGATCAGTGGCGCGGGATGGAAAGCCCAGAGATAAACCCACGCACATATATGGTCCCCTTATCTTTGATAAAGGAGGAAGGAATGTACAGTGGAGAAAGGACAGCCTCTTCAATAAGTGGTGCTGGGCAAACTGGACAGGTACATGTACAAGTATGAGATTAGATCACTCCCTAACCCCAGACACAAAAATAAGCTTCAGATGGATTAAGGACCTAAATGTAAGGCCAGAAACTACCACACTCTTAGAGGGAAAACATAGGCAGAACACGCTATGACATAAATCACAGCAAGAGCCTTTTTGACCCACCGGCTAGAGAACTGGAACTAAAAACAAAAGGAAACAAATGGGACCTAATGAAACTTCAAAGCTTTGGCACAGCAAAGGAAATCATAAACAAGACCAAAAGGCAACCTTCAGAGTGGGAGAACACATTTGCAAATGAAGCAACTGACCAAGTATCAATCTCCAAAATTTACGAGCAGCTCATGCAGCTCAGTAACAAAAAAACACGCAACCCGATCCAAAAATGGGCAGAGAAGCCCTAAAATAGACATTTCTCCAAAGAAGCTCTACAGACGGCCAACAAACACATGAAAGAATGCTCGACATCATTAATCATTAGGGAACCGCAAATCAAAACTACAATGAGATATCATCTCACACCACTCAGAATGCCCATCATCAGAAAGAATCTAGAAACAATAAATGCTGGAGGGGGTGTGGAGAAAAGGGAACACCCCTGCACTGCTGGTGGGAATGTGAATTGGTACAGCCACTATGGAGAACAGTATGGAGGTTCCTTAGAAAACGACAACTAGAACTACCAGATGACTCAGCAGTCCCACTACTGGGCATATACCCTGAGAAGACCGTAATTCAAAAAGAGTCATGTACCAAAAGGTTCATTGCAGCGCTACAATAGCCCGGAGATGGAAACAACCTAGGTGCCCATCAGAGGATGAACGGATAAAGAAGACGCGGCACATATATACAATGGACTATTACTCAGCCGTAGGAAGAAACGAAATCGAGCTGTTTGTAGTGAGGTGGATGGACCTAGAGTCTGTCATACAGCGTGAAGTAAGTCAGAACGAGAAAGACAAAGACCGTATGCTAACACATATATAGGGAATTTAAGGGGGAAAAAATGTCGTGAAGAACCTAGGGGTAAGACAGGAATAAAGACACAGACCTACTGGAGAACGGACTTGAGGGTATGGGGAGGGGGAAGGGTGAGCTGTGACAAAGCGTGCGAGAGGCATGGACATATATACATACACTGGCAAACGTAAGGTAGATAGCTAGCGGGAAGCAGCCGCAGAGCACAGGGATATCAGCTCAGTGCTTTGTGACCGCCTGGAGGGGTGGGGTGGGGAGGGCGGGAGGGAGGGAGACGCAAGAGGGAAGAGATATGGGAACATATGTGTATGTATAACTGATTCACTTTGTTGTAAAGCAGAAACTAACAATTATACCCCAATAATTATAGAGCAATTATAGAGCAATTATACCCCAATAAAGATGTTGTTAAAAAAAAATTAAGAAAATGGGAACAGGAACATGCGTATCGATAATTACCTTAAATGTAAACGGATTAAAATGCTCCCACCAAAAGACACCGACTGGCCGAATGGATACAGAAACCAGACCCATATATGTGCTGTCTACAGGAGACCCACTTTGACCTGGAGAAACATACAGACTGAAAGTAAGGGGATGGAAAAAGATAGTCCATGCATATGGAAACCAAAACAAAGCTGGAGTAGCAATTCTCATACCAGACAATACAGACTTTAGAGTAAAGGCTATTAGAAGAGACAAAGAAGGACACTACAGAATGATCAAGGGATCGATCCAAGGAGCAGATACAATTGTAAATATTTATGCACCCAGCATAGTAGCAAATGCTACTATAAGGCAAATGCTAACAGCCATAAAAGGGGAAATCGACAGTAACACATTCATAGCAGGGGACTTTAACGCCCCACTTTCACCCATGGACAGATCATCCAAAATGAAAATAAAGAAGGAAACACAAGCTTTAAATGATGCATTAGACAAGACGCCCTTAATTGATAGTTATAGGACACTCCATCCGAAAACAACAGAATACCCATTTTTCTCAAGGGCTCACGGAACATCCTCCAGGATAGCTCATAGCTTGGCTCACAAATCAAGCCTTGGTAAATTGAAGAGAACTGAAATTGTATCAAGTATCTTTTCCGACCACGACGCCATGACACTAGATATCAATTACAGGAAACGATCTGTAAAAAATACAAACACACGGAGGCTAAACAATACACTGCTTAATAACGAAGTGATCGCTGAAGAAATCAAAGAGGCTCTTAAAAAGTACCAAGAAACAAACGCCAATGGAGACACGACGACCCGAAACCTAGGGGATGCAGCAAAAGCAGTTCTAAGAGGGACGTTTATAGCAACACAAGCCCACCTTAAGAGACAGGAAACATCTCGAATACACAACCTAACCTTGCGCCTAAAGCAACTAGAGAGAGAGGAACAAAAAAAACCCCAACGTTAGCGGAAGGAAAGAAATCATAAAGATCAGGTCAGAAATAAATGAAAAAGAAATGAAGGCAACGATAGCAAAGATCAATGAAACTAAAAGCTGGCTCTTTGAGAAGATAAACAAAATAGATAAACCGTTAGCCAGACTCATCAAGGCAAAAAGGGAGAAGACTCAGATCGATAGAATTACCAATGAAAAAGGAGAAGTAACAACTGACACTGCAGAAATACAAAAGGTCATGAGCGATTACTACAAGAAATTCTGTGCCAGGAAAATGGACAACCTGGAAGAAATGGACAAATTCTTGGAAATGCACAACGTGCCAAGACTGAATCAGGAAGAAATAGAAAATATGAACGGACCAATCACAAGCACTGAAATTGACACTGGGATTAAAAATCTTCCAACAAACAAAAGCCCAGGACCAGATGGCTTCACAGGCGAATTCTATCAAACATTTAGAGAAGGGCTGACACCTATCCTTCTCAAACTCTTCCAAAATATAGCAGAGGGAGGAACACCCCCAAATTCGTTCTTCGAGGCCACCATCAACTTGATACCAAAACCAGACACGGATGTCACAAAGAAAGAAAACTACAGGGCAGTATCGCTGATGACCGTAGATGCAAACATCCTCAACAAAATACTAGCAAACAAAATCCAACAAGCACATTCAAAAAGGATCATACACCATGATCAAGTGGGGTTTATTCCAGGAATGCAAGGATTCTTCAATATACGCAAAGCAATCAATGTGACAAACCACATGAACAAATTGAAGGAGGAAAACCCTAGGATCATCTCAATAGATGCAGAGAAAGCTTTTGACAGAATTCAGCACCCATTTATGATTAACAACCCTGCAGAAAGTAGGCATAGAGGGAACTTGCCTCAACATAATAAAGGCCATGTGTGACAAACCCTCAGCCAACGTCATCCTCAATGGTGAGAAACTGAAAGCATTGCCACTAAGATCAGGAACGAGACAAGGTTTCCCGCTCTCACCACTCTTGTTCACTATAGTTTTGGAAGTTTTGGCCGCAGCCATCAGAGAAGAAAAGGAAATGAAAGGACTCCAAATCGGAAAAGAAGAAGTAAAGCTGTCACTGTTTGCAGATGACATGATGCTTACTATACATAGAGAATCCTAAAGATGCCACCAGAAAACTACTAGAGCTAATCGATGAATTTGGTAAAGTTGCAGGATACCAAATTAGTGCACAGGAATCTCTGGCATTCCTCTACACTGATGAGGAACTATCTGAAAGTGAAATCAAGAAAACACTCCCACTTACCATTGCACCAAAAAGAATAAAATATCTAGGAGTGAACCTACCTAAGGAGACAAAAAGAGCTGTACGCAGATCTTATAACTTACAAGACACTGTGGAAAGAAATTAAAGCTGATACAAATGGACGGCGAGATAGACCATGTTCTTGGATTGGAGCAATCAACATTGTGAAAATGACTCTACTACCCAAAGCAATCTACAGATTCGATGCAATCCCTACCAACCTACCGCTGGCGTTTTCCACAGAACTAGAACAAAAAATTCCACAGTTTGTATGAACACACAAAAGACCCCGAATGGCCAAAGCAATCTTGGCGAACGAAAAACACGGAGCTGGAGGAATCAGGCTCCCTGACTTCAGACTATACTAGAAAGCTACAGTACTCAAGACAGTACGGTACTGGCACCAAAACAGAAAGATGGAGCAGGATCAGTGGCGCGGGATGGAAAGCCCAGAGATAAACCCACGCACATATATGGTCCCCTTATCTTTGATAAAGGAGGAAGGAATGTACAGTGGAGAAAGGACAGCCTCTTCAGTAAGTGGTGCTGGGCAAACTGGACAGGTACATGTACAAGTATGAGATTAGATCACTCCCTAACCCCAGACACAAAAATAAGCTTCAGATGGATTAAGGACCTAAATGTAAGGCCAGAAACTACCACACTCTTAGAGGGAAAACATAGGCAGAACACGCTATGACATAAATCACAGCAAGAGCCTTTTTGACCCACCGGCTAGAGAACTGGAACTAAAAACAAAAGGAAACAAATGGGACCTAATGAAACTTCAAAGCTTTGGCACAGCAAAGGAAATCATAAACAAGACCAAAAGGCAACCTTCAGAGTGGGAGAACACATTTGCAAATGAAGCAACTGACCAAGTATCAATCTCCAAAATTTACGAGCAGCTCATGCAGCTCAGTAACAAAAAAACACGCAACCCGATCCAAAAATGGGCAGAGAAGCCCTAAAATAGACATTTCTCCAAAGAAGCTCTACAGACGGCCAACAAACACATGAAAGAATGCTCGACATCATTAATCATTAGGGAACCGCAAATCAAAACTACAATGAGATATCATCTCACACCACTCAGAATGCCCATCATCAGAAAGAATCTAGAAACAATAAATGCTGGAGGGGGTGTGGAGAAAAGGGAACACCCCTGCACTGCTGGTGGGAATGTGAATTGGTACAGCCACTATGGAGAACAGTATGGAGGTTCCTTAGAAAACGACAACTAGAACTACCAGATGACTCAGCAGTCCCACTACTGGGCATATACCCTGAGAAGACCGTAATTCAAAAAGAGTCATGTACCAAAAGGTTCATTGCAGCGCTACAATAGCCCGGAGATGGAAACAACCTAGGTGCCCATCAGAGGATGAACGGATAAAGAAGACGTGGCACATATATACAATGGACTATTACTCAGCCGTAGGAAGAAACGAAATCGAGCTGTTTGTAGTGAGGTGGATGGACCTAGAGTCTGTCATACAGCGTGAAGTAAGTCAGAACGAGAAAGACAAAGACCGTATGCTAACACATATATAGGGAATTTAAGGGGGAAAAAATGTCGTGAAGAACCTAGGGGTAAGACAGGAATAAAGACACAGACCTACTGGAGAACGGACTTGAGGGTATGGGGAGGGGGAAGGGTGAGCTGTGACAAAGCGTGCGAGAGGCATGGACATATATACATACACTGGCAAACGTAAGGTAGATAGCTAGCGGGAAGCAGCCGCAGAGCACAGGGATATCAGCTCAGTGCTTTGTGACCGCCTGGAGGGGTGGGGTGGGGAGGGCGGGAGGGAGGGAGACGCAAGAGGGAAGAGATATGGGAACATATGTGTATGTATAACTGATTCACTTTGTTGTAAAGCAGAAACTAACAATTATACCCCAATAATTATAGAGCAATTATAGAGCAATTATACCCCAATAAAGATGTTGTTAAAAAAAAATTAAGAAAATGGGAACAGGAACATGCGTATCGATAATTACCTTAAATGTAAACGGATTAAAATGCTCCCACCAAAAGACACCGACTGGCCGAATGGATACAGAAACCAGACCCATATATGTGCTGTCTACAGGAGACCCACTTTGACCTGGAGAAACATACAGACTGAAAGTAAGGGGATGGAAAAAGATAGTCCATGCATATGGAAACCAAAACAAAGCTGGAGTAGCAATTCTCATACCAGACAATACAGACTTTAGAGTAAAGGCTATTAGAAGAGACAAAGAAGGACACTACAGAATGATCAAGGGATCGATCCAAGGAGCAGATACAATTGTAAATATTTATGCACCCAGCATAGTAGCAAATGCTACTATAAGGCAAATGCTAACAGCCATAAAAGGGGAAATCGACAGTAACACATTCATAGCAGGGGACTTTAACGCCCCACTTTCACCCATGGACAGATCATCCAAAATGAAAATAAAGAAGGAAACACAAGCTTTAAATGATGCATTAGACAAGACGCCCTTAATTGATAGTTATAGGACACTCCATCCGAAAACAACAGAATACCCATTTTTCTCAAGGGCTCACGGAACATCCTCCAGGATAGCTCATAGCTTGGCTCACAAATCAAGCCTTGGTAAATTGAAGAGAACTGAAATTGTATCAAGTATCTTTTCCGACCACGACGCCATGACACTAGATATCAATTACAGGAAACGATCTGTAAAAAATACAAACACACGGAGGCTAAACAATACACTGCTTAATAACGAAGTGATCGCTGAAGAAATCAAAGAGGCTCTTAAAAAGTACCAAGAAACAAACGCCAATGGAGACACGACGACCCGAAACCTAGGGGATGCAGCAAAAGCAGTTCTAAGAGGGACGTTTATAGCAACACAAGCCCACCTTAAGAGACAGGAAACATCTCGAATACACAACCTAACCTTGCGCCTAAAGCAACTAGAGAGAGAGGAACAAAAAAAACCCCAACGTTAGCAGAAGGAAAGAAATCATAAAGATCAGGTCAGAAATAAATGAAAAAGAAATGAAGGCAACGATAGCAAAGATCAATGAAACTAAAAGCTGGCTCTTTGAGAAGATAAACAAAATAGATAAACCGTTAGCCAGACTCATCAAGGCAAAAAGGGAGAAGACTCAGATCGATAGAATTACCAATGAAAAAGGAGAAGTAACAACTGACACTGCAGAAATACAAAAGGTCATGAGCGATTACTACAAGAAATTCTGTGCCAGGAAAATGGACAACCTGGAAGAAATGGACAAATTCTTGGAAATGCACAACGTGCCAAGACTGAATCAGGAAGAAATAGAAAATATGAACGGACCAATCACAAGCACTGAAATTGACACTGGGATTAAAAATCTTCCAACAAACAAAAGCCCAGGACCAGATGGCTTCACAGGCGAATTCTATCAAACATTTAGAGAAGGGCTGACACCTATCCTTCTCAAACTCTTCCAAAATATAGCAGAGGGAGGAACACCCCCAAATTCGTTCTTCGAGGCCACCATCAACTTGATACCAAAACCAGACACGGATGTCACAAAGAAAGAAAACTACAGGGCAGTATCGCTGATGACCGTAGATGCAAACATCCTCAACAAAATACTAGCAAACAAAATCCAACAAGCACATTCAAAAAGGATCATACACCATGATCAAGTGGGGTTTATTCCAGGAATGCAAGGATTCTTCAATATACGCAAAGCAATCAATGTGACAAACCACATGAACAAATTGAAGGAGGAAAACCCTAGGATCATCTCAATAGATGCAGAGAAAGCTTTTGACAGAATTCAGCACCCATTTATGATTAACAACCCTGCAGAAAGTAGGCATAGAGGGAACTTGCCTCAACATAATAAAGGCCATGTGTGACAAACCCTCAGCCAACGTCATCCTCAATGGTGAGAAACTGAAAGCATTGCCACTAAGATCAGGAACGAGACAAGGTTTCCCGCTCTCACCACTCTTGTTCACTATAGTTTTGGAAGTTTTGGCCGCAGCCATCAGAGAAGAAAAGGAAATGAAAGGACTCCAAATCGGAAAAGAAGAAGTAAAGCTGTCACTGTTTGCAGATGACATGATGCTTACTATACATAGAGAATCCTAAAGATGCCACCAGAAAACTACTAGAGCTAATCGATGAATTTGGTAAAGTTGCAGGATACCAAATTAGTGCACAGGAATCTCTGGCATTCCTCTACACTGATGAGGAACTATCTGAAAGTGAAATCAAGAAAACACTCCCACTTACCATTGCACCAAAAAGAATAAAATATCTAGGAGTGAACCTACCTAAGGAGACAAAAAGAGCTGTACGCAGATCTTATAACTTACAAGACACTGTGGAAAGAAATTAAAGCTGATACAAATGGACGGCGAGATAGACCATGTTCTTGGATTGGAGCAATCAACATTGTGAAAATGACTCTACTACCCAAAGCAATCTACAGATTCGATGCAATCCCTGCCAACCTACCGCTGGCGTTTTCCACAGAACTAGAACAAAAAATTCCACAGTTTGTATGAACACACAAAAGACCCCGAATGGCCAAAGCAATCTTGGCGAACGAAAAACACGGAGCTGGAGGAATCAGGCTCCCTGACTTCAGACTATACTAGAAAGCTACAGTACTCAAGACAGTACGGTACCGGCACCAAAACAGAAAGATGGAGCAGGATCAGTGGCGCGGGATGGAAAGCCCAGAGATAAACCCACGCACATATATGGTCCCCTTATCTTTGATAAAGGAGGAAGGAATGTACAGTGGAGAAAGGACAGCCTCTTCAATAAGTGGTGCTGGGCAAACTGGACAGGTACATGTACAAGTATGAGATTAGATCACTCCCTAACCCCAGACACAAAAATAAGCTTCAGATGGATTAAGGACCTAAATGTAAGGCCAGAAACTACCACACTCTTAGAGGGAAAACATAGGCAGAACACGCTATGACATAAATCACAGCAAGAGCCTTTTTGACCCACCGGCTAGAGAACTGGAACTAAAAACAAAAGGAAACAAATGGGACCTAATGAAACTTCAAAGCTTTGGCACAGCAAAGGAAATCATAAACAAGACCAAAAGGCAACCTTCAGAGTGGGAGAACACATTTGCAAATGAAGCAACTGACCAAGTATCAATCTCCAAAATTTACGAGCAGCTCATGCAGCTCAGTAACAAAAAAACACGCAACCCGATCCAAAAATGGGCAGAGAAGCCCTAAAATAGACATTTCTCCAAAGAAGCTCTACAGACGGCCAACAAACACATGAAAGAATGCTCGACATCATTAATCATTAGGGAACCGCAAATCAAAACTACAATGAGATATCATCTCACACCACTCAGAATGCCCATCATCAGAAAGAATCTAGAAACAATAAATGCTGGAGGGGGTGTGGAGAAAAGGGAACACCCCTGCACTGCTGGTGGGAATGTGAATTGGTACAGCCACTATGGAGAACACTATGGAGGTTCCTTAGAAAACGACAACTAGAACTACCAGATGACTCAGCAGTCCCACTACTGGGCATATACCCTGAGAAGACCGTAATTCAAAAAGAGTCATGTACCAAAAGGTTCATTGCAGCGCTACAATAGCCCGGAGATGGAAACAACCTAGGTGCCCATCAGAGGATGAACGGATAAAGAAGACGCGGCACATATATACAATGGACTATTACTCAGCCGTAGGAAGAAACGAAATCGAGCTGTTTGTAGTGAGGTGGATGGACCTAGAGTCTGTCATACAGCGTGAAGTAAGTCAGAACGAGAAAGACAAAGACCGTATGCTAACACATATATAGGGAATTTAAGGGGGAAAAAATGTCGTGAAGAACCTAGGGGTAAGACAGGAATAAAGACACAGACCTACTGGAGAACGGACTTGAGGGTATGGGGAGGGGGAAGGGTGAGCTGTGACAAAGCGTGCGAGAGGCATGGACATATATACATACACTGGCAAACGTAAGGTAGATAGCTAGCGGGAAGCAGCCGCAGAGCACAGGGATATCAGCTCAGTGCTTTGTGACCGCCTGGAGGGGTGGGGTGGGGAGGGCGGGAGGGAGGGAGACGCAAGAGGGAAGAGATATGGGAACATATGTGTATGTATAACTGATTCACTTTGTTGTAAAGCAGAAACTAACAATTATACCCCAATAATTATAGAGCAATTATAGAGCAATTATACCCCAATAAAGATGTTGTTAAAAAAAAATTAAGAAAATGGGAACAGGAACATGCGTATCGATAATTACCTTAAATGTAAACGGATTAAAATGCTCCCACCAAAAGACACCGACTGGCCGAATGGATACAGAAACCAGACCCATATATGTGCTGTCTACAGGAGACCCACTTTGACCTGGAGAAACATACAGACTGAAAGTAAGGGGATGGAAAAAGATAGTCCATGCATATGGAAACCAAAACAAAGCTGGAGTAGCAATTCTCATACCAGACAATACAGACTTTAGAGTAAAGGCTATTAGAAGAGACAAAGAAGGACACTACAGAATGATCAAGGGATCGATCCAAGGAGCAGATACAATTGTAAATATTTATGCACCCAGCATAGTAGCAAATGCTACTATAAGGCAAATGCTAACAGCCATAAAAGGGGAAATCGACAGTAACACATTCATAGCAGGGGACTTTAACGCCCCACTTTCACCCATGGACAGATCATCCAAAATGAAAATAAAGAAGGAAACACAAGCTTTAAATGATGCATTAGACAAGACGCCCTTAATTGATAGTTATAGGACACTCCATCCGAAAACAACAGAATACCCATTTTTCTCAAGGGCTCACGGAACATCCTCCAGGATAGCTCATAGCTTGGCTCACAAATCAAGCCTTGGTAAATTGAAGAGAACTGAAATTGTATCAAGTATCTTTTCCGACCACGACGCCATGACACTAGATATCAATTACAGGAAACGATCTGTAAAAAATACAAACACACGGAGGCTAAACAATACACTGCTTAATAACGAAGTGATCGCTGAAGAAATCAAAGAGGCTCTTAAAAAGTACCAAGAAACAAACGCCAATGGAGACACGACGACCCGAAACCTAGGGGATGCAGCAAAAGCAGTTCTAAGAGGGACGTTTATAGCAACACAAGCCCACCTTAAGAGACAGGAAACATCTCGAATACACAACCTAACCTTGCGCCTAAAGCAACTAGAGAGAGAGGAACAAAAAAAACCCCAACGTTAGCGGAAGGAAAGAAATCATAAAGATCAGGTCAGAAATAAATGAAAAAGAAATGAAGGCAACGATAGCAAAGATCAATGAAACTAAAAGCTGGCTCTTTGAGAAGATAAACAAAATAGATAAACCGTTAGCCAGACTCATCAAGGCAAAAAGGGAGAAGACTCAGATCGATAGAATTACCAATGAAAAAGGAGAAGTAACAACTGACACTGCAGAAATACAAAAGGTCATGAGCGATTACTACAAGAAATTCTGTGCCAGGAAAATGGACAACCTGGAAGAAATGGACAAATTCTTGGAAATGCACAACGTGCCAAGACTGAATCAGGAAGAAATAGAAAATATGAACGGACCAATCACAAGCACTGAAATTGACACTGGGATTAAAAATCTTCCAACAAACAAAAGCCCAGGACCAGATGGCTTCACAGGCGAATTCTATCAAACATTTAGAGAAGGGCTGACACCTATCCTTCTCAAACTCTTCCAAAATATAGCAGAGGGAGGAACACCCCCAAATTCGTTCTTCGAGGCCACCATCAACTTGATACCAAAACCAGACACGGATGTCACAAAGAAAGAAAACTACAGGGCAGTATCGCTGATGACCGTAGATGCAAACATCCTCAACAAAATACTAGCAAACAAAATCCAACAAGCACATTCAAAAAGGATCATACACCATGATCAAGTGGGGTTTATTCCAGGAATGCAAGGATTCTTCAATATACGCAAAGCAATCAATGTGACAAACCACATGAACAAATTGAAGGAGGAAAACCCTAGGATCATCTCAATAGATGCAGAGAAAGCTTTTGACAGAATTCAGCACCCATTTATGATTAACAACCCTGCAGAAAGTAGGCATAGAGGGAACTTGCCTCAACATAATAAAGGCCATGTGTGACAAACCCTCAGCCAACGTCATCCTCAATGGTGAGAAACTGAAAGCATTGCCACTAAGATCAGGAACGAGACAAGGTTTCCCGCTCTCACCACTCTTGTTCACTATAGTTTTGGAAGTTTTGGCCGCAGCCATCAGAGAAGAAAAGGAAATGAAAGGACTCCAAATCGGAAAAGAAGAAGTAAAGCTGTCACTGTTTGCAGATGACATGATGCTTACTATACATAGAGAATCCTAAAGATGCCACCAGAAAACTACTAGAGCTAATCGATGAATTTGGTAAAGTTGCAGGATACCAAATTAGTGCACAGGAATCTCTGGCATTCCTCTACACTGATGAGGAACTATCTGAAAGTGAAATCAAGAAAACACTCCCACTTACCATTGCACCAAAAAGAATAAAATATCTAGGAGTGAACCTACCTAAGGAGACAAAAAGAGCTGTACGCAGATCTTATAACTTACAAGACACTGTGGAAAGAAATTAAAGCTGATACAAATGGACGGCGAGATAGACCATGTTCTTGGATTGGAGCAATCAACATTGTGAAAATGACTCTACTACCCAAAGCAATCTACAGATTCGATGCAATCCCTACCAACCTACCGCTGGCGTTTTCCACAGAACTAGAACAAAAAATTCCACAGTTTGTATGAACACACAAAAGACCCCGAATGGCCAAAGCAATCTTGGCGAACGAAAAACACGGAGCTGGAGGAATCAGGCTCCCTGACTTCAGACTATACTAGAAAGCTACAGTACTCAAGACAGTACGGTACCGGCACCAAAACAGAAAGATGGAGCAGGATCAGTGGCGCGGGATGGAAAGCCCAGAGATAAACCCACGCACATATATGGTCCCCTTATCTTTGATAAAGGAGGAAGGAATGTACAGTGGAGAAAGGACAGCCTCTTCAATAAGTGGTGCTGGGCAAACTGGACAGGTACATGTACAAGTATGAGATTAGATCACTCCCTAACCCCAGACACAAAAATAAGCTTCAGATGGATTAAGGACCTAAATGTAAGGCCAGAAACTACCACACTCTTAGAGGGAAAACATAGGCAGAACACGCTATGACATAAATCACAGCAAGAGCCTTTTTGACCCACCGGCTAGAGAACTGGAACTAAAAACAAAAGGAAACAAATGGGACCTAATGAAACTTCAAAGCTTTGGCACAGCAAAGGAAATCATAAACAAGACCAAAAGGCAACCTTCAGAGTGGGAGAACACATTTGCAAATGAAGCAACTGACCAAGTATCAATCTCCAAAATTTACGAGCAGCTCATGCAGCTCAGTAACAAAAAAACACGCAACCCGATCCAAAAATGGGCAGAGAAGCCCTAAAATAGACATTTCTCCAAAGAAGCTCTACAGACGGCCAACAAACACATGAAAGAATGCTCGACATCATTAATCATTAGGGAACCGCAAATCAAAACTACAATGAGATATCATCTCACACCACTCAGAATGGCCATCATCAGAAAGAATCTAGAAACAATAAATGCTGGAGGGGGTGTGGAGAAAAGGGAACACCCCTGCACTGCTGGTGGGAATGTGAATTGGTACAGCCACTATGGAGAACACTATGGAGGTTCCTTAGAAAACGACAACTAGAACTACCAGATGACTCAGCAGTCCCACTACTGGGCATATACCCTGAGAAGACCGTAATTCAAAAAGAGTCATGTACCAAAAGGTTCATTGCAGCGCTACAATAGCCCGGAGATGGAAACAACCTAGGTGCCCATCAGAGGATGAACGGATAAAGAAGACGCGGCACATATATACAATGGACTATTACTCAGCCGTAGGAAGAAACGAAATCGAGCTGTTTGTAGTGAGGTGGATGGACCTAGAGTCTGTCATACAGCGTGAAGTAAGTCAGAACGAGAAAGACAAAGACCGTATGCTAACACATATATAGGGAATTTAAGGGGGAAAAAATGTCGTGAAGAACCTAGGGGTAAGACAGGAATAAAGACACAGACCTACTGGAGAACGGACTTGAGGGTATGGGGAGGGGGAAGGGTGAGCTGTGACAAAGCGTGCGAGAGGCATGGACATATATACATACACTGGCAAACGTAAGGTAGATAGCTAGCGGGAAGCAGCCGCAGAGCACAGGGATATCAGCTCAGTGCTTTGTGACCGCCTGGAGGGGTGGGGTGGGGAGGGCGGGAGGGAGGGAGACGCAAGAGGGAAGAGATATGGGAACATATGTGTATGTATAACTGATTCACTTTGTTGTAAAGCAGAAACTAACAATTATACCCCAATAATTATAGAGCAATTATAGAGCAATTATACCCCAATAAAGATGTTGTTAAAAAAAAATTAAGAAAATGGGAACAGGAACATACGTATCGATAATTACCTTAAATGTAAACGGATTAAAATGCTCCCACCAAAAGACACCGACTGGCCGAATGGATACAGAAACCAGACCCATATATGTGCTGTCTACAGGAGACCCACTTTGACCTGGAGAAACATACAGACTGAAAGTAAGGGGATGGAAAAAGATAGTCCATGCATATGGAAACCAAAACAAAGCTGGAGTAGCAATTCTCATACCAGACAATACAGACTTTAGAGTAAAGGCTATTAGAAGAGACAAAGAAGGACACTACAGAATGATCAAGGGATCGATCCAAGGAGCAGATACAATTGTAAATATTTATGCACCCAGCATAGTAGCACCTCAATACATAAGGCAAATGCTAACAGCCATAAAAGGGGAAATCGACAGTAACACATTCATAGCAGGGGACTTTAACGCCCCACTTTCACCCATGGACAGATCATCCAAAATGAAAATAAAGAAGGAAACACAAGCTTTAAATGATGCATTAGACAAGACGCCCTTAATTGATAGTTATAGGACACTCCATCCGAAAACAACAGAATACCCATTTTTCTCAAGGGCTCACGGAACATCCTCCAGGATAGCTCATAGCTTGGCTCACAAATCAAGCCTTGGTAAATTGAAGAGAACTGAAATTGTATCAAGTATCTTTTCCGACCACGACGCCATGACACTAGATATCAATTACAGGAAACGATCTGTAAAAAATACAAACACACGGAGGCTAAACAATACACTGCTTAATAAGGAAGTGATCGCTGAAGAAATCAAAGAGGCTCTTAAAAAGTACCAAGAAACAAACGCCAATGGAGACACGACGACCCGAAACCTAGGGGATGCAGCAAAAGCAGTTCTAAGAGGGACGTTTATAGCAACACAAGCCCACCTTAAGAGACAGGAAACATCTCGAATACACAACCTAACCTTGCGCCTAAAGCAACTAGAGAGAGAGGAACCAAAAAAACCCCAACGTTAGCGGAAGGAAAGAAATCATAAAGATCAGGTCAGAAATAAATGAAAAAGAAATGAAGGCAACGATAGCAAAGATCAATGAAACTAAAAGCTGGCTCTTTGAGAAGATAAACAAAATAGATAAACCGTTAGCCAGACTCATCAAGGCAAAAAGGGAGAAGACTCAGATCGATAGAATTACCAATGAAAAAGGAGAAGTAACAACTGACACTGCAGAAATACAAAAGGTCATGAGCGATTACTACAAGAAATTCTGTGCCAGGAAAATGGACAACCTGGAAGAAATGGACAAATTCTTGGAAATGCACAACGTGCCAAGACTGAATCAGGAAGAAATAGAAAATATGAACGGACCAATCACAAGCACTGAAATTGACACTGGGATTAAAAATCTTCCAACAAACAAAAGCCCAGGACCAGATGGCTTCACAGGCGAATTCTATCAAACATTTAGAGAAGGGCTGACACCTATCCTTCTCAAACTCTTCCAAAATATAGCAGAGGGAGGAACACCCCCAAATTCGTTCTTCGAGGCCACCATCAACTTGATACCAAAACCAGACACGGATGTCACAAAGAAAGAAAACTACAGGGCAGTATCGCTGATGACCGTAGATGCAAACATCCTCAACAAAATACTAGCAAACAAAATCCAACAAGCACATTCAAAAAGGATCATACACCATGATCAAGTGGGGTTTATTCCAGGAATGCAAGGATTCTTCAATATACGCAAAGCAATCAATGTGACAAACCACATGAACAAATTGAAGGAGGAAAACCCTAGGATCATCTCAATAGATGCAGAGAAAGCTTTTGACAGAATTCAGCACCCATTTATGATTAACAACCCTGCAGAAAGTAGGCATAGAGGGAACTTGCCTCAACATAATAAAGGCCATGTGTGACAAACCCTCAGCCAACGTCATCCTCAATGGTGAGAAACTGAAAGCATTGCCACTAAGATCAGGAACGAGACAAGGTTTCCCGCTCTCACCACTCTTGTTCACTATAGTTTTGGAAGTTTTGGCCGCAGCCATCAGAGAAGAAAAGGAAATGAAAGGACTCCAAATCGGAAAAGAAGAAGTAAAGCTGTCACTGTTTGCAGATGACATGATGCTTACTATACATAGAGAATCCTAAAGATGCCACCAGAAAACTACTAGAGCTAATCGATGAATTTGGTAAAGTTGCAGGATACCAAATTAGTGCACAGGAATCTCTGGCATTCCTCTACACTGATGAGGAACTATCTGAAAGTGAAATCAAGAAAACACTCCCACTTACCATTGCACCAAAAAGAATAAAATATCTAGGAGTGAACCTACCTAAGGAGACAAAAAGAGCTGTACGCAGATCTTATAACTTACAAGACACTGTGGAAAGAAATTAAAGCTGATACAAATGGACGGCGAGATAGACCATGTTCTTGGATTGGAGCAATCAACATTGTGAAAATGACTCTACTACCCAAAGCAATCTACAGATTCGATGCAATCCCTACCAACCTACCGCTGGCGTTTTCCACAGAACTAGAACAAAAAATTCCACAGTTTGTATGAACACACAAAAGACCCCGAATGGCCAAAGCAATCTTGGCGAACGAAAAACACGGAGCTGGAGGAATCAGGCTCCCTGACTTCAGACTATACTAGAAAGCTACAGTACTCAAGACAGTACGGTACCGGCACCAAAACAGAAAGATGGAGCAGGATCAGTGGCGCGGGATGGAACGCCCAGAGATAAACCCACGCACATATATGGTCCCCTTATCTTTGATAAAGGAGGAAGGAATGTACAGTGGAGAAAGGACAGCCTCTTCAGTAAGTGGTGCTGGGCAAACTGGACAGGTACATGTACAAGTATGAGATTAGATCACTCCCTAACCCCAGACACAAAAATAAGCTTCAGATGGATTAAGGACCTAAATGTAAGGCCAGAAACTACCACACTCTTAGAGGGAAAACATAGGCAGAACACGCTATGACATAAATCACAGCAAGAGCCTTTTTGACCCACCGGCTAGAGAACTGGAACTAAAAACAAAAGGAAACAAATGGGACCTAATGAAACTTCAAAGCTTTGGCACAGCAAAGGAAATCATAAACAAGACCAAAAGGCAACCTTCAGAGTGGGAGAACACATTTGCAAATGAAGCAACTGACCAAGTATCAATCTCCAAAATTTACGAGCAGCTCATGCAGCTCAGTAACAAAAAAACACGCAACCCGATCCAAAAATGGGCAGAGAAGCCCTAAAATAGACATTTCTCCAAAGAAGCTCTACAGACGGCCAACAAACACATGAAAGAATGCTCGACATCATTAATCATTAGGGAACCGCAAATCAAAACTACAATGAGATATCATCTCACACCACTCAGAATGGCCATCATCAGAAAGAATCTAGAAACAATAAATGCTGGAGGGGGTGTGGAGAAAAGGGAACACCCCTGCACTGCTGGTGGGAATGTGAATTGGTACAGCCACTATGGAGAACACTATGGAGGTTCCTTAGAAAACGACAACTAGAACTACCAGATGACTCAGCAGTCCCACTACTGGGCATATACCCTGAGAAGACCGTAATTCAAAAAGAGTCATGTACCAAAAGGTTCATTGCAGCGCTACAATAGCCCGGAGATGGAAACAACCTAGGTGCCCATTTGAGGATGAACGGATAAAGAAGACGCGGCACATATATACAATGGACTATTACTCAGCCGTAGGAAGAAACGAAATCGAGCTGTTTGTAGTGAGGTGGATGGACCTAGAGTCTGTCATACAGCGTGAAGTAAGTCAGAACGAGAAAGACAAAGACCGTATGCTAACACATATATAGGGAATTTAAGGGGGAAAAAATGTCGTGAAGAACCTAGGGGTAAGACAGGAATAAAGACACAGACCTACTGGAGAACGGACTTGAGGGTATGGGGAGGGGGAAGGGTGAGCTGTGACAAAGCGTGCGAGAGGCATGGACATATATACATACACTGGCAAACGTAAGGTAGATAGCTAGCGGGAAGCAGCCGCAGAGCACAGGGATATCAGCTCAGTGCTTTGTGACCGCCTGGAGGGGTGGGGTGGGGAGGGCGGGAGGGAGGGAGACGCAAGAGGGAAGAGATATGGGAACATATGTGTATGTATAACTGATTCACTTTGTTGTAAAGCAGAAACTAACAATTATACCCCAATAATTATAGAGCAATTATAGAGCAATTATACCCCAATAAAGATGTTGTTAAAAAAAAATTAAGAAAATGGGAACAGGAACATACGTATCGATAATTACCTTAAATGTAAACGGATTAAAATGCTCCCACCAAAAGACACCGACTGGCCGAATGGATACAGAAACCAGACCCATATATGTGCTGTCTACAGGAGACCCACTTTGACCTGGAGAAACATACAGACTGAAAGTAAGGGGATGGAAAAAGATAGTCCATGCATATGGAAACCAAAACAAAGCTGGAGTAGCAATTCTCATACCAGACAATACAGACTTTAGAGTAAAGGCTATTAGAAGAGACAAAGAAGGACACTACAGAATGATCAAGGGATCGATCCAAGGAGCAGATACAATTGTAAATATTTATGCACCCAGCATAGTAGCACCTCAATACATAAGGCAAATGCTAACAGCCATAAAAGGGGAAATCGACAGTAACACATTCATAGCAGGGGACTTTAACGCCCCACTTTCACCCATGGACAGATCATCCAAAATGAAAATAAAGAAGGAAACACAAGCTTTAAATGATGCATTAGACAAGACGCCCTTAATTGATAGTTATAGGACACTCCATCCGAAAACAACAGAATACCCATTTTTCTCAAGGGCTCACGGAACATCCTCCAGGATAGCTCATAGCTTGGCTCACAAATCAAGCCTTGGTAAATTGAAGAGAACTGAAATTGTATCAAGTATCTTTTCCGACCACGACGCCATGACACTAGATATCAATTACAGGAAACGATCTGTAAAAAATACAAACACACGGAGGCTAAACAATACACTGCTTAATAAGGAAGTGATCGCTGAAGAAATCAAAGAGGCTCTTAAAAAGTACCAAGAAACAAACGCCAATGGAGACACGACGACCCGAAACCTAGGGGATGCAGCAAAAGCAGTTCTAAGAGGGACGTTTATAGCAACACAAGCCCACCTTAAGAGACAGGAAACATCTCGAATACACAACCTAACCTTGCGCCTAAAGCAACTAGAGAGAGAGGAACCAAAAAAACCCCAACGTTAGCGGAAGGAAAGAAATCATAAAGATCAGGTCAGAAATAAATGAAAAAGAAATGAAGGCAACGATAGCAAAGATCAATGAAACTAAAAGCTGGCTCTTTGAGAAGATAAACAAAATAGATAAACCGTTAGCCAGACTCATCAAGGCAAAAAGGGAGAAGACTCAGATCGATAGAATTACCAATGAAAAAGGAGAAGTAACAACTGACACTGCAGAAATACAAAAGGTCATGAGCGATTACTACAAGAAATTCTGTGCCAGGAAAATGGACAACCTGGAAGAAATGGACAAATTCTTGGAAATGCACAACGTGCCAAGACTGAATCAGGAAGAAATAGAAAATATGAACGGACCAATCACAAGCACTGAAATTGACACTGGGATTAAAAATCTTCCAACAAACAAAAGCCCAGGACCAGATGGCTTCACAGGCGAATTCTATCAAACATTTAGAGAAGGGCTGACACCTATCCTTCTCAAACTCTTCCAAAATATAGCAGAGGGAGGAACACCCCCAAATTCGTTCTTCGAGGCCACCATCAACTTGATACCAAAACCAGACACGGATGTCACAAAGAAAGAAAACTACAGGGCAGTATCGCTGATGACCGTAGATGCAAACATCCTCAACAAAATACTAGCAAACAAAATCCAACAAGCACATTCAAAAAGGATCATACACCATGATCAAGTGGGGTTTATTCCAGGAATGCAAGGATTCTTCAATATACGCAAAGCAATCAATGTGACAAACCACATGAACAAATTGAAGGAGGAAAACCCTAGGATCATCTCAATAGATGCAGAGAAAGCTTTTGACAGAATTCAGCACCCATTTATGATTAACAACCCTGCAGAAAGTAGGCATAGAGGGAACTTGCCTCAACATAATAAAGGCCATGTGTGACAAACCCTCAGCCAACGTCATCCTCAATGGTGAGAAACTGAAAGCATTGCCACTAAGATCAGGAACGAGACAAGGTTTCCCGCTCTCACCACTCTTGTTCACTATAGTTTTGGAAGTTTTGGCCGCAGCCATCAGAGAAGAAAAGGAAATGAAAGGACTCCAAATCGGAAAAGAAGAAGTAAAGCTGTCACTGTTTGCAGATGACATGATGCTTACTATACATAGAGAATCCTAAAGATGCCACCAGAAAACTACTAGAGCTAATCGATGAATTTGGTAAAGTTGCAGGATACCAAATTAGTGCACAGGAATCTCTGGCATTCCTCTACACTGATGAGGAACTATCTGAAAGTGAAATCAAGAAAACACTCCCACTTACCATTGCACCAAAAAGAATAAAATATCTAGGAGTGAACCTACCTAAGGAGACAAAAAGAGCTGTACGCAGATCTTATAACTTACAAGACACTGTGGAAAGAAATTAAAGCTGATACAAATGGACGGCGAGATAGACCATGTTCTTGGATTGGAGCAATCAACATTGTGAAAATGACTCTACTACCCAAAGCAATCTACAGATTCGATGCAATCCCTACCAACCTACCGCTGGCGTTTTCCACAGAACTAGAACAAAAAATTCCACAGTTTGTATGAACACACAAAAGACCCCGAATGGCCAAAGCAATCTTGGCGAACGAAAAACACGGAGCTGGAGGAATCAGGCTCCCTGACTTCAGACTATACTAGAAAGCTACAGTACTCAAGACAGTACGGTACTGGCACCAAAACAGAAAGATGGAGCAGGATCAGTGGCGCGGGATGGAAAGCCCAGAGATAAACCCACGCACATATATGGTCCCCTTATCTTTGATAAAGGAGGAAGGAATGTACAGTGGAGAAAGGACAGCCTCTTCAGTAAGTGGTGCTGGGCAAACTGGACAGGTGCATGTACAAGTATGAGATTAGATCACTCCCTAACCCCAGACACAAAAATAAGCTTCAGATGGATTAAGGACCTAAATGTAAGGCCAGAAACTACCACACTCTTAGAGGGAAAACATAGGCAGAACACGCTATGACATAAATCACAGCAAGAGCCTTTTTGACCCACCGGCTAGAGAACTGGAACTAAAAACAAAAGGAAACAAATGGGACCTAATGAAACTTCAAAGCTTTGGCACAGCAAAGGAAATCATAAACAAGACCAAAAGGCAACCTTCAGAGTGGGAGAACACATTTGCAAATGAAGCAACTGACCAAGTATCAATCTCCAAAATTTACGAGCAGCTCATGCAGCTCAGTAACAAAAAAACACGCAACCCGATCCAAAAATGGGCAGAGAAGCCCTAAAATAGACATTTCTCCAAAGAAGCTCTACAGACGGCCAACAAACACATGAAAGAATGCTCGACATCATTAATCATTAGGGAACCGCAAATCAAAACTACAATGAGATATCATCTCACACCACTCAGAATGGCCATCATCAGAAAGAATCTAGAAACAATAAATGCTGGAGGGGGTGTGGAGAAAAGGGAACACCCCTGCACTGCTGGTGGGAATGTGAATTGGTACAGCCACTATGGAGAACAGTATGGAGGTTCCTTAAAAAACGACAACTAGAACTACCAGATGACTCAGCAGTCCCACTACTGGGCATATACCCTGAGAAGACCGTAATTCAAAAAGAGTCATGTACCAAAAGGTTCATTGCAGCGCTACAATAGCCCGGAGATGGAAACAACCTAGGTGCCCATCAGAGGATGAACGGATAAAGAAGACGTGGCACATATATACAGTGGACTATTACTCAGCCGTAGGAAGAAACGAAATCGAGCTGTTTGTAGTGAGGTGGATGGACCTAGAGTCTGTCATACAGCGTGAAGTAAGTCAGAACGAGAAAGACAAAGACCGTATGCTAACACATATATAGGGAATTTAAGGGGGAAAAAATGTCGTGAAGAACCTAGGGGTAAGACAGGAATAAAGACACAGACCTACTGGAGAACGGACTTGAGGGTATGGGGAGGGGGAAGGGTGAGCTGTGACAAAGCGTGCGAGAGGCATGGACATATATACATACACTGGCAAACGTAAGGTAGATAGCTAGCGGGAAGCAGCCGCAGAGCACAGGGATATCAGCTCAGTGCTTTGTGACCGCCTGGAGGGGTGGGGTGGGGAGGGCGGGAGGGAGGGAGACGCAAGAGGGAAGAGATATGGGAACATATGTGTATGTATAACTGATTCACTTTGTTGTAAAGCAGAAACTAACAATTATACCCCAATAATTATAGAGCAATTATAGAGCAATTATACCCCAATAAAGATGTTGTTAAAAAAAAATTAAGAAAATGGGAACAGGAACATACGTATCGATAATTACCTTAAATGTAAACGGATTAAAATGCTCCCACCAAAAGACACCGACTGGCCGAATGGATACAGAAACCAGACCCATATATGTGCTGTCTACAGGAGACCCACTTTGACCTGGAGAAACATACAGACTGAAAGTAAGGGGATGGAAAAAGATAGTCCATGCATATGGAAACCAAAACAAAGCTGGAGTAGCAATTCTCATACCAGACAATACAGACTTTAGAGTAAAGGCTATTAGAAGAGACAAAGAAGGACACTACAGAATGATCAAGGGATCGATCCAAGGAGCAGATACAATTGTAAATATTTATGCACCCAGCATAGTAGCACCTCAATACATAAGGCAAATGCTAACAGCCATAAAAGGGGAAATCGACAGTAACACATTCATAGCAGGGGACTTTAACGCCCCACTTTCACCCATGGACAGATCATCCAAAATGAAAATAAAGAAGGAAACACAAGCTTTAAATGATGCATTAGACAAGACGCCCTTAATTGATAGTTATAGGACACTCCATCCGAAAACAACAGAATACCCATTTTTCTCAAGGGCTCACGGAACATCCTCCAGGATAGCTCATAGCTTGGCTCACAAATCAAGCCTTGGTAAATTGAAGAGAACTGAAATTGTATCAAGTTATCTTTTCCGACCACGACGCCATGACACTAGATATCAATTACAGGAAACGATCTGTAAAAAATACAAACACACGGAGGCTAAACAATACACTGCTTAATAACGAAGTGATCGCTGAAGAAATCAAAGAGGCTCTTAAAAAGTACCAAGAAACAAACGCCAATGGAGACACGACGACCCGAAACCTAGGGGATGCAGCAAAAGCAGTTCTAAGAGGGACGTTTATAGCAACACAAGCCCACCTTAAGAGACAGGAAACATCTCGAATACACAACCTAACCTTGCGCCTAAAGCAACTAGAGAGAGAGGAACCAAAAAAACCCCAACGTTAGCGGAAGGAAAGAAATCATAAAGATCAGGTCAGAAATAAATGAAAAAGAAATGAAGGCAACGATAGCAAAGATCAATGAAACTAAAAGCTGGCTCTTTGAGAAGATAAACAAAATAGATAAACCGTTAGCCAGACTCATCAAGGCAAAAAGGGAGAAGACTCAGATCGATAGAATTACCAATGAAAAAGGAGAAGTAACAACTGACACTGCAGAAATACAAAAGGTCATGAGCGATTACTACAAGAAATTCTGTGCCAGGAAAATGGACAACCTGGAAGAAATGGACAAATTCTTGGAAATGCACAACGTGCCAAGACTGAATCAGGAAGAAATAGAAAATATGAACGGACCAATCACAAGCACTGAAATTGACACTGGGATTAAAAATCTTCCAACAAACAAAAGCCCAGGACCAGATGGCTTCACAGGCGAATTCTATCAAACATTTAGAGAAGGGCTGACACCTATCCTTCTCAAACTCTTCCAAAATATAGCAGAGGGAGGAACACCCCCAAATTCGTTCTTCGAGGCCACCATCAACTTGATACCAAAACCAGACACGGATGTCACAAAGAAAGAAAACTACAGGGCAGTATCGCTGATGACCGTAGATGCAAACATCCTCAACAAAATACTAGCAAACAAAATCCAACAAGCACATTCAAAAAGGATCATACACCATGATCAAGTGGGGTTTATTCCAGGAATGCAAGGATTCTTCAATATACGCAAAGCAATCAATGTGACAAACCACATGAACAAATTGAAGGAGGAAAACCCTAGGATCATCTCAATAGATGCAGAGAAAGCTTTTGACAGAATTCAGCACCCATTTATGATTAACAACCCTGCAGAAAGTAGGCATAGAGGGAACTTGCCTCAACATAATAAAGGCCATGTGTGACAAACCCTCAGCCAACGTCATCCTCAATGGTGAGAAACTGAAAGCATTGCCACTAAGATCAGGAACGAGACAAGGTTTCCCGCTCTCACCACTCTTGTTCACTATAGTTTTGGAAGTTTTGGCCGCAGCCATCAGAGAAGAAAAGGAAATGAAAGGACTCCAAATCGGAAAAGAAGAA
Source organism: Delphinus delphis (assembly GCF_949987515.2). Lineage (NCBI taxonomy): Eukaryota > Metazoa > Chordata > Mammalia > Artiodactyla > Delphinidae > Delphinus > Delphinus delphis. The sequence continues at coordinate 153,479,675 of NC_082683.1, forward strand.
GTAAAGCTGTCACTGTTTGCAGATGACATGATGCTTACTATACATAGAGAATCCTAAAGATGCCACCAGAAAACTACTAGAGCTAATCGATGAATTTGGTAAAGTTGCAGGATACCAAATTAGTGCACAGGAATCTCTGGCATTCCTCTACACTGATGAGGAACTATCTGAAAGTGAAATCAAGAAAACACTCCCACTTACCATTGCACCAAAAAGAATAAAATATCTAGGAGTGAACCTACCTAAGGAGACAAAAAGAGCTGTACGCAGATCTTATAACTTACAAGACACTGTGGAAAGAAATTAAAGCTGATACAAATGGACGGCGAGATAGACCATGTTCTTGGATTGGAGCAATCAACATTGTGAAAATGACTCTACTACCCAAAGCAATCTACAGATTCGATGCAATCCCTACCAACCTACCGCTGGCGTTTTCCACAGAACTAGAACAAAAAATTCCACAGTTTGTATGAACACACAAAAGACCCCGAATGGCCAAAGCAATCTTGGCGAACGAAAAACACGGAGCTGGAGGAATCAGGCTCCCTGACTTCAGACTATACTAGAAAGCTACAGTACTCAAGACAGTACGGTACTGGCACCAAAACAGAAAGATGGAGCAGGATCAGTGGCGCGGGATGGAACGCCCAGAGATAAACCCACGCACATATATGGTCCCCTTATCTTTGATAAAGGAGGAAGGAATGTACAGTGGAGAAAGGACAGCCTCTTCAGTAAGTGGTGCTGGGCAAACTGGACAGGTACATGTACAAGTATGAGATTAGATCACTCCCTAACCCCAGACACAAAAATAAGCTTCAGATGGATTAAGGACCTAAATGTAAGGCCAGAAACTACCACACTCTTAGAGGGAAAACATAGGCAGAACACGCTATGACATAAATCACAGCAAGAGCCTTTTTGACCCACCGGCTAGAGAACTGGAACTAAAAACAAAAGGAAACAAATGGGACCTAATGAAACTTCAAAGCTTTGGCACAGCAAAGGAAATCATAAACAAGACCAAAAGGCAACCTTCAGAGTGGGAGAACACATTTGCAAATGAAGCAACTGACCAAGTATCAATCTCCAAAATTTACGAGCAGCTCATGCAGCTCAGTAACAAAAAAACACGCAACCCGATCCAAAAATGGGCAGAGAAGCCCTAAAATAGACATTTCTCCAAAGAAGCTCTACAGACGGCCAACAAACACATGAAAGAATGCTCGACATCATTAATCATTAGGGAACCGCAAATCAAAACTACAATGAGATATCATCTCACACCACTCAGAATGGCCATCATCAGAAAGAATCTAGAAACAATAAATGCTGGAGGGGGTGTGGAGAAAAGGGAACACCCCTGCACTGCTGGTGGGAATGTGAATTGGTACAGCCACTATGGAGAACACTATGGAGGTTCCTTAGAAAACGACAACTAGAACTACCAGATGACTCAGCAGTCCCACTACTGGGCATATACCCTGAGAAGACCGTAATTCAAAAAGAGTCATGTACCAAAAGGTTCATTGCAGCGCTACAATAGCCCGGAGATGGAAACAACCTAGGTGCCCATCTGAGGATGAACGGATAAAGAAGACGCGGCACATATATACAATGGACTATTACTCAGCCGTAGGAAGAAACGAAATCGAGCTGTTTGTAGTGAGGTGGATGGACCTAGAGTCTGTCATACAGCGTGAAGTAAGTCAGAACGAGAAAGACAAAGACCGTATGCTAACACATATATAGGGAATTTAAGGGGGAAAAAATGTCGTGAAGAACCTAGGGGTAAGACAGGAATAAAGACACAGACCTACTGGAGAACGGACTTGAGGGTATGGGGAGGGGGAAGGGTGAGCTGTGACAAAGCGTGCGAGAGGCATGGACATATATACATACACTGGCAAACGTAAGGTAGATAGCTAGCGGGAAGCAGCCGCAGAGCACAGGGATATCAGCTCAGTGCTTTGTGACCGCCTGGAGGGGTGGGGTGGGGAGGGCGGGAGGGAGGGAGACGCAAGAGGGAAGAGATATGGGAACATATGTGTATGTATAACTGATTCACTTTGTTGTAAAGCAGAAACTAACAATTATACCCCAATAATTATAGAGCAATTATAGAGCAATTATACCCCAATAAAGATGTTGTTAAAAAAAAATTAAGAAAATGGGAACAGGAACATACGTATCGATAATTACCTTAAATGTAAACGGATTAAAATGCTCCCACCAAAAGACACCGACTGGCCGAATGGATACAGAAACCAGACCCATATATGTGCTGTCTACAGGAGACCCACTTTGACCTGGAGAAACATACAGACTGAAAGTAAGGGGATGGAAAAAGATAGTCCATGCATATGGAAACCAAAACAAAGCTGGAGTAGCAATTCTCATACCAGACAATACAGACTTTAGAGTAAAGGCTATTAGAAGAGACAAAGAAGGACACTACAGAATGATCAAGGGATCGATCCAAGGAGCAGATACAATTGTAAATATTTATGCACCCAGCATAGTAGCACCTCAATACATAAGGCAAATGCTAACAGCCATAAAAGGGGAAATCGACAGTAACACATTCATAGCAGGGGACTTTAACGCCCCACTTTCACCCATGGACAGATCATCCAAAATGAAAATAAAGAAGGAAACACAAGCTTTAAATGATGCATTAGACAAGACGCCCTTAATTGATAGTTATAGGACACTCCATCCGAAAACAACAGAATACCCATTTTTCTCAAGGGCTCACGGAACATCCTCCAGGATAGCTCATAGCTTGGCTCACAAATCAAGCCTTGGTAAATTGAAGAGAACTGAAATTGTATCAAGTTATCTTTTCCGACCACGACGCCATGACACTAGATATCAATTACAGGAAACGATCTGTAAAAAATACAAACACACGGAGGCTAAACAATACACTGCTTAATAACGAAGTGATCGCTGAAGAAATCAAAGAGGCTCTTAAAAAGTACCAAGAAACAAACGCCAATGGAGACACGACGACCCGAAACCTAGGGGATGCAGCAAAAGCAGTTCTAAGAGGGACGTTTATAGCAACACAAGCCCACCTTAAGAGACAGGAAACATCTCGAATACACAACCTAACCTTGCGCCTAAAGCAACTAGAGAGAGAGGAACCAAAAAAACCCCAACGTTAGCGGAAGGAAAGAAATCATAAAGATCAGGTCAGAAATAAATGAAAAAGAAATGAAGGCAACGATAGCAAAGATCAATGAAACTAAAAGCTGGCTCTTTGAGAAGATAAACAAAATAGATAAACCGTTAGCCAGACTCATCAAGGCAAAAAGGGAGAAGACTCAGATCGATAGAATTACCAATGAAAAAGGAGAAGTAACAACTGACACTGCAGAAATACAAAAGGTCATGAGCGATTACTACAAGAAATTCTGTGCCAGGAAAATGGACAACCTGGAAGAAATGGACAAATTCTTGGAAATGCACAACGTGCCAAGACTGAATCAGGAAGAAATAGAAAATATGAACGGACCAATCACAAGCACTGAAATTGACACTGGGATTAAAAATCTTCCAAGAAACAAAAGCCCAGGACCAGATGGCTTCACAGGCGAATTCTATCAAACATTTAGAGAAGGGCTGACACCTATCCTTCTCAAACTCTTCCAAAATATAGCAGAGGGAGGAACACCCCCAAATTCGTTCTTCGAGGCCACCATCAACTTGATACCAAAACCAGACACGGATGTCACAAAGAAAGAAAACTACAGGGCAGTATCGCTGATGACCGTAGATGCAAACATCCTCAACAAAATACTAGCAAACAAAATCCAACAAGCACATTCAAAAAGGATCATACACCATGATCAAGTGGGGTTTATTCCAGGAATGCAAGGATTCTTCAATATACGCAAAGCAATCAATGTGACAAACCACATGAACAAATTGAAGGAGGAAAACCCTAGGATCATCTCAATAGATGCAGAGAAAGCTTTTGACAGAATTCAGCACCCATTTATGATTAACAACCCTGCAGCAAGTAGGCATAGAGGGAACTTGCCTCAACATAATAAAGGCCATGTGTGACAAACCCTCAGCCAACGTCATCCTCAATGGTGAGAAACTGAAAGCATTGCCACTAAGATCAGGAACGAGACAAGGTTTCCCGCTCTCACCACTCTTGTTCACTATAGTTTTGGAAGTTTTGGCCGCAGCCATCAGAGAAGAAAAGGAAATGAAAGGACTCCAAATCGGAAAAGAAGAAGTAAAGCTGTCACTGTTTGCAGATGACATGATGCTTACTATACATAGAGAATCCTAAAGATGCCACCAGAAAACTACTAGAGCTAATCGATGAATTTGGTAAAGTTGCAGGATACCAAATTAGTGCACAGGAATCTCTGGCATTCCTCTACACTGATGAGGAACTATCTGAAAGTGAAATCAAGAAAACACTCCCACTTACCATTGCACCAAAAAGAATAAAATATCTAGGAGTGAACCTACCTAAGGAGACAAAAAGAGCTGTACGCAGATCTTATAACTTACAAGACACTGTGGAAAGAAATTAAAGCTGATACAAATGGACGGCGAGATAGACCATGTTCTTGGATTGGAGCAATCAACATTGTGAAAATGACTCTACTACCCAAAGCAATCTACAGATTCGATGCAATCCCTACCAACCTACCGCTGGCGTTTTCCACAGAACTAGAACAAAAAATTCCACAGTTTGTATGAACACACAAAAGACCCCGAATGGCCAAAGCAATCTTGGCGAACGAAAAACACGGAGCTGGAGGAATCAGGCTCCCTGACTTCAGACTATACTAGAAAGCTACAGTACTCAAGACAGTACGGTACTGGCACCAAAACAGAAAGATGGAGCAGGATCAGTGGCGCGGGATGGAACGCCCAGAGATAAACCCACGCACATATATGGTCCCCTTATCTTTGATAAAGGAGGAAGGAATGTACAGTGGAGAAAGGACAGCCTCTTCAGTAAGTGGTGCTGGGCAAACTGGACAGGTACATGTACAAGTATGAGATTAGATCACTCCCTAACCCCAGACACAAAAATAAGCTTCAGATGGATTAAGGACCTAAATGTAAGGCCAGAAACTACCACACTCTTAGAGGGAAAACATAGGCAGAACACGCTATGACATAAATCACAGCAAGAGCCTTTTTGACCCACCGGCTAGAGAACTGGAACTAAAAACAAAAGGAAACAAATGGGACCTAATGAAACTTCAAAGCTTTGGCACAGCAAAGGAAATCATAAACAAGACCAAAAGGCAACCTTCAGAGTGGGAGAACACATTTGCAAATGAAGCAACTGACCAAGTATCAATCTCCAAAATTTACGAGCAGCTCATGCAGCTCAGTAACAAAAAAACACGCAACCCGATCCAAAAATGGGCAGAGAAGCCCTAAAATAGACATTTCTCCAAAGAAGCTCTACAGACGGCCAACAAACACATGAAAGAATGCTCGACATCATTAATCATTAGGGAACCGCAAATCAAAACTACAATGAGATATCATCTCACACCACTCAGAATGGCCATCATCAGAAAGAATCTAGAAACAATAAATGCTGGAGGGGGTGTGGAGAAAAGGGAACACCCCTGCACTGCTGGTGGGAATGTGAATTGGTACAGCCACTATGGAGAACAGTATGGAGGTTCCTTAGAAAACGACAACTAGAACTACCAGATGACTCAGCAGTCCCACTACTGGGCATATACCCTGAGAAGACCGTAATTCAAAAAGAGTCATGTACCAAAAGGTTCATTGCAGCGCTACAATAGCCCGGAGATGGAAACAACCTAGGTGCCCATCAGAGGATGAACGGATAAAGAAGACGCGGCACATATATACAATGGACTATTACTCAGCCGTAGGAAGAAACGAAATCGAGCTGTTTGTAATGAGGTGGATGGACCTAGAGTCTGTCATACAGCGTGAAGTAAGTCAGAACGAGAAAGACAAAGACCGTATGCTAACACATATATAGGGAATTTAAGGGGGAAAAAATGTCGTGAAGAACCTAGGGGTAAGACAGGAATAAAGACACAGACCTACTGGAGAACGGACTTGAGGGTATGGGGAGGGGGAAGGGTGAGCTGTGACAAAGCGTGCGAGAGGCATGGACATATATACATACACTGGCAAACGTAAGGTAGATAGCTAGCGGGAAGCAGCCGCAGAGCACAGGGATATCAGCTCAGTGCTTTGTGACCGCCTGGAGGGGTGGGGTGGGGAGGGCGGGAGGGAGGGAGACGCAAGAGGGAAGAGATATGGGAACATATGTGTATGTATAACTGATTCACTTTGTTGTAAAGCAGAAACTAACAATTATACCCCAATAATTATAGAGCAATTATAGAGCAATTATACCCCAATAAAGATGTTGTTAAAAAAAAATTAAGAAAATGGGAACAGGAACATACGTATCGATAATTACCTTAAATGTAAACGGATTAAAATGCTCCCACCAAAAGACACCGACTGGCCGAATGGATACAGAAACCAGACCCATATATGTGCTGTCTACAGGAGACCCACTTTGACCTGGAGAAACATACAGACTGAAAGTAAGGGGATGGAAAAAGATAGTCCATGCATATGGAAACCAAAACAAAGCTGGAGTAGCAATTCTCATACCAGACAATACAGACTTTAGAGTAAAGGCTATTAGAAGAGACAAAGAAGGACACTACAGAATGATCAAGGGATCGATCCAAGGAGCAGATACAATTGTAAATATTTATGCACCCAGCATAGTAGCACCTCAATACATAAGGCAAATGCTAACAGCCATAAAAGGGGAAATCGACAGTAACACATTCATAGCAGGGGACTTTAACGCCCCACTTTCACCCATGGACAGATCATCCAAAATGAAAATAAAGAAGGAAACACAAGCTTTAAATGATGCATTAGACAAGACGCCCTTAATTGATAGTTATAGGACACTCCATCCGAAAACAACAGAATACCCATTTTTCTCAAGGGCTCACGGAACATCCTCCAGGATAGCTCATAGCTTGGCTCACAAATCAAGCCTTGGTAAATTGAAGAGAACTGAAATTGTATCAAGTTATCTTTTCCGACCACGACGCCATGACACTAGATATCAATTACAGGAAACGATCTGTAAAAAATACAAACACACGGAGGCTAAACAATACACTGCTTAATAAGGAAGTGATCGCTGAAGAAATCAAAGAGGCTCTTAAAAAGTACCAAGAAACAAACGCCAATGGAGACACGACGACCCGAAACCTAGGGGATGCAGCAAAAGCAGTTCTAAGAGGGACGTTTATAGCAACACAAGCCCACCTTAAGAGACAGGAAACATCTCGAATACACAACCTAACCTTGCGCCTAAAGCAACTAGAGAGAGAGGAACCAAAAAAACCCCAACGTTAGCGGAAGGAAAGAAATCATAAAGATCAGGTCAGAAATAAATGAAAAAGAAATGAAGGCAACGATAGCAAAGATCAATGAAACTAAAAGCTGGCTCTTTGAGAAGATAAACAAAATAGATAAACCGTTAGCCAGACTCATCAAGGCAAAAAGGGAGAAGACTCAGATCGATAGAATTACCAATGAAAAAGGAGAAGTAACAACTGACACTGCAGAAATACAAAAGGTCATGAGCGATTACTACAAGAAATTCTGTGCCAGGAAAATGGACAACCTGGAAGAAATGGACAAATTCTTGGAAATGCACAACGTGCCAAGACTGAATCAGGAAGAAATAGAAAATATGAACGGACCAATCACAAGCACTGAAATTGACACTGGGATTAAAAATCTTCCAACAAACAAAAGCCCAGGACCAGATGGCTTCACAGGCGAATTCTATCAAACATTTAGAGAAGGGCTGACACCTATCCTTCTCAAACTCTTCCAAAATATAGCAGAGGGAGGAACACCCCCAAATTCGTTCTTCGAGGCCACCATCAACTTGATACCAAAACCAGACACGGATGTCACAAAGAAAGAAAACTACAGGGCAGTATCGCTGATGACCGTAGATGCAAACATCCTCAACAAAATACTAGCAAACAAAATCCAACAAGCACATTCAAAAAGGATCATACACCATGATCAAGTGGGGTTTATTCCAGGAATGCAAGGATTCTTCAATATACGCAAAGCAATCAATGTGACAAACCACATGAACAAATTGAAGGAGGAAAACCCTAGGATCATCTCAATAGATGCAGAGAAAGCTTTTGACAGAATTCAGCACCCATTTATGATTAACAACCCTGCAGAAAGTAGGCATAGAGGGAACTTGCCTCAACATAATAAAGGCCATGTGTGACAAACCCTCAGCCAACGTCATCCTCAATGGTGAGAAACTGAAAGCATTGCCACTAAGATCAGGAACGAGACAAGGTTTCCCGCTCTCACCACTCTTGTTCACTATAGTTTTGGAAGTTTTGGCCGCAGCCATCAGAGAAGAAAAGGAAATGAAAGGACTCCAAATCGGAAAAGAAGAAGTAAAGCTGTCACTGTTTGCAGATGACATGATGCTTACTATACATAGAGAATCCTAAAGATGCCACCAGAAAACTACTAGAGCTAATCGATGAATTTGGTAAAGTTGCAGGATACCAAATTAGTGCACAGGAATCTCTGGCATTCCTCTACACTGATGAGGAACTATCTGAAAGTGAAATCAAGAAAACACTCCCACTTACCATTGCACCAAAAAGAATAAAATATCTAGGAGTGAACCTACCTAAGGAGACAAAAAGAGCTGTACGCAGATCTTATAACTTACAAGACACTGTGGAAAGAAATTAAAGCTGATACAAATGGACGGCGAGATAGACCATGTTCTTGGATTGGAGCAATCAACATTGTGAAAATGACTCTACTACCCAAAGCAATCTACAGATTCGATGCAATCCCTACCAACCTACCGCTGGCGTTTTCCACAGAACTAGAACAAAAAATTCCACAGTTTGTATGAACACACAAAAGACCCCGAATGGCCAAAGCAATCTTGGCGAACGAAAAACACGGAGCTGGAGGAATCAGGCTCCCTGACTTCAGACTATACTAGAAAGCTACAGTACTCAAGACAGTACGGTACTGGCACCAAAACAGAAAGATGGAGCAGGATCAGTGGCGCGGGATGGAAAGCCCAGAGATAAACCCACGCACATATATGGTCCCCTTATCTTTGATAAAGGAGGAAGGAATGTACAGTGGAGAAAGGACAGCCTCTTCAGTAAGTGGTGCTGGGCAAACTGGACAGGTACATGTACAAGTATGAGATTAGATCACTCCCTAACCCCAGACACAAAAATAAGCTTCAGATGGATTAAGGACCTAAATGTAAGGCCAGAAACTACCACACTCTTAGAGGGAAAACATAGGCAGAACACGCTATGACATAAATCACAGCAAGAGCCTTTTTGACCCACCGGCTAGAGAACTGGAACTAAAAACAAAAGGAAACAAATGGGACCTAATGAAACTTCAAAGCTTTGGCACAGCAAAGGAAATCATAAACAAGACCAAAAGGCAACCTTCAGAGTGGGAGAACACATTTGCAAATGAAGCAACTGACCAAGTATCAATCTCCAAAATTTACGAGCAGCTCATGCAGCTCAGTAACAAAAAAACACGCAACCCGATCCAAAAATGGGCAGAGAAGCCCTAAAATAGACATTTCTCCAAAGAAGCTCTACAGACGGCCAACAAACACATGAAAGAATGCTCGACATCATTAATCATTAGGGAACCGCAAATCAAAACTACAATGAGATATCATCTCACACCACTCAGAATGGCCATCATCAGAAAGAATCTAGAAACAATAAATGCTGGAGGGGGTGTGGAGAAAAGGGAACACCCCTGCACTGCTGGTGGGAATGTGAATTGGTACAGCCACTATGGAGAACAGTATGGAGGTTCCTTAGAAAACGACAACTAGAACTACCAGATGACTCAGCAGTCCCACTACTGGGCATATACCCTGAGAAGACCGTAATTCAAAAAGAGTCATGTACCAAAAGGTTCATTGCAGCGCTACAATAGCCCGGAGATGGAAACAACCTAGGTGCCCATCAGAGGATGAACGGATAAAGAAGACGCGGCACATATATACAATGGACTATTACTCAGCCGTAGGAAGAAACGAAATCGAGCTGTTTGTAATGAGGTGGATGGACCTAGAGTCTGTCATACAGCGTGAAGTAAGTCAGAACGAGAAAGACAAAGACCGTATGCTAACACATATATAGGGAATTTAAGGGGGAAAAAATGTCGTGAAGAACCTAGGGGTAAGACAGGAATAAAGACACAGACCTACTGGAGAACGGACTTGAGGGTATGGGGAGGGGGAAGGGTGAGCTGTGACAAAGCGTGCGAGAGGCATGGACATATATACATACACTGGCAAACGTAAGGTAGATAGCTAGCGGGAAGCAGCCGCAGAGCACAGGGATATCAGCTCAGTGCTTTGTGACCGCCTGGAGGGGTGGGGTGGGGAGGGCGGGAGGGAGGGAGACGCAAGAGGGAAGAGATATGGGAACATATGTGTATGTATAACTGATTCACTTTGTTGTAAAGCAGAAACTAACAATTATACCCCAATAATTATAGAGCAATTATAGAGCAATTATACCCCAATAAAGATGTTGTTAAAAAAAAATTAAGAAAATGGGAACAGGAACATACGTATCGATAATTACCTTAAATGTAAACGGATTAAAATGCTCCCACCAAAAGACACCGACTGGCCGAATGGATACAGAAACCAGACCCATATATGTGCTGTCTACAGGAGACCCACTTTGACCTGGAGAAACATACAGACTGAAAGTAAGGGGATGGAAAAAGATAGTCCATGCATATGGAAACCAAAACAAAGCTGGAGTAGCAATTCTCATACCAGACAATACAGACTTTAGAGTAAAGGCTATTAGAAGAGACAAAGAAGGACACTACAGAATGATCAAGGGATCGATCCAAGGAGCAGATACAATTGTAAATATTTATGCACCCAGCATAGTAGCACCTCAATACATAAGGCAAATGCTAACAGCCATAAAAGGGGAAATCGACAGTAACACATTCATAGCAGGGGACTTTAACGCCCCACTTTCACCCATGGACAGATCATCCAAAATGAAAATAAAGAAGGAAACACAAGCTTTAAATGATGCATTAGACAAGACGCCCTTAATTGATAGTTATAGGACACTCCATCCGAAAACAACAGAATACCCATTTTTCTCAAGGGCTCACGGAACATCCTCCAGGATAGCTCATAGCTTGGCTCACAAATCAAGCCTTGGTAAATTGAAGAGAACTGAAATTGTATCAAGTTATCTTTTCCGACCACGACGCCATGACACTAGATATCAATTACAGGAAACGATCTGTAAAAAATACAAACACACGGAGGCTAAACAATACACTGCTTAATAAGGAAGTGATCGCTGAAGAAATCAAAGAGGCTCTTAAAAAGTACCAAGAAACAAACGCCAATGGAGACACGACGACCCGAAACCTAGGGGATGCAGCAAAAGCAGTTCTAAGAGGGACGTTTATAGCAACACAAGCCCACCTTAAGAGACAGGAAACATCTCGAATACACAACCTAACCTTGCGCCTAAAGCAACTAGAGAGAGAGGAACCAAAAAAACCCCAACGTTAGCGGAAGGAAAGAAATCATAAAGATCAGGTCAGAAATAAATGAAAAAGAAATGAAGGCAACGATAGCAAAGATCAATGAAACTAAAAGCTGGCTCTTTGAGAAGATAAACAAAATAGATAAACCGTTAGCCAGACTCATCAAGGCAAAAAGGGAGAAGACTCAGATCGATAGAATTACCAATGAAAAAGGAGAAGTAACAACTGACACTGCAGAAATACAAAAGGTCATGAGCGATTACTACAAGAAATTCTGTGCCAGGAAAATGGACAACCTGGAAGAAATGGACAAATTCTTGGAAATGCACAACGTGCCAAGACTGAATCAGGAAGAAATAGAAAATATGAACGGACCAATCACAAGCACTGAAATTGACACTGGGATTAAAAATCTTCCAACAAACAAAAGCCCAGGACCAGATGGCTTCACAGGCGAATTCTATCAAACATTTAGAGAAGGGCTGACACCTATCCTTCTCAAACTCTTCCAAAATATAGCAGAGGGAGGAACACCCCCAAATTCGTTCTTCGAGGCCACCATCAACTTGATACCAAAACCAGACACGGATGTCACAAAGAAAGAAAACTACAGGGCAGTATCGCTGATGACCGTAGATGCAAACATCCTCAACAAAATACTAGCAAACAAAATCCAACAAGCACATTCAAAAAGGATCATACACCATGATCAAGTGGGGTTTATTCCAGGAATGCAAGGATTCTTCAATATACGCAAAGCAATCAATGTGACAAACCACATGAACAAATTGAAGGAGGAAAACCCTAGGATCATCTCAATAGATGCAGAGAAAGCTTTTGACAGAATTCAGCACCCATTTATGATTAACAACCCTGCAGCAAGTAGGCATAGAGGGAACTTGCCTCAACATAATAAAGGCCATGTGTGACAAACCCTCAGCCAACGTCATCCTCAATGGTGAGAAACTGAAAGCATTGCCACTAAGATCAGGAACGAGACAAGGTTTCCCGCTCTCACCACTCTTGTTCACTATAGTTTTGGAAGTTTTGGCCACAGCCATCAGAGAAGAAAAGGAAATGAAAGGACTCCAAATCGGAAAAGAAGAAGTAAAGCTGTCACTGTTTGCAGATGACATGATGCTTACTATACATAGAGAATCCTAAAGATGCCACCAGAAAACTACTAGAGCTAATCGATGAATTTGGTAAAGTTGCAGGATACCAAATTAGTGCACAGGAATCTCTGGCATTCCTCTACACTGATGAGGAACTATCTGAAAGTGAAATCAAGAAAACACTCCCACTTACCATTGCACCAAAAAGAATAAAATATCTAGGAGTGAACCTACCTAAGGAGACAAAAAGAGCTGTACGCAGATCTTATAACTTACAAGACACTGTGGAAAGAAATTAAAGCTGATACAAATGGACGGCGAGATAGACCATGTTCTTGGATTGGAGCAATCAACATTGTGAAAATGACTCTACTACCCAAAGCAATCTACAGATTCGATGCAATCCCTACCAACCTACCGCTGGCGTTTTCCACAGAACTAGAACAAAAAATTCCACAGTTTGTATGAACACACAAAAGACCCCGAATGGCCAAAGCAATCTTGGCGAACGAAAAACACGGAGCTGGAGGAATCAGGCTCCCTGACTTCAGACTATACTAGAAAGCTACAGTACTCAAGACAGTACGGTACTGGCACCAAAACAGAAAGATGGAGCAGGATCAGTGGCGCGGGATGGAAAGCCCAGAGATAAACCCACGCACATATATGGTCCCCTTATCTTTGATAAAGGAGGAAGGAATGTACAGTGGAGAAAGGACAGCCTCTTCAATAAGTGGTGCTGGGCAAACTGGACAGGTACATGTACAAGTATGAGATTAGATCACTCCCTAACCCCAGACACAAAAATAAGCTTCAGATGGATTAAGGACCTAAATGTAAGGCCAGAAACTACCACACTCTTAGAGGGAAAACATAGGCAGAACACGCTATGACATAAATCACAGCAAGAGCCTTTTTGACCCACCGGCTAGAGAACTGGAACTAAAAACAAAAGGAAACAAATGGGACCTAATGAAACTTCAAAGCTTTGGCACAGCAAAGGAAATCATAAACAAGACCAAAAGGCAACCTTCAGAGTGGGAGAACACATTTGCAAATGAAGCAACTGACCAAGTATCAATCTCCAAAATTTACGAGCAGCTCATGCAGCTCAGTAACAAAAAAACACGCAACCCGATCCAAAAATGGGCAGAGAAGCCCTAAAATAGACATTTCTCCAAAGAAGCTCTACAGACGGCCAACAAACACATGAAAGAATGCTCGACATCATTAATCATTAGGGAACCGCAAATCAAAACTACAATGAGATATCATCTCACACCACTCAGAATGCCCATCATCAGAAAGAATCTAGAAACAATAAATGCTGGAGGGGGTGTGGAGAAAAGGGAACACCCCTGCACTGCTGGTGGGAATGTGAATTGGTACAGCCACTATGGAGAACAGTATGGAGGTTCCTTAAAAAACGACAACTAGAACTACCAGATGACTCAGCAGTCCCACTACTGGGCATATACCCTGAGAAGACCGTAATTCAAAAAGAGTCATGTACCAAAAGGTTCATTGCAGCGCTACAATAGCCCGGAGATGGAAACAACCTAGGTGCCCATCAGAGGATGAACGGATAAAGAAGACGTGGCACATATATACAATGGACTATTACTCAGCCGTAGGAAGAAACGAAATCGAGCTGTTTGTAGTGAGGTGGATGGACCTAGAGTCTGTCATACAGCGTGAAGTAAGTCAGAACGAGAAAGACAAAGACCGTATGCTAACACATATATAGGGAATTTAAGGGGGAAAAAATGTCGTGAAGAACCTAGGGGTAAGACAGGAATAAAGACACAGACCTACTGGAGAACAGACTTGAGGGTATGGGGAGGGGGAAGGGTGAGCTGTGACAAAGCGTGCGAGAGGCATGGACATATATACATACACTGGCAAACGTAAGGTAGATAGCTAGCGGGAAGCAGCCGCAGAGCACAGGGATATCAGCTCAGTGCTTTGTGACCGCCTGGAGGGGTGGGGTGGGGAGGGTGGGAGGGAGGGAGACGCAAGAGGGAAGAGATATGGGAACATATGTGTATGTATAACTGATTCACTTTGTTGTAAAGCAGAAACTAACAATTATACCCCAATAATTATAGAGCAATTATAGAGCAATTATACCCCAATAAAGATGTTGTTAAAAAAAAATTAAGAAAATGGGAACAGGAACATACGTATCGATAATTACCTTAAATGTAAACGGATTAAAATGCTCCCACCAAAAGACACCGACTGGCCGAATGGATACAAAAACCAGACCCATATATGTGCTGTCTACAGGAGACCCACTTTGACCTGGAGAAACATACAGACTGAAAGTAAGGGGATGGAAAAAGATAGTCCCTGCATATGGAAACCAAAACAAAGCTGGAGTAGCAATTCTCATACCAGACAATACAGACTTTAGAGTAAAGGCTATTAGAAGAGACAAAGAAGGACACTACAGAATGATCAAGGGATCGATCCAAGGAGCAGATACAATTGTAAATATTTATGCACCCAGCATAGTAGCAAATGCTACTATAAGGCAAATGCTAACAGCCATAAAAGGGGAAATCGACAGTAACACATTCATAGCAGGGGACTTTAACGCCCCACTTTCACCCATGGACAGATCATCCAAAATGAAAATAAAGAAGGAAACACAAGCTTTAAATGATGCATTAGACAAGACGCCCTTAATTGATAGTTATAGGACACTCCATCCGAAAACAACAGAATACCCATTTTTCTCAAGGGCTCACGGAACATCCTCCAGGATAGCTCATAGCTTGGCTCACAAATCAAGCCTTGGTAAATTGAAGAGAACTGAAATTGTATCAAGTTATCTTTTCCGACCACGACGCCATGACACTAGATATCAATTACAGGAAACGATCTGTAAAAAATACAAACACACGGAGGCTAAACAATACACTGCTTAATAACGAAGTGATCGCTGAAGAAATCAAAGAGGCTCTTAAAAAGTACCAAGAAACAAACGCCAATGGAGACACGACGACCCGAAACCTAGGGGATGCAGCAAAAGCAGTTCTAAGAGGGACGTTTATAGCAACACAAGCCCACCTTAAGAGACAGGAAACATCTCGAATACACAACCTAACCTTGCGCCTAAAGCAACTAGAGAGAGAGGAACCAAAAAAACCCCAACGTTAGCGGAAGGAAAGAAATCATAAAGATCAGGTCAGAAATAAATGAAAAAGAAATGAAGGCAACGATAGCAAAGATCAATGAAACTAAAAGCTGGCTCTTTGAGAAGATAAACAAAATAGATAAACCGTTAGCCAGACTCATCAAGGCAAAAAGGGAGAAGACTCAGATCGATAGAATTACCAATGAAAAAGGAGAAGTAACAACTGACACTGCAGAAATACAAAAGGTCATGAGCGATTACTACAAGAAATTCTGTGCCAGGAAAATGGACAACCTGGAAGAAATGGACAAATTCTTGGAAATGCACAACGTGCCAAGACTGAATCAGGAAGAAATAGAAAATATGAACGGACCAATCACAAGCACTGAAATTGACACTGGGATTAAAAATCTTCCAACAAACAAAAGCCCAGGACCAGATGGCTTCACAGGCGAATTCTATCAAACATTTAGAGAAGGGCTGACACCTATCCTTCTCAAACTCTTCCAAAATATAGCAGAGGGAGGAACACCCCCAAATTCGTTCTTCGAGGCCACCATCAACTTGATACCAAAACCAGACACGGATGTCACAAAGAAAGAAAACTACAGGGCAGTATCGCTGATGACCGTAGATGCAAACATCCTCAACAAAATACTAGCAAACAAAATCCAACAAGCACATTCAAAAAGGATCATACACCATGATCAAGTGGGGTTTATTCCAGGAATGCAAGGATTCTTCAATATACGCAAAGCAATCAATGTGACAAACCACATGAACAAATTGAAGGAGGAAAACCCTAGGATCATCTCAATAGATGCAGAGAAAGCTTTTGACAGAATTCAGCACCCATTTATGATTAACAACCCTGCAGAAAGTAGGCATAGAGGGAACTTGCCTCAACATAATAAAGGCCATGTGTGACAAACCCTCAGCCAACGTCATCCTCAATGGTGAGAAACTGAAAGCATTGCCACTAAGATCAGGAACGAGACAAGGTTTCCCGCTCTCACCACTCTTGTTCACTATAGTTTTGGAAGTTTTGGCCACAGCCATCAGAGAAGAAAAGGAAATGAAAGGACTCCAAATCGGAAAAGAAGAAGTAAAGCTGTCACTGTTTGCAGATGACATGATGCTTACTATACATAGAGAATCCTAAAGATGCCACCAGAAAACTACTAGAGCTAATCGATGAATTTGGTAAAGTTGCAGGATACCAAATTAGTGCACAGGAATCTCTGGCATTCCTCTACACTGATGAGGAACTATCTGAAAGTGAAATCAAGAAAACACTCCCACTTACCATTGCACCAAAAAGAATAAAATATCTAGGAGTGAACCTACCTAAGGAGACAAAAAGAGCTGTACGCAGATCTTATAACTTACAAGACACTGTGGAAAGAAATTAAAGCTGATACAAATGGACGGCGAGATAGACCATGTTCTTGGATTGGAGCAATCAACATTGTGAAAATGACTCTACTACCCAAAGCAATCTACAGATTCGATGCAATCCCTACCAACCTACCGCTGGCGTTTTCCACAGAACAAGAACAAAAAATTCCACAGTTTGTATGAACACACAAAAGACCCCGAATGGCCAAAGCAATCTTGGCGAACGAAAAACACGGAGCTGGAGGAATCAGGCTCCCTGACTTCAGACTATACTAGAAAGCTACAGTACTCAAGACAGCACGGTACTGGCACCAAAACAGAAAGATGGAGCAGGATCAGTGGCGCGGGATGGAAAGCCCAGAGATAAACCCACGCACATATATGGTCCCCTTATCTTTGATAAAGGAGGAAGGAATGTACAGTGGAGAAAGGACAGCCTCTTCAGTAAGTGGTGCTGGGCAAACTGGACAGGTACATGTACAAGTATGAGATTAGATCACTCCCTAACCCCAGACACAAAAATAAGCTTCAGATGGATTAAGGACCTAAATGTAAGGCCAGAAACTACCACACTCTTAGAGGGAAAACATAGGCAGAACACGCTATGACATAAATCACAGCAAGAGCCTTTTTGACCCACCGGCTAGAGAACTGGAACTAAAAACAAAAGGAAACAAATGGGACCTAATGAAACTTCAAAGCTTTGGCACAGCAAAGGAAATCATAAACAAGACCAAAAGGCAACCTTCAGAGTGGGAGAACACATTTGCAAATGAAGCAACTGACCAAGTATCAATCTCCAAAATTTACGAGCAGCTCATGCAGCTCAGTAACAAAAAAACACGCAACCCGATCCAAAAATGGGCAGAGAAGCCCTAAAATAGACATTTCTCCAAAGAAGCTCTACAGACGGCCAACAAACACATGAAAGAATGCTCGACATCATTAATCATTAGGGAACCGCAAATCAAAACTACAATGAGATATCATCTCACACCACTCAGAATGGCCATCATCAGAAAGAATCTAGAAACAATAAATGCTGGAGGGGGTGTGGAGAAAAGGGAACACCCCTGCACTGCTGGTGGGAATGTGAATTGGTACAGCCACTATGGAGAACAGTATGGAGGTTCCTTAAAAAACGACAACTAGAACTACCAGATGACTCAGCAGTCCCACTACTGGGCATATACCCTGAGAAGACCGTAATTCAAAAAGAGTCATGTACCAAAAGGTTCATTGCAGCGCTACAATAGCCCGGAGATGGAAACAACCTAGGTGCCCATCAGAGGATGAACGGATAAAGAAGACGTGGCACATATATACAATGGACTATTACTCAGCCATAGGAAGAAACGAAATCGAGCTGTTTGTAGTGAGGTGGATGGACCTAGAGTCTGTCATACAGCGTGAAGTAAGTCAGAACGAGAAAGACAAAGACCGTATGCTAACACATATATAGGGAATTTAAGGGGAAAAAATGTCGTGAAGAACCTAGGGGTAAGACAGGAATAAAGACACAGACCTACTGGAGAACGGACTTGAGGGTATGGGGAGGGGGAAGGGTGAGCTGTGACAAAGCGTGCGAGAGGCATGGACATATATACATACACTAGCAAACGTAAGGTAGATAGCTAGCGGGAAGCAGCCGCAGAGCACAGGGATATCAGCTCAGTGCTTTGTGACCGCCTGGAGGGGTGGGGTGGGGAGGGTGGGAGGGAGGGAGACGCAAGAGGGAAGAGATATGGGAACATATGTGTATGTATAACTGATTCACTTTGTTGTAAAGCAGAAACTAACAATTATACCCCAATAATTATAGAGCAATTATAGAGCAATTATACCCCAATAAAGATGTTGTTAAAAAAAAATTAAGAAAATGGGAACAGGAACATACGTATCGATAATTACCTTAAATGTAAACGGATTAAAATGCTCCCACCAAAAGACACCGACTGGCCGAATGGATACAGAAACCAGACCCATATATGTGCTGTCTACAGGAGACCCACTTTGACCTGGAGAAACATACAGACTGAAAGTAAGGGGATGGAAAAAGATAGTCCCTGCATATGGAAACCAAAACAAAGCTGGAGTAGCAATTCTCATACCAGACAATACAGACTTTAGAGTAAAGGCTATTAGAAGAGACAAAGAAGGACACTACAGAATGATCAAGGGATCGATCCAAGGAGCAGATACAATTGTAAATATTTATGCACCCAGCATAGTAGCAAATGCTACTATAAGGCAAATGCTAACAGCCATAAAAGGGGAAATCGACAGTAACACATTCATAGCAGGGGACTTTAACGCCCCACTTTCACCCATGGACAGATCATCCAAAATGAAAATAAAGAAGGAAACACAAGCTTTAAATGATGCATTAGACAAGACGCCCTTAATTGATAGTTATAGGACACTCCATCCGAAAACAACAGAATACCCATTTTTCTCAAGGGCTCACGGAACATCCTCCAGGATAGCTCATAGCTTGGCTCACAAATCAAGCCTTGGTAAATTGAAGAGAACTGAAATTGTATCAAGTATCTTTTCCGACCACGACGCCATGACACTAGATATCAATTACAGGAAACGATCTGTAAAAAATACAAACACACGGAGGCTAAACAATACACTGCTTAATAACGAAGTGATCGCTGAAGAAATCAAAGAGGCTCTTAAAAAGTACCAAGAAACAAACGCCAATGGAGACACGACGACCCGAAACCTAGGGGATGCAGCAAAAGCAGTTCTAAGAGGGACGTTTATAGCAACACAAGCCCACCTTAAGAGACAGGAAACATCTCGAATACACAACCTAACCTTGCGCCTAAAGCAACTAGAGAGAGAGGAACCAAAAAAACCCCAACGTTAGCGGAAGGAAAGAAATCATAAAGATCAGGTCAGAAATAAATGAAAAAGAAATGAAGGCAACGATAGCAAAGATCAATGAAACTAAAAGCTGGCTCTTTGAGAAGATAAACAAAATAGATAAACTGTTAGCCAGACTCATCAAGGCAAAAAGGGAGAAGACTCAGATCGATAGAATTACCAATGAAAAAGGAGAAGTAACAACTGACACTGCAGAAATACAAAAGGTCATGAGCGATTACTACAAGAAATTCTGTGCCAGGAAAATGGACAACCTGGAAGAAATGGACAAATTCTTGGAAATGCACAACGTGCCAAGACTGAATCAGGAAGAAATAGAAAATATGAACGGACCAATCACAAGCACTGAAATTGACACTGGGATTAAAAATCTTCCAACAAACAAAAGCCCAGGACCAGATGGCTTCACAGGCGAATTCTATCAAACATTTAGAGAAGGGCTGACACCTATCCTTCTCAAACTCTTCCAAAATATAGCAGAGGGAGGAACACCCCCAAATTCGTTCTTCGAGGCCACCATCAACTTGATACCAAAACCAGACACGGATGTCACAAAGAAAGAAAACTACAGGGCAGTATCGCTGATGACCGTAGATGCAAACATCCTCAACAAAATACTAGCAAACAAAATCCAACAAGCACATTCAAAAAGGATCATACACCATGATCAAGTGGGGTTTATTCCAGGAATGCAAGGATTCTTCAATATACGCAAAGCAATCAATGTGACAAACCACATGAACAAATTGAAGGAGGAAAACCCTAGGATCATCTCAATAGATGCAGAGAAAGCTTTTGACAGAATTCAGCACCCATTTATGATTAACAACCCTGCAGAAAGTAGGCATAGAGGGAACTTGCCTCAACATAATAAAGGCCATGTGTGACAAACCCTCAGCCAACGTCATCCTCAATGGTGAGAAACTGAAAGCATTGCCACTAAGATCAGGAACGAGACAAGGTTTCCCGCTCTCACCACTCTTGTTCACTATAGTTTTGGAAGTTTTGGCCACAGCCATCAGAGAAGAAAAGGAAATGAAAGGACTCCAAATCGGAAAAGAAGAAGTAAAGCTGTCACTGTTTGCAGATGACATGATGCTTACTATACATAGAGAATCCTAAAGATGCCACCAGAAAACTACTAGAGCTAATCGATGAATTTGGTAAAGTTGCAGGATACCAAATTAGTGCACAGGAATCTCTGGCATTCCTCTACACTGATGAGGAACTATCTGAAAGTGAAATCAAGAAAACACTCCCACTTACCATTGCACCAAAAAGAATAAAATATCTAGGAGTGAACCTACCTAAGGAGACAAAAAGAGCTGTACGCAGATCTTATAACTTACAAGACACTGTGGAAAGAAATTAAAGCTGATACAAATGGACGGCGAGATAGACCATGTTCTTGGATTGGAGCAATCAACATTGTGAAAATGACTCTACTACCCAAAGCAATCTACAGATTCGATGCAATCCCTACCAACCTACCGCTGGCGTTTTCCACAGAACTAGAACAAAAAATTCCACAGTTTGTATGAACACACAAAAGACCCCGAATGGCCAAAGCAATCTTGGCGAACGAAAAACACGGAGCTGGAGGAATCAGGCTCCCTGACTTCAGACTATACTAGAAAGCTACAGTACTCAAGACAGTACGGTACTGGCACCAAAACAGAAAGATGGAGCAGGATCAGTGGCGCGGGATGGAAAGCCCAGAGATAAACCCACGCACATATATGGTCCCCTTATCTTTGATAAAGGAGGAAGGAATGTACAGTGGAGAAAGGACAGCCTCTTCAGTAAGTGGTGCTGGGCAAACTGGACAGGTACATGTACAAGTATGAGATTAGATCACTCCCTAACCCCAGACACAAAAATAAGCTTCAGATGGATTAAGGACCTAAATGTAAGGCCAGAAACTACCACACTCTTAGAGGGAAAACATAGGCAGAACACGCTATGACATAAATCACAGCAAGAGCCTTTTTGACCCACCGGCTAGAGAACTGGAACTAAAAACAAAAGGAAACAAATGGGACCTAATGAAACTTCAAAGCTTTGGCACAGCAAAGGAAATCATAAACAAGACCAAAAGGCAACCTTCAGAGTGGGAGAACACATTTGCAAATGAAGCAACTGACCAAGTATCAATCTCCAAAATTTACGAGCAGCTCATGCAGCTCAGTAACAAAAAAACACGCAACCCGGTCCAAAAATGGGCAGAGAAGCCCTAAAATAGACATTTCTCCAAAGAAGCTCTACAGACGGCCAACAAACACATGAAAGAATGCTCGACATCATTAATCATTAGGGAACCGCAAATCAAAACTACAATGAGATATCATCTCACACCACTCAGAATGGCCATCATCAGAAAGAATCTAGAAACAATAAATGCTGGAGGGGGTGTGGAGAAAAGGGAACACCCCTGCACTGCTGGTGGGAATGTGAATTGGTACAGCCACTATGGAGAACAGTATGGAGGTTCCTTAGAAAACGACAACTAGAACTACCAGATGACTCAGCAGTCCCACTACTGGGCATATACCCTGAGAAGACCGTAATTCAAAAAGAGTCATGTACCAAAAGGTTCACTGCAGCGCTACAATAGCCCGGAGATGGAAACAACCTAGGTGCCCATCAGAGGATGAACGGATAAAGAAGACGTGGCACATATATACAATGGACTATTACTCAGCCGTAGGAAGAAACGAAATCGAGCTGTTTGTAATGAGGTGGATGGACCTAGAGTCTGTCATACAGCGTGAAGTAAGTCAGAACGAGAAAGACAAAGACCGTATGCTAACACATATATAGGGAATTTAAGGGGGAAAAAATGTCGTGAAGAACCTAGGGGTAAGACAGGAATAAAGACACAGACCTACTGGAGAACGGACTTGAGGGTATGGGGAGGGGGAAGGGTGAGCTGTGACAAAGCGTGCGAGAGGCATGGACATATATACATACACTGGCAAACGTAAGGTAGACAGCTAGCGGGAAGCAGCCGCAGAGCACAGGGATATCAGCTCAGTGCTTTGTGACCGCCTGGAGGGGTGGGGTGGGGAGGGCGGGAGGGAGGGAGACGCAAGAGGGAAGAGATATGGGAACATATGTGTATGTATAACTGATTCACTTTGTTGTAAAGCAGAAACTAACAATTATACCCCAATAATTATAGAGCAATTATAGAGCAATTATACCCCAATAAAGATGTTGTTAAAAAAAATTAAGAAAATGGGAACAGGAACATGCGTATCGATAATTACCTTAAATGTAAACGGATTAAAATGCTCCCACCAAAAGACACCAACTGGCCGAATGGATACAGAAACCAGACCCATATATGTGCTGTCTACAGGAGACCCACTTTGACCTGGAGAAACATACAGACTGAAAGTAAGGGGATGGAAAAAGATAGTCCATGCATATGGAAACCAAAACAAAGCTGGAGTAGCAATTCTCATACCAGACAATACAGACTTTAGAGTAAAGGCTATTAGAAGAGACAAAGAAGGACACTACAGAATGATCAAGGGATCGATCCAAGGAGCAGATACAATTGTAAATATTTATGCACCCAGCATAGTAGCAAATGCTACTATAAGGCAAATGCTAACAGCCATAAAAGGGGAAATCGACAGTAACACATTCATAGCAGGGGACTTTAACGCCCCACTTTCACCCATGGACAGATCATCCAAAATGAAAATAAAGAAGGAAACACAAGCTTTAAATGATGCATTAGACAAGACGCCCTTAATTGATAGTTATAGGACACTCCATCCGAAAACAACAGAATACCCATTTTTCTCAAGGGCTCACGGAACATCCTCCAGGATAGCTCATAGCTTGGCTCACAAATCAAGCCTTGGTAAATTGAAGAGAACTGAAATTGTATCAAGTATCTTTTCCGACCACGACGCCATGACACTAGATATCAATTACAGGAAACGATCTCTAAAAAATACAAACACACGGAGGCTAAACAATACACTGCTTAATAACGAAGTGATCGCTGAAGAAATCAAAGAGGCTCTTAAAAAGTACCAAGAAACAAACGCCAATGGAGACACGACGACCCGAAACCTAGGGGATGCAGCAAAAGCAGTTCTAAGAGGGACGTTTATAGCAACACAAGCCCACCTTAAGAGACAGGAAACATCTTGAATACACAACCTAACCTTGCGCCTAAAGCAACTAGAGAGAGAGGAACCAAAAAAACCCCAACGTTAGCGGAAGGAAAGAAATCATAAAGATCAGGTCAGAAATAAATGAAAAAGAAATGAAGGCAACGATAGCAAAGATCAATGAAACTAAAAGCTGGCTCTTTGAGAAGATAAACAAAATAGATAAACCGTTAGCCAGACTCATCAAGGCAAAAAGGGAGAAGACTCAGATCGATAGAATTACCAATGAAAAAGGAGAAGTAACAACTGACACTGCAGAAATACAAAAGGTCATGAGCGATTACTACAAGAAATTCTGTGCCAGGAAAATGGACAACCTGGAAGAAATGGACAAATTCTTGGAAATGCACAACGTGCCAAGACTGAATCAGGAAGAAATAGAAAATATGAACGGACCAATCACAAGCACTGAAATTGACACTGGGATTAAAAATCTTCCAACAAACAAAAGCCCAGGACCAGATGGCTTCACAGGCGAATTCTATCAAACATTTAGAGAAGGGCTGACACCTATCCTTCTCAAACTCTTCCAAAATATAGCAGAGGGAGGAACACCCCCAAATTCCTTCTTCGAGGCCACCATCAACTTGATACCAAAACCAGACACGGATGTCACAAAGAAAGAAAACTACAGGGCAGTATCGCTGATGACCGTAGATGCAAACATCCTCAACAAAATACTAGCAAACAAAATCCAACAAGCACATTCAAAAAGGATCATACACCATGATCAAGTGGGGTTTATTCCAGGAATGCAAGGATTCTTCAATATACGCAAAGCAATCAATGTGACAAACCACATGAACAAATTGAAGGAGGAAAACCCTAGGATCATCTCAATAGATGCAGAGAAAGCTTCTGACAGAATTCAGCACCCATTTATGATTAACAACCCTGCAGAAAGTAGGCATAGAGGGAACTTGCCTCAACATAATAAAGGCCATGTGTGACAAACCCTCAGCCAACGTCATCCTCAATGGTGAGAAACTGAAAGCATTGCCACTAAGATCAGGAACGAGACAAGGTTTCCCGCTCTCACCACTCTTGTTCACTATAGTTTTGGAAGTTTTGGCCACAGCCATCAGAGAAGAAAAGGAAATGAAAGGACTCCAAATCGGAAAAGAAGAAGTAAAGCTGTCACTGTTTGCAGATGACATGATGCTTACTATACATAGAGAATCCTAAAGATGCCACCAGAAAACTACTAGAGCTAATCGATGAATTTGGTAAAGTTGCAGGATACCAAATTAGTGCACAGGAATCTCTGGCATTCCTCTACACTGATGAGGAACTATCTGAAAGTGAAATCAAGAAAACACTCCCACTTACCATTGCACCAAAAAGAATAAAATATCTAGGAGTGAACCTACCTAAGGAGACAAATGAGCTGTACGCAGATCTTATAACTTACAAGACACTGTGGAAAGAAATTAAAGCTGATACAAATGGACGGCGAGATAGACCATGTTCTTGGATTGGAGCAATCAACATTGTGAAAATGACTCTACTACCCAAAGCAATCTACAGATTCGATGCAATCCCTACCAACCTACCACTGGCGTTTTGCACAGAACTAGAACAAAAAATTCCACAGTTTGTATGAACACACAAAAGACCCCGAATGGCCAAAGCAATCTTGGCGAACGAAAAACACGGAGCTGGAGGAATCAGGCTCCCTGACTTCAGACTATACTAGAAAGCTACAGTACTCAAGACAGTACGGTACTGGCACCAAAACAGAAAGATGGAGCAGGATCAGTGGCACGGGATGGAAAGCCCAGAGATAAACCCACGCACATATATGGTCCCCTTATCTTTGATAAAGGAGGAAGGAATGTACAGTGGAGAAAGGACAGCCTCTTCAATAAGTGGTGCTGGGCAAACTGGACAGGTACATGTACAAGTATGAGATTAGATCACTCCCTAACCCCAGACACAAAAATAAGCTTCAGATGGATTAAGGACCTAAATGTAAGGCCAGAAACTACCACACTCTTAGAGGGAAAACATAGGCAGAACACGCTATGACATAAATCACAGCAAGAGCCTTTTTGACCCACCGGCTAGAGAACTGGAACTAAAAACAAAAGGAAACAAATGGGACCTAATGAAACTTCAAAGCTTTGGCACAGCAAAGGAAATCATAAACAAGACCAAAAGGCAACCTTCAGAGTGGGAGAACACATTTGCAAATGAAGCAACTGACCAAGTATCAATCTCCAAAATTTACGAGCAGCTCATGCAGCTCAGTAACAAAAAAACACACAACCCGGTCCAAAAATGGGCAGAGAAGCCCTAAAATAGACATTTCTCCAAAGAAGCTCTACAGACGGCCAACAAACACATGAAAGAATGCTCGACATCATTAATCATTAGGGAACCGCAAATCAAAACTACAATGAGATATCATCTCACACCACTCAGAATGGCCATCATCAGAAAGAATCTAGAAACAATAAATGCTGGAGGGGGTGTGGAGAAAAGGGAACACCCCTGCACTGCTGGTGGGAATGTGAATTGGTACAGCCACTATGGAGAACAGTATGGAGGTTCCTTAGAAAACGACAACTAGAACTACCAGATGACTCAGCAGTCCCACTACTGGGCATATACCCTGAGAAGACCGTAATTCAAAAAGAGTCATGTACCAAAAGGTTCACTGCAGCGCTACAATAGCCCGGAGATGGAAACAACCTAGGTGCCCATCAGAGGATGAACGGATAAAGAAGACGTGGCACATATATACAATGGACTATTACTCAGCCGTAGGAAGAAACGAAATCGAGCTGTTTGTAATGAGGTGGATGGACCTAGAGTCTGTCATACAGCGTGAAGTAAGTCAGAACGAGAAAGACAAAGACCGTATGCTAACACATATATAGGGAATTTAAGGGGGAAAAAATGTCGTGAAGAACCTAGGGGTAAGACAGGAATAAAGACACAGACCTACTGGAGAACGGACTTGAGGGTATGGGGAGGGGGAAGGGTGAGCTGTGACAAAGCGTGCGAGAGGCATGGACATATATACATACACTGGCAAACGTAAGGTAGACAGCTAGCGGGAAGCAGCCGCAGAGCACAGGGATATCAGCTCAGTGCTTTGTGACCGCCTGGAGGGGTGGGGTGGGGAGGGCGGGAGGGAGGGAGACGCAAGAGGGAAGAGATATGGGAACATATGTGTATGTATAACTGATTCACTTTGTTGTAAAGCAGAAACTAACAATTATACCCCAATAATTATAGAGCAATTATAGAGCAATTATACCCCAATAAAGATGTTGTTAAAAAAAATTAAGAAAATGGGAACAGGAACATGCGTATCGATAATTACCTTAAATGTAAACGGATTAAAATGCTCCCACCAAAAGACACCAACTGGCCGAATGGATACAGAAACCAGACCCATATATGTGCTGTCTACAGGAGACCCACTTTGACCTGGAGAAACATACAGACTGAAAGTAAGGGGATGGAAAAAGATAGTCCATGCATATGGAAACCAAAACAAAGCTGGAGTAGCAATTCTCATACCAGACAATACAGACTTTAGAGTAAAGGCTATTAGAAGAGACAAAGAAGGACACTACAGAATGATCAAGGGATCGATCCAAGGAGCAGATACAATTGTAAATATTTATGCACCCAGCATAGTAGCAAATGCTACTATAAGGCAAATGCTAACAGCCATAAAAGGGGAAATCGACAGTAACACATTCATAGCAGGGGACTTTAACGCCCCACTTTCACCCATGGACAGATCATCCAAAATGAAAATAAAGAAGGAAACACAAGCTTTAAATGATGCATTAGACAAGACGCCCTTAATTGATAGTTATAGGACACTCCATCCGAAAACAACAGAATACCCATTTTTCTCAAGGGCTCACGGAACATCCTCCAGGATAGCTCATAGCTTGGCTCACAAATCAAGCCTTGGTAAATTGAAGAGAACTGAAATTGTATCAAGTATCTTTTCCGACCACGACGCCATGACACTAGATATCAATTACAGGAAACGATCTCTAAAAAATACAAACACACGGAGGCTAAACAATACACTGCTTAATAACGAAGTGATCGTTGAAGAAATCAAAGAGGCTCTTAAAAAGTACCAAGAAACAAACGCCAATGGAGACACGACGACCCGAAACCTAGGGGATGCAGCAAAAGCAGTTCTAAGAGGGACGTTTATAGCAACACAAGCCCACCTTAAGAGACAGGAAACATCTCGAATACACAACCTAACCTTGCGCCTAAAGCAACTAGAGAGAGAGGAACCAAAAAAACCCCAACGTTAGCGGAAGGAAAGAAATCATAAAGATCAGGTCAGAAATAAATGAAAAAGAAATGAAGGCAACGATAGCAAAGATCAATGAAACTAAAAGCTGGCTCTTTGAGAAGATAAACAAAATAGATAAACCGTTAGCCAGACTCATCAAGGCAAAAAGGGAGAAGACTCAGATCGATAGAATTACCAATGAAAAAGGAGAAGTAACAACTGACACTGCAGAAATACAAAAGGTCATGAGCGATTACTACAAGAAATTCTGTGCCAGGAAAATGGACAACCTGGAAGAAATGGACAAATTCTTGGAAATGCACAACGTGCCAAGACTGAATCAGGAAGAAATAGAAAATATGAACGGACCAATCACAAGCACTGAAATTGACACTGGGATTAAAAATCTTCCAACAAACAAAAGCCCAGGACCAGATGGCTTCACAGGCGAATTCTATCAAACATTTAGAGAAGGGCTGACACCTAACCTTCTCAAACTCTTCCAAAATATAGCAGAGGGAGGAACACCCCCAAATTCCTTCTTCGAGGCCACCATCAACTTGATACCAAAACCAGACACGGATGTCACAAAGAAAGAAAACTACAGGGCAGTATCGCTGATGACCGTAGATGCAAACATCCTCAACAAAATACTAGCAAACAAAATCCAACAAGCACATTCAAAAAGGATCATACACCATGATCAAGTGGGGTTTATTCCAGGAATGCAAGGATTCTTCAATATACGCAAAGCAATCAATGTGACAAACCACATGAACAAATTGAAGGAGGAAAACCCTAGGATCATCTCAATAGATGCAGAGAAAGCTTCTGACAGAATTCAGCACCCATTTATGATTAACAACCCTGCAGAAAGTAGGCATAGAGGGAACTTGCCTCAACATAATAAAGGCCATGTGTGACAAACCCTCAGCCAACGTCATCCTCAATGGTGAGAAACTGAAAGCATTGCCACTAAGATCAGGAACGAGACAAGGTTTCCCGCTCTCACCACTCTTGTTCACTATAGTTTTGGAAGTTTTGGCCACAGCCATCAGAGAAGAAAAGGAAATGAAAGGACTCCAAATCGGAAAAGAAGAAGTAAAGCTGTCACTGTTTGCAGATGACATGATGCTTACTATACATAGAGAATCCTAAAGATGCCACCAGAAAACTACTAGAGCTAATCGATGAATTTGGTAAAGTTGCAGGATACCAAATTAGTGCACAGGAATCTCTGGCATTCCTCTACACTGATGAGGAACTATCTGAAAGTGAAATCAAGAAAACACTCCCACTTACCATTGCACCAAAAAGAATAAAATATCTAGGAGTGAACCTACCTAAGGAGACAAATGAGCTGTACGCAGATCTTATAACTTACAAGACACTGTGGAAAGAAATTAAAGCTGATACAAATGGACGGCGAGATAGACCATGTTCTTGGATTGGAGCAATCAACATTGTGAAAATGACTCTACTACCCAAAGCAATCTACAGATTCGATGCAATCCCTACCAACCTACCACTGGCGTTTTCCACAGAACTAGAACAAAAAATTCCACAGTTTGTATGAACACACAAAAGACCCCGAATGGCCAAAGCAATCTTGGCGAACGAAAAACACGGAGCTGGAGGAATCAGGCTCCCTGACTTCAGACTATACTAGAAAGCTACAGTACTCAAGACAGTATGGTACTGGCACCAAAACAGAAAGATGGAGCAGGATCAGTGGCGCGGGATGGAAAGCCCAGAGATAAACCCACGCACATATATGGTCCCCTTATCTTTGATAAAGGAGGAAGGAATGTACAGTGGAGAAAGGACAGCCTCTTCAATAAGTGGTGCTGGGCAAACTGGACAGGTACATGTACAAGTATGAGATTAGATCACTCCCTAACCCCAGACACAAAAATAAGCTTCAGATGGATTAAGGACCTAAATGTAAGGCCAGAAACTACCACACTCTTAGAGGGAAAACATAGGCAGAACACGCTATGACATAAATCACAGCAAGAGCCTTTTTGACCCACCGGCTAGAGAACTGGAACTAAAAACAAAAGGAAACAAATGGGACCTAATGAAACTTCAAAGCTTTGGCACAGCAAAGGAAATCATAAACAAGACCAAAAGGCAACCTTCAGAGTGGGAGAACACATTTGCAAATGAAGCAACTGACCAAGTATCAATCTCCAAAATTTACGAGCAGCTCATGCAGCTCAGTAACAAAAAAACACACAACCCGGTCCAAAAATGGGCAGAGAAGCCCTAAAATAGACATTTCTCCAAAGAAGCTCTACAGACGGCCAACAAACACATGAAAGAATGCTCGACATCATTAATCATTAGGGAACCGCAAATCAAAACTACAATGAGATATCATCTCACACCACTCAGAATGGCCATCATCAGAAAGAATCTAGAAACAATAAATGCTGGAGGGGGTGTGGAGAAAAGGGAACACCCCTGCACTGCTGGTGGGAATGTGAATTGGTACAGCCACTATGGAGAACAGTATGGAGGTTCCTTAGAAAACGACAACTAGAACTACCAGATGACTCAGCAGTCCCACTACTGGGCATATACCCTGAGAAGACCGTAATTCAAAAAGAGTCATGTACCAAAAGGTTCACTGCAGCGCTACAATAGCCCGGAGATGGAAACAACCTAGGTGCCCATCAGAGGATGAACGGATAAAGAAGACGTGGCACATATATACAATGGACTATTACTCAGCCGTAGGAAGAAACGAAATCGAGCTGTTTGTAATGAGGTGGATGGACCTAGAGTCTGTCATACAGCGTGAAGTAAGTCAGAACGAGAAAGACAAAGACCGTATGCTAACACATATATAGGGAATTTAAGGGGGAAAAAATGTCGTGAAGAACCTAGGGGTAAGACAGGAATAAAGACACAGACCTACTGGAGAACGGACTTGAGGGTATGGGGAGGGGGAAGGGTGAGCTGTGACAAAGCGTGCGAGAGGCATGGACATATATACATACACTGGCAAACGTAAGGTAGATAGCTAGCGGGAAGCAGCCGCAGAGCACAGGGATATCAGCTCAGTGCTTTGTGACCGCCTGGAGGGGTGGGGTGGGGAGCGTGGGAGGGAGGGAGACACAAGAGGGAAGAGATATGGGAACATATGTGTATGTATAACTGATTCACTTTGTTGTAAAGCAGAAACTAACAATTATACTCCAATAATTATAGAGCAATTATAGAGCAATTATACCCCAATAAAGATGTTGTTAAAAAAAAATTAAGAAAATGGGAACAGGAACATACGTATCGATAATTACCTTAAATGTAAACGGATTAAAATGCTCCCACCAAAAGACACCAACTGGCCGAATGGATACAAAAACCAGACCCATATATGTGCTGTCTACAGGAGACCCACTTTGACCTGGAGAAACATACAGACTGAAAGTAAGGGGATGGAAAAAGATAGTCCATGCATATGGAAACCAAAACAAAGCTGGAGTAGCAATTCTCATACCAGACAATACAGACTTTAGAGTAAAGGCTATTAGAAGAGACAAAGAAGGACACTACAGAATGATCAAGGGATCGATCCAAGGAGCAGATACAATTGTAAATATTTATGCACCCAGCATAGTAGCAAATGCTACTATAAGGCAAATGCTAACAGCCATAAAAGGGGAAATCGACAGTAACACATTCATAGCAGGGGACTTTAACGCCCCACTTTCACCCATGGACAGATCATCCAAAATGAAAATAAAGAAGGAAACACAAGCTTTAAATGATGCATTAGACAAGACGCTCTTAATTGATAGTTATAGGACACTCCATCCGAAAACAACAGAATACCCATTTTTCTCAAGGGCTCACGGAACATCCTCCAGGATAGCTCATAGCTTGGCTCACAAATCAAGCCTTGGTAAATTGAAGAGAACTGAAATTGTATCAAGTATCTTTTCCGACCACGACGCCATGACACTAGATATCAATTACAGGAAACGATCTGTAAAAAATACAAACACACGGAGGCTAAACAATACACTGCTTAATAACGAAGTGATCGTTGAAGAAATCAAAGAGGCTCTTAAAAAGTACCAAGAAACAAACGCCAATGGAGACACGACGACCCGAAACCTAGGGGATGCAGCAAAAGCAGTTCTAAGAGGGACGTTTATAGCAACACAAGCCCACCTTAAGAGACAGGAAACATCTCGAATACACAACCTAACCTTGCGCCTAAAGCAACTAGAGAGAGAGGAACCAAAAAAACCCCAACGTTAGCGGAAGGAAAGAAATCATAAAGATCAGGTCAGAAATAAATGAAAAAGAAATGAAGGCAACGATAGCAAAGATCAATGAAACTAAAAGCTGGCTCTTTGAGAAGATAAACAAAATAGATAAACCGTTAGCCAGACTCATCAAGGCAAAAAGGGAGAAGACTCAGATCGATAGAATTACCAATGAAAAAGGAGAAGTAACAACTGACACTGCAGAAATACAAAAGGTCATGAGCGATTACTACAAGAAATTCTGTGCCAGGAAAATGGACAACCTGGAAGAAATGGACAAATTCTTGGAAATGCACAACGTGCCAAGACTGAATCAGGAAGAAATAGAAAATATGAACGGACCAATCACAAGCACTGAAATTGACACTGGGATTAAAAATCTTCCAACAAACAAAAGCCCAGGACCAGATGGCTTCACAGGCGAATTCTATCAAACATTTAGAGAAGGGCTGACACCTATCCTTCTCAAACTCTTCCAAAATATAGCAGAGGGAGGAACACCCCCAAATTCCTTCTTCGAGGCCACCATCAACTTGATACCAAAACCAGACATGGATGTCACAAAGAAAGAAAACTACAGGGCAGTATCGCTGATGACCGTAGATGCAAACATCCTCAACAAAATACTAGCAAACAAAATCCAACAAGCACATTCAAAAAGGATCATACACCATGATCAAGTGGGGTTTATTCCAGGAATGCAAGGATTCTTCAATATACGCAAAGCAATCAATGTGACAAACCACATGAACAAATTGAAGGAGGAAAACCCTAGGATCATCTCAATAGATGCAGAGAAAGCTTCTGACAGAATTCAGCACCCATTTATGATTAACAACCCTGCAGAAAGTAGGCATAGAGGGAACTTGCCTCAACATAATAAAGGCCATGTGTGACAAACCCTCAGCCAACGTCATCCTCAGTGGTGAGAAACTGAAAGCATTGCCACTAAGATCAGGAACGAGACAAGGTTTCCCGCTCTCACCACTCTTGTTCACTATAGTTTTGGAAGTTTTGGCCACAGCCATCAGAGAAGAAAAGGAAATGAAAGGACTCCAAATCGGAAAAGAAGAAGTAAAGCTGTCACTGTTTGCAGATGACATGATGCTTACTATACATAGAGAATCCTAAAGATGCCACCAGAAAACTACTAGAGCTAATCGATGAATTTGGTAAAGTTGCAGGATACCAAATTAGTGCACAGGAATCTCTGGCATTCCTCTACACTGATGAGGAACTATCTGAAAGTGAAATCAAGAAAACACTCCCACTTACCATTGCACCAAAAAGAATAAAATATCTAGGAGTGAACCTACCTAAGGAGACAAATGAGCTGTACGCAGATCTTATAACTTACAAGACACTGTGGAAAGAAATTAAAGCTGATACAAATGGACGGCGAGATAGACCATGTTCTTGGATTGGAGCAATCAACATTGTGAAAATGACTCTACTACCCAAAGCAATCTACAGATTCGATGCAATCCCTACCAACCTACCGCTGGCGTTTTCCACAGAACTAGAACAAAAAATTCCACAGTTTGTATGAACACACAAAAGACCCCGAATGGCCAAAGCAATCTTGGCGAACGAAAAACACGGAGCTGGAGGAATCAGGCTCCCTGACTTCAGACTATACTAGAAAGCTACAGTACTCAAGACAGTACGGTACTGGCACCAAAACAGAAAGATGGAGCAGGATCAGTGGCGCGGGATGGAAAGCCCAGAGATAAACCCACGCACATATATGGTCCCCTTATCTTTGATAAAGGAGGAAGGAATGTACAGTGGAGAAAGGACAGCCTCTTCAATAAGTGGTGCTGGGCAAACTGGACAGGTACATGTACAAGTATGAGATTAGATCACTCCCTAACCCCAGACACAAAAATAAGCTTCAGATGGATTAAGGACCTAAATGTAAGGCCAGAAACTACCACACTCTTAGAGGGAAAACATAGGCAGAACACGCTATGACATAAATCACAGCAAGAGCCTTTTTGACCCACCGGCTAGAGAACTGGAACTAAAAACAAAAGGAAACAAATGGGACCTAATGAAACTTCAAAGCTTTGGCACAGCAAAGGAAATCATAAACAAGACCAAAAGGCAACCTTCAGAGTGGGAGAACACATTTGCAAATGAAGCAACTGACCAAGTATCAATCTCCAAAATTTACGAGCAGCTCATGCAGCTCAGTAACAAAAAAACACGTAACCCGATCCAAAAATGGGCAGAGAAGCCCTAAAATAGACATTTCTCCAAAGAAGCTCTACAGACGGCCAACAAACACATGAAAGAATGCTCGACATCATTAATCATTAGGGAACCGCAAATCAAAACTACAATGAGATATCATCTCACACCACTCAGAATGGCCATCATCAGAAAGAATCTAGAAACAATAAATGCTGGAGGGGGTGTGGAGAAAAGGGAACACCCCTGCACTGCTGGTGGGAATGTGAATTGGTACAGCCACTATGGAGAACAGTATGGAGGTTCCTTAGAAAACGACAACTAGAACTACCAGATGACTCAGCAGTCCCACTACTGGGCATATACCCTGAGAAGACCGTAATTCAAAAAGAGTCATGTACCAAAAGGTTCACTGCAGCGCTACAATAGCCCGGAGATGGAAACAACCTAGGTGCCCATCAGAGGATGAACGGATAAAGAAGACGTGGCACATATATACAATGGACTATTACTCAGCCGTAGGAAGAAACGAAATCGAGCTGTTTGTAGTGAGGTGGATGGACCTAGAGTCTGTCATACAGCGTGAAGTAAGTCAGAACGAGAAAGACAAAGACCGTATGCTAACACATATATAGGGAATTTAAGGGGGAAAAAATGTCGTGAAGAACCTAGGGGTAAGACAGGAATAAAGACACAGACCTACTGGAGAACGGACTTGAGGGTATGGGGAGGGGGAAGGGTGAGCTGTGACAAAGCGTGCGAGAGGCATGGACATATATACATACACTGGCAAACGTAAGGTAGATAGCTAGTGGGAAGCAGCCGCAGAGCACAGGGATATCAGCTCAGTGCTTTGTGACCGCCTGGAGGGGTGGGGTGGGGAGGGTGGGAGGGAGGGAGATGCAAGAGGGAAGAGATATGGGAACATATGTGTATGTATAACTGATTCACTTTGTTGTAAAGCAGAAACTAACAATTATACCCCAATAATTATAGAGCAATTATACCCCAATAAAGATGTTGTTAAAAAAAAATTAAGAAAATGGGAACAGGAACATACGTATCGATAATTACCTTAAATGTAAACGGATTAAAATGCTCCCACCAAAAGACACCGACTGGCCGAATGGATACAAAAACCAGACCCATATATGTGCTGTCTACAGGAGACCCACTTTGACCTGGAGAAACATACAGACTGAAAGTAAGGGGATGGAAAAAGATAGTCCCTGCATATGGAAACCAAAACAAAGCTGGAGTAGCAATTCTCATACCAGACAATACAGACTTTAGAGTAAAGGCTATTAGAAGAGACAAAGAAGGACACTACAGAATGATCAAGGGATCGATCCAAGGAGCAGATACAATTGTAAATATTTATGCACCCAGCATAGTAGCACCTCAATACATAAGGCAAATGCTAACAGCCATAAAAGGGGAAATCGACAGTAACACATTCATAGCAGGGGACTTTAACGCCCCACTTTCACCCATGGACAGATCATCCAAAATGAAAATAAAGAAGGAAACACAAGCTTTAAATGATGCATTAGACAAGACGCCCTTAATTGATAGTTATAGGACACTCCATCCGAAAACAACAGAATACCCATTTTTCTCAAGGGCTCACGGAACATCCTCCAGGATAGCTCATAGCTTGGCTCACAAATCAAGCCTTGGTAAATTGAAGAGAACTGAAATTGTATCAAGTATCTTTTCCGACCACGACGCCATGACACTAGATATCAATTACAGGAAACGATCTGTAAAAAATACAAACACACGGAGGCTAAACAATACACTGCTTAATAACGAAGTGATCGCTGAAGAAATCAAAGAGGCTCTTAAAAAGTACCAAGAAACAAACGCCAATGGAGACACGACGACCCGAAACCTAGGGGATGCAGCAAAAGCAGTTCTAAGAGGGACGTTTATAGCAACACAAGCCCACCTTAAGAGACAGGAAACATCTCGAATACACAACCTAACCTTGCGCCTAAAGCAACTAGAGAGAGAGGAACCAAAAAAACCCCAACGTTAGCGGAAGGAAAGAAATCATAAAGATCAGGTCAG
Organism: Delphinus delphis; assembly: GCF_949987515.2. Taxonomy (NCBI): domain Eukaryota; kingdom Metazoa; phylum Chordata; class Mammalia; order Artiodactyla; family Delphinidae; genus Delphinus; species Delphinus delphis. The sequence continues at coordinate 153,516,898 of NC_082683.1, forward strand.
AAATAAATGAAAAAGAAATGAAGGCAACGATAGCAAAGATCAATGAAACTAAAAGCTGGCTCTTTGAGAAGATAAACAAAATAGATAAACCGTTAGCCAGACTCATCAAGGCAAAAAGGGAGAAGACTCAGATCGATAGAATTACCAATGAAAAAGGAGAAGTAACAACTGACACTGCAGAAATACAAAAGGTCATGAGCGATTACTACAAGAAATTCTGTGCCAGGAAAATGGACAACCTGGAAGAAATGGACAAATTCTTGGAAATGCACAACGTGCCAAGACTGAATCAGGAAGAAATAGAAAATATGAACGGACCAATCACAAGCACTGAAATTGACACTGGGATTAAAAATCTTCCAACAAACAAAAGCCCAGGACCAGATGGCTTCACAGGCGAATTCTATCAAACATTTAGAGAAGGGCTGACACCTATCCTTCTCAAACTCTTCCAAAATATAGCAGAGGGAGGAACACCCCCAAATTCGTTCTTCGAGGCCACCATCAACTTGATACCAAAACCAGACACGGATGTCACAAAGAAAGAAAACTACAGGGCAGTATCGCTGATGACCGTAGATGCAAACATCCTCAACAAAATACTAGCAAACAAAATCCAACAAGCACATTCAAAAAGGATCATACACCATGATCAAGTGGGGTTTATTCCAGGAATGCAAGGATTCTTCAATATACGCAAAGCAATCAATGTGACAAACCACATGAACAAATTGAAGGAGGAAAACCCTAGGATCATCTCAATAGATGCAGAGAAAGCTTTTGACAGAATTCAGCACCCATTTATGATTAACAACCCTGCAGAAAGTAGGCATAGAGGGAACTTGCCTCAACATAATAAAGGCCATGTGTGACAAACCCTCAGCCAACGTCATCCTCAATGGTGAGAAACTGAAAGCATTGCCACTAAGAGCAGGAACAAGACAAGGTTTCCCGCTCTCACCACTCTTGTTCACTATAGTTTTGGAAGTTTTGGCCACAGCCATCAGAGAAGAAAAGGAAATGAAAGGACTCCAAATCGGAAAAGAAGAAGTAAAGCTGTCACTGTTTGCAGATGACATGATGCTTACTATACATAGAGAATCCTAAAGATGCCACCAGAAAACTACTAGAGCTAATCGATGAATTTGGTAAAGTTGCAGGATACCAAATTAGTGCACAGGAATCTCTGGCATTCCTCTACACTGATGAGGAACTATCTGAAAGTGAAATCAAGAAAACACTCCCACTTACCATTGCACCAAAAAGAATAAAATATCTAGGAGTGAACCTACCTAAGGAGACAAAAAGAGCTGTACGCAGATCTTATAACTTACAAGACACTGTGGAAAGAAATTAAAGCTGATACAAATGGACGGCGAGATAGACCATGTTCTTGGATTGGAGCAATCAACATTGTGAAAATGACTCTACTACCCAAAGCAATCTACAGATTCGATGCAATCCCTACCAACCTACCGCTGGCGTTTTCCACAGAACTAGAACAAAAAATTCCACAGTTTGTATGAACACACAAAAGACCCCGAATGGCCAAAGCAATCTTGGCGAACGAAAAACACGGAGCTGGAGGAATCAGGCTCCCTGACTTCAGACTATACTAGAAAGCTACAGTACTCAAGACAGTACGGTACTGGCACCAAAACAGAAAGATGGAGCAGGATCAGTGGCGCGGGATGGAAAGCCCAGAGATAAACCCACGCACATATATGGTCCCCTTATCTTTGATAAAGGAGGAAGGAATGTACAGTGGAGAAAGGACAGCCTCTTCAATAAGTGGTGCTGGGCAAACTGGACAGGTACATGTACAAGTATGAGATTAGATCACTCCCTAACCCCAGACACAAAAATAAGCTTCAGATGGATTAAGGACCTAAATGTAAGGCCAGAAACTACCACACTCTTAGAGGGAAAACATAGGCAGAACACGCTATGACATAAATCACAGCAAGAGCCTTTTTGACCCACCGGCTAGAGAACTGGAACTAAAAACAAAAGGAAACAAATGGGACCTAATGAAACTTCAAAGCTTTGGCACAGCAAAGGAAATCATAAACAAGACCAAAAGGCAACCTTCAGAGTGGGAGAACACATTTGCAAATGAAGCAACTGACCAAGTATCAATCTCCAAAATTTACGAGCAGCTCATGCAGCTCAGTAACAAAAAAACACACAACCCGATCCAAAAATGGGCAGAGAAGCCCTAAAATAGACATTTCTCCAAAGAAGCTCTACAGACGGCCAACAAACACATGAAAGAATGCTCGACATCATTAATCATTAGGGAACCGCAAATCAAAACTACAATGAGATATCATCTCACACCACTCAGAATGGCCATCATCAGAAAGAATCTAGAAACAATAAATGCTGGAGGGGGTGTGGAGAAAAGGGAACACCCCTGCACTGCTGGTGGGAATGTGAATTGGTACAGCCACTATGGAGAACAGTATGGAGGTTCCTTAGAAAACGACAACTAGAACTACCAGATGACTCAGCAGTCCCACTACTGGGCATATACCCTGAGAAGACCGTAATTCAAAAAGAGTCATGTACCAAAAGGTTCATTGCAGCGCTACAATAGCCCGGAGATGGAAACAACCTAGGTGCCCATCAGAGGATGAACGGATAAAGAAGACGTGGCCCATATATACAATGGACTATTACTCAGCCGTAGGAAGAAACGAAATCGAGCTGTTTGTAGTGAGGTGGATGGACCTAGAGTCTGTCATACAGCGTGAAGTAAGTCAGAACGAGAAAGACAAAGACCGTATGCTAACACATATATAGGGAATTTAAGGGGGAAAAAATGTCGTGAAGAACCTAGGGGTAAGACAGGAATAAAGACACAGACCTACTGGAGAACGGACTTGAGGGTATGGGGAGGGGGAAGGGTGAGCTGTGACAAAGCGTGCGAGAGGCATGGACATATATACATACACTGGCAAACGTAAGGTAGATAGCTAGCGGGAAGCAGCCGCAGAGCACAGGGATATCAGCTCAGTGCTTTGTGACCGCCTGGAGGGGTGGGGTGGGGAGGGTGGGAGGGAGGGAGACGCAAGAGGGAAGAGATATGGGAACATATGTGTATGTATAACTGATTCACTTTGTTGTAAAGCAGAAACTAACAATTATACCCCAATAATTATAGAGCAATTATAGAGCAATTATACCCCAATAAAGATGTTGTTAAAAAAAAATTAAGAAAATGGGAACAGGAACATACGTATCGATAATTACCTTAAATGTAAACGGATTAAAATGCTCCCACCAAAAGACACCGACTGGCCGAATGGATACAAAAACCAGACCCATATATGTGCTGTCTACAGGAGACCCACTTTGACCTGGAGAAACATACAGACTGAAAGTAAGGGGATGGAAAAAGATAGTCCCTGCATATGGAAACCAAAACAAAGCTGGAGTAGCAATTCTCATACCAGACAATACAGACTTTAGAGTAAAGGCTATTAGAAGAGACAAAGAAGGACACTACAGAATGATCAAGGGATCGATCCAAGGAGCAGATACAATTGTAAATATTTATGCACCCAGCATAGTAGCAAATGCTACTATAAGGCAAATGCTAACAGCCATAAAAGGGGAAATCGACAGTAACACATTCATAGCAGGGGACTTTAACGCCCCACTTTCACCCATGGACAGATCATCCAAAATGAAAATAAAGAAGGAAACACAAGCTTTAAATGATGCATTAGACAAGACGCCCTTAATTGATAGTTATAGGACACTCCATCCGAAAACAACAGAATACCCATTTTTCTCAAGGGCTCACGGAACATCCTCCAGGATAGCTCATAGCTTGGCTCACAAATCAAGCCTTGGTAAATTGAAGAGAACTGAAATTGTATCAAGTATCTTTTCCGACCACGACGCCATGACACTAGATATCAATTACAGGAAACGATCTGTAAAAAATACAAACACACGGAGGCTAAACAATACACTGCTTAATAACGAAGTGATCGCTGAAGAAATCAAAGAGGCTCTTAAAAAGTACCAAGAAACAAACGCCAATGGAGACACGACGACCCGAAACCTAGGGGATGCAGCAAAAGCAGTTCTAAGAGGGACGTTTATAGCAACACAAGCCCACCTTAAGAGACAGGAAACATCTCGAATACACAACCTAACCTTGCGCCTAAAGCAACTAGAGAGAGAGGAACCAAAAAAACCCCAACGTTAGCGGAAGGAAAGAAATCATAAAGATCAGGTCAGAAATAAATGAAAAAGAAATGAAGGCAACGATAGCAAAGATCAATGAAACTAAAAGCTGGCTCTTTGAGAAGATAAACAAAATAGATAAACCGTTAGCCAGACTCATCAAGGCAAAAAGGGAGAAGACTCAGATCGATAGAATTACCAATGAAAAAGGAGAAGTAACAACTGACACTGCAGAAATACAAAAGGTCATGAGCGATTACTACAAGAAATTCTGTGCCAGGAAAATGGACAACCTGGAAGAAATGGACAAATTCTTGGAAATGCACAACGTGCCAAGACTGAATCAGGAAGAAATAGAAAATATGAACGGACCAATCACAAGCACTGAAATTGACACTGGGATTAAAAATCTTCCAACAAACAAAAGCCCAGGACCAGATGGCTTCACAGGCGAATTCTATCAAACATTTAGAGAAGGGCTGACACCTATCCTTCTCAAACTCTTCCAAAATATAGCAGAGGGAGGAACACCCCCAAATTCGTTCTTCGAGGCCACCATCAACTTGATACCAAAACCAGACACGGATGTCACAAAGAAAGAAAACTACAGGGCAGTATCGCTGATGACCGTAGATGCAAACATCCTCAACAAAATACTAGCAAACAAAATCCAACAAGCACATTCAAAAAGGATCATACACCATGATCAAGTGGGGTTTATTCCAGGAATGCAAGGATTCTTCAATATACGCAAAGCAATCAATGTGACAAACCACATGAACAAATTGAAGGAGGAAAACCCTAGGATCATCTCAATAGATGCAGAGAAAGCTTTTGACAGAATTCAGCACCCATTTATGATTAACAACCCTGCAGAAAGTAGGCATAGAGGGAACTTGCCTCAACATAATAAAGGCCATGTGTGACAAACCCTCAGCCAACGTCATCCTCAATGGTGAGAAACTGAAAGCATTGCCACTAAGAGCAGGAACAAGACAAGGTTTCCCGCTCTCACCACTCTTGTTCACTATAGTTTTGGAAGTTTTGGCCACAGCCATCAGAGAAGAAAAGGAAATGAAAGGACTCCAAATCGGAAAAGAAGAAGTAAAGCTGTCACTGTTTGCAGATGACATGATGCTTACTATACATAGAGAATCCTAAAGATGCCACCAGAAAACTACTAGAGCTAATCGATGAATTTGGTAAAGTTGCAGGATACCAAATTAGTGCACAGGAATCTCTGGCATTCCTCTACACTGATGAGGAACTATCTGAAAGTGAAATCAAGAAAACACTCCCACTTACCATTGCACCAAAAAGAATAAAATATCTAGGAGTGAACCTACCTAAGGAGACAAAAAGAGCTGTACGCAGATCTTATAACTTACAAGACACTGTGGAAAGAAATTAAAGCTGATACAAATGGACGGCGAGATAGACCATGTTCTTGGATTGGAGCAATCAACATTGTGAAAATGACTCTACTACCCAAAGCAATCTACAGATTCGATGCAATCCCTACCAACCTACCGCTGGCGTTTTCCACAGAACTAGAACAAAAAATTCCACAGTTTGTATGAACACACAAAAGACCCCGAATGGCCAAAGCAATCTTGGCGAACGAAAAACACGGAGCTGGAGGAATCAGGCTCCCTGACTTCAGACTATACTAGAAAGCTACAGTACTCAAGACAGTACGGTACTGGCACCAAAACAGAAAGATGGAGCAGGATCAGTGGCGCGGGATGGAAAGCCCAGAGATAAACCCACGCACATATATGGTCCCCTTATCTTTGATAAAGGAGGAAGGAATGTACAGTGGAGAAAGGACAGCCTCTTCAATAAGTGGTGCTGGGCAAACTGGACAGGTACATGTACAAGTATGAGATTAGATCACTCCCTAACCCCAGACACAAAAATAAGCTTCAGATGGATTAAGGACCTAAATGTAAGGCCAGAAACTACCACACTCTTAGAGGGAAAACATAGGCAGAACACGCTATGACATAAATCACAGCAAGAGCCTTTTTGACCCACCGGCTAGAGAACTGGAACTAAAAACAAAAGGAAACAAATGGGACCTAATGAAACTTCAAAGCTTTGGCACAGCAAAGGAAATCATAAACAAGACCAAAAGGCAACCTTCAGAGTGGGAGAACACATTTGCAAATGAAGCAACTGACCAAGTATCAATCTCCAAAATTTACGAGCAGCTCATGCAGCTCAGTAACAAAAAAACACACAACCCGATCCAAAAATGGGCAGAGAAGCCCTAAAATAGACATTTCTCCAAAGAAGCTCTACAGACGGCCAACAAACACATGAAAGAATGCTCGACATCATTAATCATTAGGGAACCGCAAATCAAAACTACAATGAGATATCATCTCACACCACTCAGAATGGCCATCATCAGAAAGAATCTAGAAACAATAAATGCTGGAGGGGGTGTGGAGAAAAGGGAACACCCCTGCACTGCTGGTGGGAATGTGAATTGGTACAGCCACTATGGAGAACAGTATGGAGGTTCCTTAGAAAACGACAACTAGAACTACCAGATGACTCAGCAGTCCCACTACTGGGCATATACCCTGAGAAGACCGTAATTCAAAAAGAGTCATGTACCAAAAGGTTCATTGCAGCGCTACAATAGCCCGGAGATGGAAACAACCTAGGTGCCCATCAGAGGATGAACGGATAAAGAAGACGTGGCCCATATATACAATGGACTATTACTCAGCCGTAGGAAGAAACGAAATCGAGCTGTTTGTAGTGAGGTGGATGGACCTAGAGTCTGTCATACAGTGTGAAGTAAGTCAGAACGAGAAAGACAAAGACCGTATGCTAACACATATATAGGGAATTTAAGGGGGAAAAAATGTCGTGAAGAACCTAGGGGTAAGACAGGAATAAAGACACAGACCTACTGGAGAACGGACTTGAGGGTATGGGGAGGGGGAAGGGTGAGCTGTGACAAAGCGTGCGAGAGGCATGGACATATATACATACACTGGCAAACGTAAGGTAGATAGCTAGCGGGAAGCAGCCGCAGAGCACAGGGATATCAGCTCAGTGCTTTGTGACCGCCTGGAGGGGTGGGGTGGGGAGGGTGGGAGGGAGGGAGACGCAAGAGGGAAGAGATATGGGAACATATGTGTATGTATAACTGATTCACTTTGTTGTAAAGCAGAAACTAACAATTATACCCCAATAATTATAGAGCAATTATAGAGCAATTATACCCCAATAAAGATGTTGTTAAAAAAAAATTAAGAAAATGGGAACAGGAACATACGTATCGATAATTACCTTAAATGTAAACGGATTAAAATGCTCCCACCAAAAGACACCGACTGGCCGAATGGATACAAAAACCAGACCCATATATGTGCTGTCTACAGGAGACCCACTTTGACCTGGAGAAACATACAGACTGAAAGTAAGGGGATGGAAAAAGATAGGTCCTGCATATGGAAACCAAAACAAAGCTGGAGTAGCAATTCTCATACCAGACAATACAGACTTTAGAGTAAAGGCTATTAGAAGAGACAAAGAAGGACACTACAGAATGATCAAGGGATCGATCCAAGGAGCAGATACAATTGTAAATATTTATGCACCCAGCATAGTAGCAAATGCTACTATAAGGCAAATGCTAACAGCCATAAAAGGGGAAATCGACAGTAACACATTCATAGCAGGGGACTTTAACGCCCCACTTTCACCCATGGACAGATCATCCAAAATGAAAATAAAGAAGGAAACACAAGCTTTAAATGATGCATTAGACAAGACGCCCTTAATTGATAGTTATAGGACACTCCATCCGAAAACAACAGAATACCCATTTTTCTCAAGGGCTCACGGAACATCCTCCAGGATAGCTCATAGCTTGGCTCACAAATCAAGCCTTGGTAAATTGAAGAGAACTGAAATTGTATCAAGTATCTTTTCCGACCACGACGCCATGACACTAGATATCAATTACAGGAAACGATCTCTAAAAAATACAAACACACGGAGGCTAAACAATACACTGCTTAATAACGAAGTGATCGCTGAAGAAATCAAAGAGGCTCTTAAAAAGTACCCAGAAACAAACGCCAATGGAGACACGACGACCCGAAACCTAGGGGATGCAGCAAAAGCAGTTCTAAGAGGGACGTTTATAGCAACACAAGCCCACCTTAAGAGACAGGAAACATCTCGAATACACAACCTAACCTTGCGCCTAAAGCAACTAGAGAGAGAGGAACCAAAAAAACCCCAACGTTAGCGGAAGGAAAGAAATCATAAAGATCAGGTCAGAAATAAATGAAAAAGAAATGAAGGCAACGATAGCAAAGATCAATGAAACTAAAAGCTGGCTCTTTGAGAAGATAAACAAAATAGATAAACCGTTAGCCAGACTCATCAAGGCAAAAAGGGAGAAGACTCAGATCGATAGAATTACCAATGAAAAAGGAGAAGTAACAACTGACACTGCAGAAATACAAAAGGTCATGAGCGATTACTACAAGAAATTCTGTGCCAGGAAAATGGACAACCTGGAAGAAATGGACAAATTCTTGGAAATGCACAACGTGCCAAGACTGAATCAGGAAGAAATAGAAAATATGAACGGACCAATCACAAGCACTGAAATTGACACTGGGATTAAAAATCTTCCAACAAACAAAAGCCCAGGACCAGATGGCTTCACAGGCGAATTCTATCAAACATTTAGAGAAGGGCTGACACCTATCCTTCTCAAACTCTTCCAAAATATAGCAGAGGGAGGAACACCCCCAAATTCGTTCTTCGAGGCCACCATCAACTTGATACCAAAACCAGACACGGATGTCACAAAGAAAGAAAACTACAGGGCAGTATCGCTGATGACCGTAGATGCAAACATCCTCAACAAAATACTAGCAAACAAAATCCAACAAGCACATTCAAAAAGGATCATACACCATGATCAAGTGGGGTTTATTCCAGGAATGCAAGGATTCTTCAATATACGCAAAGCAATCAATGTGACAAACCACATGAACAAATTGAAGGAGGAAAACCCTAGAATCATCTCAATAGATGCAGCTTCTGACAGAATTCAGCACCCATTTATGATTAACAACCCTGCAGAAAGTAGGCATAGAGGGAACTTGCCTCAACATAATAAAGGCCATGTGTGACAAACCCTCAGCCAACGTCATCCTCAATGATGAGAAACTGAAAGCATTGCCACTAAGATCAGGAACGAGACAAGGTTTCCCGCTCTCACCACTCTTGTTCACTATAGTTTTGGAAGTTTTGGCCACAGCCATCAGAGAAGAAAAGGAAATGAAAGGACTCCAAATCGGAAAAGAAGAAGTAAAGCTGTCACTGTTTGCAGATGACATGATGCTTACTATACATAGAGAATCCTAAAGATGCCACCAGAAAACTACTAGAGCTAATCGATGAATTTGGTAAAGTTGCAGGATACCAAATTAGTGCACAGGAATCTCTGGCATTCCTCTACACTGATGAGGAACTATCTGAAAGCGAAATCAAGAAAACACTCCCACTTACCATTGCACCAAAAAGAATAAAATATCTAGGAGTGAACCTACCTAAGGAGACAAAAAGAGCTGTACGCAGATCTTATAACTTACAAGACACTGTGGAAAGAAATTAAAGCTAATACAAATGGACGGCGAGATAGACCATGTTCTTGGATTGGAGCAATCAACATTGTGAAAATGACTCTACTACCCAAAGCAATCTACAGATTCGATGCAATCGGCGAGATAGACCATGTTCTTGGATTGGAGCAATCAACATTGTGAAAATGACTCTACTACCCAAAGCAATCTACAGATTCGATGCAATCCCTACCAACCTACCACTGGCGTTTTGCACAGAACTAGAACAAAAAATTCCACAGTTTGTATGAACACACAAAAGACCCCGAATGGCCAAAGCAATCTTGGCGAACGAAAAACACGGAGCTGGAGGAATCAGGCTCCCTGACTTCAGACTATACTAGAAAGCTACAGTACTCAAGACAGTACGGTACTGGCACCAAAACAGAAAGATGGAGCAGGATCAGTGGCGCGGGATGGAAAGCCCAGAGATAAACCCACGCACATATATGGTCCCCTTATCTTTGATAAAGGAGGAAGGAATGTACAGTGGAGAAAGGACAGCCTCTTCAATAAGTGGTGCTGGGCAAACTGGACAGGTACATGTACAAGTATGAGATTAGATCACTCCCTAACCCCAGACACAAAAATAAGCTTCAGATGGATTAAGGACCTAAATGTAAGGCCAGAAACTACCACACTCTTAGAGGGAAAACATAGGCAGAACACGCTATGACATAAATCACAGCAAGAGCCTTTTTGACCCACCGGCTAGAGAACTGGAACTAAAAACAAAAGGAAACAAATGGGACCTAATGAAACTTCAAAGCTTTGGCACAGCAAAGGAAATCATAAACAAGACCAAAAGGCAACCTTCAGAGTGGGAGAACACATTTGCAAATGAAGCAACTGACCAAGTATCAATCTCCAAAATTTACGAGCAGCTCATGCAGCTCAGTAACAAAAAAACACGCAACCCGATCCAAAAATGGGCAGAGAAGCCCTAAAATAGACATTTCTCCAAAGAAGCTCTACAGACGGCCAACAAACACATGAAAGAATGCTCGACATCATTAATCATTAGGGAACCGCAAATCAAAACTACAATGAGATATCATCTCACACCACTCAGAATGGCCATCATCAGAAAGAATCTAGAAACAATAAATGCTGGAGGGGGTGTGGAGAAAAGGGAACACCCCTGCACTGCTGGTGGGAATGTGAATTGGTACAGCCACTATGGAGAACAGTATGGAGGTTCCTTAGAAAACGACAACTAGAACTACCAGATGACTCAGCAGTCCCACTACTGGGCATATACCCTGAGAAGACCGTAATTCAAAAAGAGTCATGTACCAAAAGGTTCATTGCAGCGCTACAATAGCCCGGAGATGGAAACAACCTAGGTGCCCATCAGAGGATGAATGGATAAAGAAGACGTGGCACATATATACAATGGACTATTACTCAGCCGTAGGAAGAAACGAAATCGAGCTGTTTGTAGTGAGGTGGATGGACCTAGAGTCTGTCATACAGCGTGAAGTAAGTCAGAACGAGAAAGACAAAGACCGTATGCTAACACATATATAGGGAATTTAAGGGGGAAAAAATGTCGTGAAGAACCTAGGGGTAAGACAGGAATAAAGACACAGACCTACTGGAGAACAGACTTGAGGGTATGGGGAGGGGGAAGGGTGAGCTGTGACAAAGCGTGCGAGAGGCATGGACATATATACATACACTGGCAAACGTAAGGTAGATAGCTAGCGGGAAGCAGCCGCAGAGCACAGGGATATCAGCTCAGTGCTTTGTGACCGCCTGGAGGGGTGGGGTGGGGAGGGTGGGAGGGAGGGAGACGCAAGAGGGAAGAGATATGGGAACATATGTGTATGTATAACTGATTCACTTTGTTGTAAAGCAGAAACTAACAATTATACCCCAATAATTATAGAGCAATTATAGAGCAATTATACCCCAATAAAGATGTTGTTAAAAAAAAATTAAGAAAATGGGAACAGGAACATACGTATCGATAATTACCTTAAATGTAAACGGATTAAAATGCTCCCACCAAATACACCGACTGGCCGAATGGATACAAAAACCAGACCCATATATGTGCTGTCTACAGGAGACCCACTTTGACCTGGAGAAACATACAGACTGAAAGTAAGGGGATGGAAAAAGATAGTCCATGCATATGGAAACCAAAACAAAGCTGGAGTAGCAATTCTCATACCAGACAATACAGACTTTAGAGTAAAGGCTATTAGAAGAGACAAAGAAGGACACTACAGAATGATCAAGGGATCGATCCAAGGAGCAGATACAATTGTAAATATTTATGCACCCAGCATAGTAGCACCTCAATACATAAGGCAAATGCTAACAGCCATAAAAGGGGAAATCGACAGTAACACATTCATAGCAGGGGACTTTAACGCCCCACTTTCACCCATGGACAGATCATCCAAAATGAAAATAAAGAAGGAAACACAAGCTTTAAATGATGCATTAGACAAGACGCCCTTAATTGATAGTTATAGGACACTCCATCCGAAAACAACAGAACACACATTTTTCTCAAGGGCTCACGGAACATCCTCCAGGATAGCTCATAGCTTGGCTCACAAATCAAGCCTTGGTAAATTGAAGAAAACTGAAATTGTATCAAGTATCTTTTCCGACCACGACGCCATGACACTAGATATCAATTACAGGAAACGATCTGTAAAAAATACAAACACACGGAGGCTAAACAATACACTGCTTAATAACGAAGTGATCGCTGAAGAAATCAAAGAGGCTCTTAAAAAGTACCAAGAAACAAACGCCAATGGAGACACGACGACCCGAAACCTAGGGGATGCAGCAAAAGCAGTTCTAAGAGGGACGTTTATAGCAACACAAGCCCACCTTAAGAGACAGGAAACATCTCGAATACACAACCTAACCTTGCGCCTAAAGCAACTAGAGAGAGAGGAACAAAAAAACCCCAACGTTAGCGGAAGGAAAGAAATCATAAAGATCAGGTCAGAAATAAATGAAAAAGAAATGAAGGCAACGATAGCAAAGATCAATGAAACTAAAAGCTGGCTCTTTGAGAAGATAAACAAAATAGATAAACCGTTAGCCAGACTCATCAAGGCAAAAAGGGAGAAGACTCAGATCGATAGAATTACCAATGAAAAAGGAGAAGTAACAACTGACACTGCAGAAATACAAAAGGTCATGAGCGATTACTACAAGAAATTCTGTGCCAGGAAAATGGACAACCTGGAAGAAATGGACAAATTCTTGGAAATGCACAACGTGCCAAGACTGAATCAGGAAGAAATAGAAAATATGAACGGACCAATCACAAGCACTGAAATTGACACTGGGATTAAAAATCTTCCAACAAACAAAAGCCCAGGACCAGATGGCTTCACAGGCGAATTCTATCAAACATTTAGAGAAGGGCTGACACCTATCCTTCTCAAACTCTTCCAAAATATAGCAGAGGGAGGAACACCCCCAAATTCGTTCTTCGAGGCCACCATCAACTTGATACCAAAACCAGACATGGATGTCACAAAGAAAGAAAACTACAGGGCAGTATCGCTGATGACCGTAGATGCAAACATCCTCAACAAAATACTAGCAAACAAAATCCAACAAGCACATTCAAAAAGGATCATACACCATGATCAAGTGGGGTTTATTCCAGGAATGCAAGGATTCTTCAATATACGCAAAGCAATCAATGTGATAAACCACATGAACAAATTGAAGGAGGAAAACCCTAGGATCATCTCAATAGATGCAGAGAAAGCTTTTGACAGAATTCAGCACCCATTTATGATTAACAACCCTGCAGAAAGTAGGCATAGAGGGAACTTGCCTCAACATAATAAAGGCCATGTGTGACAAACCCTCAGCCAACGTCATCCTCAATGGTGAGAAACTGAAAGCATTGCCACTAAGATCAGGAATGAGACAAGGTTTCCCGCTCTCACCACTCTTGTTCACTATAGTTTTGGAAGTTTTGGCCACAGCCATCAGAGAAGAAAAGGAAATGAAAGGACTCCAAATCGGAAAAGAAGAAGTAAAGCTGTCACTGTTTGCAGATGACATGATGCTTACTATACATAGAGAATCCTAAAGATGCCACCAGAAAACTACTAGAGCTAATCGATGAATTTGGTAAAGTTGCAGGATACCAAATTAGTGCACAGGAATCTCTGGCATTCCTCTACACTGATGAGGAACTATCTGAAAGTGAAATCAAGAAAACACTCCCACTTACCATTGCACCAAAAAGAATAAAATATCTAGGAGTGAACCTACCTAAGGAGACAAAAAGAGCTGTACGCAGATCTTATAACTTACAAGACACTGTGGAAAGAAATTAAAGCTGATACAAATGGACGGCGAGATAGACCATGTTCTTGGATTGGAGCAATCAACATTGTGAAAATGACTCTACTACCCAAAGCAATCTACAGATTCGATGCAATCCCTACCAACCTACCGCTGGCGTTTTCCACAGAACTAGAACAAAAAATTCCACAGTTTGTATGAACACACAAAAGACCCCGAATGGCCAAAGCAATCTTGGCGAACGAAAAACATGGAGCTGGAGGAATCAGGCTCCCTGACTTCAGACTATACTAGAAAGCTACAGTACTCAAGACAGTACGGTACTGGCACCAAAACAGAAAGATGAACAGGATCAGTGGAGCGGGATGGAAAGCCCAGAGATAAACCCACGCACATATATGGTCCCCTTATCTTTGATAAAGGAGGAAGGAATGTACAGTGGAGAAAGGACAGCCTCTTCAATAAGTGGTGCTGGGCAAACTGGACAGGTACATGTACAAGTATGAGATTAGATCACTCCCTAACCCCAGACACAAAAATAAGCTTCGGATGGATTAAGGACCTAAATGTAAGGCCAGAAACTACCACACTCTTAGAGGGAAAAGATAGGCAGAACACGCTATGACATAAATCACAGCAAGAGCCTTTTTGACCCACCGGCTAGAGAACTGGAACTAAAAACAAAAGGAAACAAATGGGACCTAATGAAACTTCAAAGCTTTGGCACAGCAAAGGAAATCATAAACAAGACCAAAAGGCAACCTTCAGAGTGGGAGAACACATTTGCAAATGAAGCAACTGACCAAGTATCAATCTCCAAAATTTACGAGCAGCTCATGCAGCTCAGTAACAAAAAAACACGCAATCCGATCCAAAAATGGGCAGAGAAGCCCTAAATAGACATTTCTCCAAAGAAGCTCTACAGACGGCCAACAAACACATGAAAGAATGCTCGACATCATTAATCATTAGGGAACCGCAAATCAAAACTACAATGAGATATCATCTCACACCACTCAGAATGGCCATCATCAGAAAGAATCTAGAAACAATAAATGCTGGAGGGGGTGTGGAGAAAAGGGAACACCCCTGCACTGCTGGTGGGAATGTGAATTGGTACAGCCACTATGGAGAACAGTATGGAGGTTCCTTAAAAAACGACAACTAGAACTACCAGATGACTCAGCAGTCCCACTACTGGGCATATACCCTGAGAAGACCGTAATTCAAAAAGAGTCATGTACCAAAAGGTTCATTGCAGCGCTACAATAGCCCGGAGATGGAAACAACCTAGGTGCCCATCATAGGATGAACGGATAAAGAAGACGTGGCACATATATACAATGGACTATTACTCAGCCGTAGGAAGAAACGAAATCGAGCTGTTTGTAGTGAGGTGGATGGACCTAGAGTCTGTCATACAGCGTGAAGTAAGTCAGAACGAGAAAGACAAAGACCGTATGCTAACACATATATAGGGAATTTAAGGGGGAAAAAATGTCGTGAAGAACCTAGGGGTAAGACAGGAATAAAGACACAGACCTACTGGAGAACAGACTTGAGGGTATGGGGAGGGGGAAGGGTGAGCTGTGACAAAGCGTGCGAGAGGCATGGACATATATACATACACTGGCAAACGTAAGGTAGATAGCTAGCGGGAAGCAGCCGCAGAGCACAGGGATATCAGCTCAGTGCTTTGTGACCGCCTGGAGGGGTGGGGTGGGGAGGGTGGGAGGGAGGGAGACGCAAGAGGGAAGAGATATGGGAACATATGTGTATGTATAACTGATTCACTTTGTTGTAAAGCAGAAACTAACACACCAATTTTAGAGCAATTATACCCCAATAAAGATGTTGTTAAAAAAAATTAAGAAAATGGGAACAGGAACATACGTATCAATAATTACCTTAAATGTAAACGGATTAAAATGCTCCCACCAAAAGACACCGACTGGCCGAATGGATACAAAAACCAGACCCATATATGTGCTGTCTACAGGAGACCCACTTTGACCTGGAGAAACATACAGACTGAAAGTAAGGGGATGGAAAAAGATAGTCCATGCATATGGAAACCAAAACAAAGCTGGAATAGCAATTCTCATACCAGACAATACAGACTTTAGAGTAAAGGCTATTAGAAGAGACAAAGAAGGACACTACAGAATGATCAAGGGATCGATCCAAGGAGCAGATACAATTGTAAATATTTATGCACCCAGCATAGTAGCACCTCAATACATAAGGCAAATGCTAACAGCCATAAAAGGGGAAATCGACAGTAACACATTCATAGCAGGGGACTTTAACGCCCCACTTTCACCCATGGACAGATCATCCAAAATGAAAATAAAGAAAGAAACACAAGCTTTAAATGATGCATTAGACAAGACACCCTTAATTGATAGTTATAGGACACTCCATCCGAAAACAACAGAACACACATTTTTCTCAAGGGCTCACGGAACATCCTCCAGGATAGCTCATAGCTTGGCTCACAAATCAAGCCTTGGTAAATTGAAGAAAACTGAAATTGTATCAAGTATCTTTTCCGACCACGACGCCATGACACTAGATATCAATTACAGGAAACGATCTGTAAAAAATACAAACACACGGAGGCTAAACAATACACTGCTTAATAACGAAGTGATCGCTGAAGAAATCAAAGAGGCTCTTAAAAAGTACCAAGAAACAAACGCCAATGGAGACACGACGACCCGAAACCTAGGGGATGCAGCAAAAGCAGTTCTAAGAGGGACGTTTATAGCAACACAAGCCCACCTTAAGAGACAGGAAACATCTCGAATACACAACCTAACCTTGCGCCTAAAGCAACTAGAGAGAGAGGAACAAAAAAAACCCCAACGTTAGCGGAAGGAAAGAAATCATAAAGATCAGGTCAGAAATAAATGAAAAAGAAATGAAGGCAACGATAGCAAAGATCAATGAAACTAAAAGCTGGCTCTTTGAGAAGATAAACAAAATAGATAAACCGTTAGCCAGACTCATCAGGGCAAAAAGGGAGAAGACTCAGATCGATAGAATTACCAATGAAAAAGGAGAAGTAACAACTGACACTGCAGAAATACAAAAGGTCATGAGCGATTACTACAAGAAATTCTGTGCCAGGAAAATGGACAACCTGGAAGAAATGGACAAATTCTTGGAAATGCACAACCTGCCAAGACTGAATCAGGAGAAATAGAAAATATGAACGGACCAATCACAAGCACTGAAATTGACACTGGGATTAAAAATCTTCCAACAAACAAAAGCCCAGGACCAGATGGCTTCACAGGCGAATTCTATCAAACATTTAGAGAAGGGCTAACACCTATCCTTCTCAAACTCTTCCAAAATATAGCAGAGGGAGGAACACCCCCAAATTCCTTCTTCGAGGCCACCATCAACTTGATACCAAAACCAGACACGGATGTCACAAAGAAAGAAAACTACAGGGCAGTATCGCTGATGACCGTAGATGCAAACATCCTCAACAAAATACTAGCAAACAAAATCCAACAAGCACATTCAAAAAGGATCATACACCATGATCAAGTGGGGTTTATTCCAGGAATGCAAGGATTCTTCAATATACGCAAAGCAATCAATGTGATAAACCACATGAACAAATTGAAGGAGAAAAACCCTAGGATCATCTCATTAGATGCAGAGAAAGCTTTTGACAGAATTCAGCACCCATTTATGATTAACAACCCTGCAGAAAGTAGGCATAGAGGGAACTTGCCTCAACATAATAAAGGCCATGTGTGACAAACCCACAGCCAACGTCATCCTCAATGGTGAGAAACTGAAAGCATTGCCAGTAAGATCAGGAACAAGACAAGGTTTCCCACTCTCACCACTCTTGTTCACTATAGTTTTGGAAGTTTTGGCCACAGCCATCAGAGAAGAAAAGGAAATCAAAGGACTGCAAATTGGAAAAGAAGAAGTAAAGCTGTCACTGTTTGCAGATGACATGATACTATACATAGAGAATCCTAAAGATGCTACCAGAAAACTGCTACCAGAAAACTGCTAGAGCTAATCAATGAATTTGGTAAAGTTGCAGGATACATAATTAGTGCACAGAAATCTCTGGCGTTGCTATACACCAATGAGGAACTATCTGAAAGTGAAATCAAGAAAACACTCCCATTTACCATTGCAACAACAAAAAAAATAAAATAGATGTCCAGTTCTGCCTAAGGCCCTTTCAGTTCTGGCCTTGTATCACTCTGGGATTAATGTTTGTTGTATCGTGTTCTTTGGAAGGAAAATAAAATGAGGAAGAATTTTCTCACATTTGATCGGAATGAGCATAATTAAAAAGTGAAATGCTACTGCGTCTGCAAAGAAATCAATCACTTTAATTGCAAGGAAGTTTCCCTGCCTCTGTTAGTAATTGGGCTCTTGGTAATTTGGAATCAGAATCCATGACAGGTTGTGATTAATTGGCTCCTTTTGGGCTAAAGAAGGTAAGAAGTTCTAATTACCCCTGGATTATTCCAGAGTGGGTGGAAAAGCTTGATCAAAGATATATTGGGAGAGATCTAGAAAAGATAAGAGTGATCAAAGATTCATTGAATTTCTTTTTATGAATCTAAAGAACAAAATACTTCATTTGTTGTGAGAAAAAGAAGAGCCTGTGGTATTTGAAATCCCAGAACAAATTGGATTTTCTAAGAAAATAGGGAACTGGGCATATGAGAAAATGTTTATGTACCCCGAAGTCCTATAGTTAGGTTATAGAAATTGGCCTTGCTTACTTATTAGCACACGAGAATACTGACAGCCTTGCGCCTCACTTGGGGAAAAGTATGGAATTCATACTTTGAGTGTTTAAATGTATAAGTAATTGGCACTAAGTTTAAGGCAGTCCAAAATGTTTTATTCAAATGAAAGCATAATTTAAGTTAGTAGAAATATACTCAGGGTCCTAATGAATGAATCTACTGACCCAATCCCTTTTGGTATCCTAGCCTTTGTTTCTCTTCAGATTACCAACAATACCTGAAGAATAGGCTGGATTTTAGGTTAATGCATTTTATTTTGAATGGTATGTGTTGATTTTATATATCTATATAGATGTAGATATATAGTTATAGATATAATTTCAAACTTAAAGAGAAGTTGCAAGATTAGTACAAAGAATTCTTGTATGTGCTTTACCTAGATTCACCAATTATTAATATTTAGCTTTATTTGTTTTGGCATTCACTGTCTCTCCATATATACATGTTTTTTTCCTCCTGAACCCCTTAAGTGTAAGGAGACATTGTGCCCTTTTCCCTGGAAATAGTGATTACTTCCTAAGTGAAACAATATTTTCTTACCAAACCACAGCACAGTGATCTAAGTCAGAAATTTAACATTGATACTCTTGACTGATCTACCATCCATATTCAAATTTTGCCACTTATTCCAGTGACATCCTTAATGGATTTTTTCAGACCAGGAACCAGTCTACAATCATGCATTGCGCTTAGTTCTCATGTCACTTTGGTCTAAGTATGAAATAATTCTTCAGCTTCTTTGTTCTTCATATTATTGAGAGTTTGTGACAAGTATAGGCTGGTTGTTGTGTAGAATGATTCTCAGTCTGGGTTTGTCCTCTGTTTCCGCATGGTTCTTTCATGTTATGTGCTTTGGGTGGGTTTCCACAGAGGTGATGGTGTGTCTCTCTGTGTATCCTTACAGGAGCCCCCTGATGGTCACCTGTCTCATTAGTGTCTTGGTTAAGGGGGTGCCCACGAACTTTTTCCACGGTCAAGTTATTATTTGTCCCTTTGTAGTTAATAAGTAATTTATGGAGAGATATTTTGAGACTCAGAGTATTCTGTTCTTCATCAAACATTTGAATTACATACTGGTTCATAGAACCAGTAATTCAGGTGGATTTGATGAAGAAGGTGAAGTGATTCTTAATGCTTACTTTCCACTAGTAGTTTTACAAGCCACTCTTCTCTCTCCCAAAGGAAAGAAAAATCTTAAAATATAAGCAGCGGAAGTGTGCAGAACAGTTCATTGACAAAAGGCAACCGTTGGAGGATATATATTCCAGGAGCTCTGAGAGTAACAAACATATTTTGAGAATGTGAACAGTATGGGCAAGTGTGATTTTTGGTGACTCAGGGAAGGAGGAAAAGAATCCCCTGATCACGATATACGGACCAACTTGCAGACTTTTCCTTCCCTGTCTAGTGAAGGTTGTTTATTTCTCAATAGTTGTAGAAGTACAACATTTTGACCACACAGACCTTTAATCTAATAACCAGATCATGAACCACATAGCCTGATTATGCTTTAAAAGATGTGATATATATAACAACCTGAAGTTAAAGTTGCTTCTGCTTCTAATGACTCTAGCTGAGCAGAATAGTCCCCAAGAGAAAAGTAAAATTTTGGCTTCCACCTAGCCAGGAGAAAAGCTGTAGGCATCCTGAGAAATGAAACTTGAAGTTGAAATGTAAGAAATGTAGGTAGTTACAGGTCATTCTGGGGGGAAAAATAATGATCTTATCCAGTAAACTAAAAAGCAGCTAGAGGCTGAATCGTTCTTTCCTGTTCCCTTCCCCCAGTTTAAAACCATAGATTCTTTAGGTTGAAAGTCCAGGGGTTGAAGCAGAAATCTTTAGGAGTTCTTAGGAAATTACAGGTGAGCAGGTTAATAACCTCAGGTAGGAACAATTCTGCTATAAAACACACCGGGGAAAATACTCCTGAATTTCTGATGAATTTAAATCTAGGGCAGTCTAATATATTTGCTAAAGAACTATGTTCAAATTAAGGCTCCAGCTGATGGTACCCAGTCGCCTCCCCCATTAAGCCATCTCCAGTTCTCCCAATGACATATTGTTCAAGATATTGTGTTTTCCATGGGCAAGGTTCTTGCGGATTCAGGGGAAAGATGTATCAGTTGATTTTGTTGGTCACAATACATAGAAACCTTGGTCTCAACTGGCTCAAGCAAAAAAAAAAATATTAGTTGATGTAACTGAACAGTCCAAAGACAAGGGCCAGCCCAGATCTGGTTTACTCCAGAGGAACATGGTGTGTATTCTTTGGAGCCACCTTTCTGTGACTCTGCCTCTCTGTCCCCCTTCATGTCATGCTTCATGATAACCACATTGGTGATATTGCCTCTTCAGAACAGATCTGTAGCTCTGCTTTCATCGCCAGAGTGTCCAGCCTCACTCTGCTTGGGCTGCCTTAGGTCAGGTTCTCCTTCCTGTGCCAGTGAGTAGGACCTGGAGGAAGGGACATGCTAACTGGCTGGAATACAACAGGACCCATCCTTGGAGCCCAGTAGGTGGCCAATCCCACGTAAACCATATAGAAGCCTGTGCAGTTTGCCAAATTAGTTCTGCTTTTTGTTGCCCTTATGGAGCTTACAGCTTTATCAGGGAGGCAAACAAATAAGCAAATGGATACAAGATACGAAGTGAAAGAACAGATCTGTGAGAGTAAATGTCAGGGAGACACAGTCCAGATGGCGAAATGGGAAGTGACATTTGAGTTGAGATCTGAATGGTTGAGCAGGAGTTAATCAAGAAAAGAGGTTAGGGAGAGACAAAAGCCATGTGAGCATTTGGGGGAACATTTATCACTTTACTTTCTCTTAGGAGAGTTGGTGTGTGCTGCTCAAAATATTGAACAACCAGTATGGTACCCTAAAGAGGGCAAAAGTACAAGTGGCCAAAGGAGGATGACTACAGGAAAGCACCACCTTGCTGTAGGTGGCCACAGATGAGTGGCCCACTGCTGGGGTCTGAGGCCCACAGGGCTAGGGCTGGGGCAGAGACTGTTAACCGACTAGGATGGAAGTAGTAGATAAGTATATAAATAACTGGTATGGCAGCATAGGCGTGTACCTGCTGGATTTCAAGCCTGAGTGTACCCCCTTTTTTTCTCACCTCTCTCCACTGTTTACTGACCACCAAACCTTCCCTATGCGATATTCAATAAATGTTGACTAAACATATGGATAGCATGGGGAAATTATCTACATTCATGCCTGGTTGATATTGATAGAAGATTTCACCCCAGAGCAAATTAGCAAATGCTTCCCTAGATTCCACAGAGCATCTCAGACGTTGATTTTCAACTAGAGGCTTCTGGGATTTGAATCAGCATCTGCCTGAGGTTTGCAAGTTGAAGGGAATCTCAGCCTGGAGACACATGTTGATTCCACGATGCAGTGTTGGAAGCCCACACGGAGTAATAAACTTATAGTTGTGTTCTTTTTGAACCATTTAATACTTATTGACTTAATGGGCACGTGAAAAAAAATTTTGAGATGAAACATTAACATCTTTATTCCTGTCTTTTCTTGAAGGGGGAGAAAATTTGGGCCTGCATTTCAGCATGGAGGTTTGTCCGCAGCCAGTAGAGGCTGCCTCTTTAGATGGTGTGCTCTATTTTGCCTTTCTTCCACCTTTCTCACTTTTCTCATATTTGTTACGTACTTGCCCTTGGGTACCGGGTCTGAAAATAGCAAGATTTAAGCTTTCTATTAGGAAACCATCGTAAGGTAAAAGGAGTATGATGATCCTTGGCATCACCCTTCTGGCCTTTGCCACTGTTTTAACCCCAGCTGCAGGAGCATAAACTTTCCAGCTGTGTGAAGGACTCAGAACTGAGCCAGAGCAATCCTCAAACCAGCTGAAGTTAGTCTGTTAGCTTTGTGCAGGCTGAAAGCTTTAAATAATCATTTCCAGTCATGTCTTCTGGTCATTTCCCTTTAGTGTACAATTTCCCCTCCAAGTTCTTCGCTTACACCCTGAGAGGCTGGCCCACTCCACTTGGAGACTCCACTAGGGTGAGTAATTGTCAGTAGCCTCCCTTTAGTCTCTTAAGCATCTCTCCTGTTTAGGGCTGAAGTCTAGTTCTATATGATTTCAAGTAAAAACTCCTATCCACAAGTCACTCATCCATTCATCCAACCTTACCCAGTTAGTTAGCAAAATGGGGAATCGTATTGACAAGATCATTATCCTTAAGCGATTTGGAGCCTAGTAGGGAAATTAAAATGTCCACATGCAATTGTATACTCTGAGACAAGTGCCTATCAGGTAGGGTTGCAGATAAAATACAGGACACCCGGTTAAACTTGTGTGGTTTATTTGTTAAATCTGATAACCCTACCACCAGGGAAAGTGTTGGGTGCAAGTGAACACAGGTGAGGAGGACCAGGGAAGTCTTCCTAGAAGCACTGCCATTGAGGCCAACACGAGAGGGCTTCAGTCAGAAGAGGTGCATGATAGGGGAGAGCTCTGTGAAGATAGAGAATAGTACGTGTGAAGGCCCTGACTTGAGAGCTACCCCAGGAAATTCAGGGGCCTGAGGTTCAGGATGTGGGAATGTGGAGGGTGGAGGAGTATGTCAGGGGAGGGGAGACTGGAGACGCGATGAAGTCCTGCCATGGAATGTGGACGGGATCCTAAGCACAACGGGCCAGCCATTGTAGGACTTGAAGCAGCAGAGTGACGTAAGATATGCATTTGAGAAAAATCCTTCTGGCTGGAGTGTAGTGACTGATTAGAAGAGGGAGTCTGGAGACAGGAGAAGGCAGAGCAGTGCTTGCTGCAGTAACGATAGTGAGTGATGGCGGTGGTTGTGAGGAAGAGAGAGGAATGGATGAGCTACTTAGAGGATGGATGGGTAGATGTGGGAGATGAGGGAAGAGAAAGGTCGCCGCGTTGCTCTGAGTGGCTGCCCCACCAGGAAGCCACTCCCTCTGTGTCTCCAGCTCCTGCCTGGCAGGTGTGGCAACACCACTTCCTTCTTTGCCCCCCAGCCCAGCAGTGGAGTGGGTGTGATTTCCTCTGCTGTGACTCTCTGGGATGTCTCACCATCCCATTTGGCCTTTTAGCTTTTTCATCACCATATGAAATTTGTCATATTGAACTACCTGTCATGGGCTGTTTTTCTGAGTGGACATTAAGTAATATGGACGTGTTGGATTTGAGGTGCCTTATGAGACATTTAAATGGAGACATTTTACAGGGAGTCATATATAGATTGAAAAGTGCAGAGAGTGGTTTTAGATGGAGACAGACTTAGCTGGTAACTGAAACTAGGGGATAGGATGAGGTCCTTCAGGGAGATGGCATAGAGGATGAAGAGCAGAGAGCCTAATACAGAAGCCCGAGAAATACCCCAAGGAAGATCAGCTCAGCAAGACACTGGGAGGGTGCCGAGAGACAGAAAGCTGTCAGGAGGGTAGGGTGGTGCAGAAGCCAAGTGAAGAGATTTTTCAAGACAGAGATGTTGTTGAAGATCTAACTCGGCTTGGCAGTCACATAGATAAGGATTGAGAAGTAGTCCTTTGGACTGGTCAATGGAGAAATCATTGGGGGCTTCAAGGAGATCAGTTTCATGAGAGTAGTGGGACAGAAACCAGATCACAGTGTAGATGGGAAGGGAGCAATTGGGGGACAAGTCAAGAAATTGACGACAAAGGGAAAGAAGGGAGGGATGGATGAAGGACAGGAGAATAGAATGGAGGAGGGCATTTCCTTGTGGCTCTTTATCTCTGGCTGGGAGGGACCAACAGAGAAGGAGAGCATGAAGATGTAGGAAGAGAGGGTGGCATCCCGAGCCCAAGGAGGACTGGCCCCTGTCTTCAGCTTCCACCAGCTGGATGTTCCCTTTCTCTAGTTTTCCACGTAGGCTGTGGAAGTTGCCCCTTTCCTTCTTGGAGCAGCTGCCCTTGATTCATTCGTCCTTTTCTTATTTCTCAGCACATCTGGGTCATGTTATGTGAAGACAAACAAATCACCACTGATGGTTAATTTTCTTGAAAAATCCCCCAGACAGGTACCATTTTGGAGAACTACATATTGTGCCTCAAAAAGCCAAAGTAGCCCATTTTTCCTCTCTCATTGGGAGAGATTGCTGTTTCTTGGAGAACCCAATGAAGAGGGTGACTCGCACTTAGGAATAAAGTTGCTTGAAAAGTGCAAAAGGTGAGGTAGTTTGGTTATGTGGGGCCTCTGAGGCCTGAGACTTCCTTAGAGATGGCAGATTCACAGGCCCCATTTCCCTCTGAACCTGGGCTATGAGCTCATCAAAAGAGATGGTAAATAAAGTTACTGACATGGTTTAAAGCATAACTTTGTTCTCTCTTTTTCATTCAGAGCAAATTTAATGGAATTTGTATACAACATGTGGATGAAATATCCATACGATGGGGCTTGACCATATCCTCATAGTTCCCCTTCCCTTTTCTACATCTGGCCCCTTTAGCTCTGCAGACTTAACCCCACACCATCAATCCACCCAGTCGGTCCGCTGAGCGTCTCTTCCTACTTCTCATCTGGTCGTTGTTGTCACCTTGTTCTCCACTACGGTCTCCTGCAATAGCTCTTAGGTGCAGGGAGGTTGGTTCACGGTGAGCAAGAAACTGTCAACTCCAAGGACAGGTGGAAGTGACTTGGCAGCTGGAGTGAGCCCACCTTGAGTTAATTATACCAATGAGGGTCAAGGAGAATGGGGATGCAGCTGGTCTGCAGAGCCCCAGCAGTTCTGAGACACATGATCCTGGATCCACACGTTGCTCCATATCCAGCCTTGCCTTTGTTCTCTCTCTTGACTCCATCCAGGTTTCTGCTCTCCTTATCCCTTTGGGGGAGGGAGGCCAGTACCAGCCCAGGTGTAGTCCCCAAATGCTTCCTATTTCCAGGCCCTACATAGGCTTTTACATCCACTTGCTTGGGTTGCCCTGGCATTCGTGATAACAAGTTGAGTGGTTTCTGCCCTAGGTTCTCTTTTCTGGCATCCTTCCTTGCTGAAATGTCAGAGAAGGCCATTGAGAGTGCATAACCGCCAGTTGACCCGAGAGCTGGACCCAGGCAATCAGAGATCCTCACCCCCTCCCCTGTCCTTGGAATATACATTCCATCCACCGTTCCCACAGTGGGAACCATGTTCAAGGACTCAGCCTTGAGAGAGTAATGTGTTCTTGAAACGATGTGGACAGTATACGTGACTGAACCCTGTTAAGGTCTCTGTGTAAACTCAAGATTCTGGTGGGTGGGTGCTGAGATCTATTCGTCTTTCAGCTGACCAAGGCAAGCCTTGTAAGCAGGTTCCCTTGCTTGTTAAAACTGCCACTGACTAGTCTGGAGCGGGCTGCTTCTTTCTCCAGTCTCACTTTGCCTGTGTATAGGGGCCAGTTTTTTATTTTTGTTTTTTTCTTTTCGGTATGCAGGCCTCTCACTGCTGTGGCCTCTCCCTTTGCAGAGCACAGGCTCTGGACGCGCAGGACCAGCGGCCATGGCTCACGGGACCAGCCGATCCGCGGCACGTGGGATCCTCCTAGACCGGGGCACGAACCCACGTCCCCTGCATTGGCAGGCGGACTCTCAACCACTGCGCCACCAGGGAAGCTAGGGGCCAGTTTTCACACCAGCATATAATCTTAATGCTTTGTTTTCTTCCAAGTATGTACAAATCAAATAATGCTTTTGTGATGAAAATTATACATTATGCAGAGAACCAAACATACACTTTCCATTACATGTTTGATGTACTAGTTGGTGTTAAATTGACATATTTCTTCACCCGTGTTCTTTGGACTGTTTTCTTCATTCATGTCTGTTTTTCTTCAGATGATATTTTAGTAATTTATACCAATATGTGAACCTGGATAAACTAATATATTTTACTCTCAATTTCAGGTTGCATCCTTTGTTCTCCAACAATCATTGGAGTGCTGTTTTCAATATGTCCACGCAGGGATTCAAAATAACAAAAATGCTTTTGAACAATAATGTCGTAGGTTGACAGTGGTTTATAAATTATAGAATATGCTTATGGTCTTAATTCTTCGTCACAACCCTGCTTATCATGGCTGGAATTGCTGCTACACCTGTGAGGTGATCTGGGGGCTGGCTGTAGCCAGGCCGGGGTCCTGACTGGGCCACATACCTCTTACGCCCCAGCTAGTAACTTAGCAGGGCTCTGAGAGGGAGAGTAGAAGCATCGTGGGACCTAGCTCTGAATTGGCACACCATTGTTTCTGCTGCCTTCTATTGGCAGTGGCAAGTCACCTAACTTCAAGGGTGGGGAAATCAACTCTGCTTCTTGATGAGAGAAGTTGGAATGTCACATTGCAAACAGTGAGGACACAAGGAGTCAATCTGGAGTCATTTTTGCAATTTGGGATGTGGCTTGGTGCCTTCTTCAAGGAGGTCGTCCAAAACCATTTTTCAAACATCCCAGGTTCCTATAAATCTCCACCTCCCAGTCAGTTCTGGTAAGGGGACACTTGGTGATAGTATTGTCTTTCGAAATGAGTAGTTCCGTTATCAACATTACATCGCTCCCCATACATTTATAAGGTTTCCCTGTTTGTACGTGCAAAATCTTTCTGTGTATATTTTGAGAAATAAATTGTACAGGCCTCTTTTTTTTCTTTCACACACGCTAGAGATGTTATAGAGGCAGTCAAAGTGTCCAAATTTTTAAGAAATTGGAACAATCAAGAGTTCCCTGTATGGAATGCTGTTAACGATGGCAATTCCCGCTACAGTACCTTTCATCTGAGACACTTAAGGTCTGTTAACAGATTGAAAGTAGTAAAAGATGCCGGTTGAGAGAATTTTCATTATCTTGTGCTCTGTAAACTTGGATTTTCATTTGTTTGAATGGGCCTGAAAATGCTTTTTTATTACTAAGGGCATAGAAGCCTCTAGCGGTATTCTTAATAAAGCAAGGTGAGTTATAAGCAATCTGAGTTATAAGCAATCATCTGATGGAGGGTAAATGTACCACACTCCATTTGAAGCAAAATACAATGTAAAAGTCTTACCACAGAAGAAAATCCTTATACGATCTTTAAAAAAAAATACTTCAAGAAAAATAAAGACATGACACCATATTCAGTTTAAAGTCAGTGACTTATAAGCAAAGCAAAGACAGTCTGATTAAGGCCGTTGCATTGTTCTGGCATTTTTTAGGTCTCACCGATTTCTGTGGCCTTTTTAGAACTTAAGCTTCTAGGGCACAGAGAACTTCATCTTGACGTAGGACTGAGCAAATGCATGGAGCATTTCTCAATAAATAGGCATTAAAGTCTAAGTCCAGAAGGGGCCTTGAGATACCCTCTCTTTATTCCTTGGTAGAACTGTTTTAACCAGACATTTTTCTTTAAATCTCAAAATTCAGAGATTCCACAATCAGAACTTACTTCTCATATTGCCTTGTGGTCTGCTGTGGGCATCTGTCGAATGGTGTGAACTCTGCATGGGAACCCTGGCCTACCCTCCAGGCTCATGGTTTGGGCTGCTGTGGTGCCATGCTGTGAGCAGGGGCCTTCTTCTTTGGAGGTCTGGGCTCCAGTGACCTTGGTCATGTTCTTTTATGGAACCTTGGGTGCTTGACCACTCTGACACTCAGTCTCATTTGCAGGCTCTTGGGAGGATTAAATGAGCTCATGTGATATCCAGGTGACTGAGGCAGAGTGGGCTCCGGATGAATCTTTGCTTCGTTTTCATTAGCTGCGGAGAAGAGGATGACCCTAGGGATGAGCTACGTGGACTCCAGCTTGGTGCCTCTCCAACTTTAATATGGGTATGCTTCTCTTGTGGATCTTGTTAAATGCAGGCTGTAATTCAGTAGTTCTGGGTGGGCCCTGGATTCTGTGCTTCTAACGAGCTCCTAGGTGACGGTGACCCTGAGAGCAAGGGTCCAGCTCCTGCCTTTCTCCCTTCTTTCTGGAAGAGCAGGACGTCTGCCCCCCAGGAGGAGAAAACATCCGCAACGTGACTACTAGTAATCAGCTTCCCTCACAGGCAAGGGACCTGTACCACTGCTCCCTACCATTTTGTCTGAGGCGCAGCAAGCCAAAACACTGACATGCTGAGGTTTGCAGAAAAGAGGAGGTTTATTCACAAGGCAGCCAAGCGAGGAAGTGACGTGACAATAGGTCTCAAATCCGCCTCCCCAAAGGCAAGGGGCTTGGGGTATCTATGGGATAAAGAACAAAGAAGCAGGGCAGTATGAGACATGGGGAGCATGAGGAAAGTTGATTGGAAAAAGGGTTCATCATTGTTCTGAACTGGCGTAACTAGGCTACAGGGCTGAGCACATGCTCAGGCTGTAGTTTTCGGCCCTCTGATGGCAGGAGGTCAAAAGGCACTGGTCCAGGTGGAAGATCAGTGGTCCTCTCCAGTCTTAACCAGCTCAGCTTAACTAGACACAGCTGATTCCAAGTTCCTGGACAATACCAGGGGCAAACATCTTATTGCTTATGCTACATGCTGCTTGGAGGACGTGCAAGTGTTCAAGCTACCTTGAGGGGTGAAGACAGGATTTGACTAATCCTTACACATGGTTTCACCTCCAGACGAGCAGAAGAGGCCTGTAGGTTGAATCTGGCTTCTGGCACCTGTAATTGGAGGATTATGGTTTAAAACGGGCTCTCCCACCCTCTGTGTGATCTTAGGTAGATAGACTATTGGACCTTCCTGTGCCTGTTTCTCCACCAGCAACATGGGGACACTCAGAGTCCCTGTCTTGGGGGCTGTTATGGGGGTTCAGTGAGATATAGATGTATGCACAGGCACACGGGAGACACCCAGTGTGTGTTAGCTTCGTGCTTATTTTTATTAGGAGACCAGTATTGTTAGAAGATTTCTGGTTTGGACAACAAATTAGATAGGTGGTCATTACCATAGTTTATGCAACAGCAATTCACATTACCATTTGCAAAAAAGCAGTTGGTTGTCCAATGGGGATTATAAACATCCATTTATCATGAGCTACTGAACAGACACTTTACACAGTAACTACTTCAAGTACTATTTAAGATCAATTCTCTATGTTGTCTTAAGCAGTTGTTAACCCCCAATTTCGTGAATAGTACCAAGTAAGACACTTGAGAATCATCTAGAGCAATCTATTTCACTTAGCAAGCCTAAAGCTATAGTTCAGCAATTTTATTTACTGTTCTATGACAAAAATTACTCTGAACAGCTATGCCCTGGATAAGTAATCAGCTAAAGCTAGTTTGACCAACTAAATCTGATTTACTGAATCAATAACCCAGTTGATTTAGAAAGGGCTAATGCATATTTCTCATCCATGCTTCAATAAACTGTTTCCCATGCTTAAATTGTCTTTTATCCCATTCATACATATCCAAATTCCTACTTCTGTTCCGTAGGGCTTGGCTGAACTACCCCTGCCTTTAGTGAAACTTTTCTCACCTGGACAATTGGAGATAATTTTAGTCTCCTCAAGACTCCCATGGTGTTAACTCTGTTGTGACACTTGACAATTTGGTGGCATATTTTATTTTATTTTAAATAGCCTTCCATTACTCCATGCAGATCAAACAGTAAATGCTTTGTCTTAGTAAACGTGCCTAACAATTTTCTGAACTCTTCTGCTCTGGGCAAGTTTCATAAATACACCAGGCAAACATAGTGAAAGAGGAGACAGTACTTGTGTTATATTCAATTGGGTCTTGACACCTAAGTGTGACTCTTAACCAAGGATTATGCAGTAATTAAGGACACAGGTTAAAGTTGTTTAGAGTGTGTCCTAAAGTCTCACTGGCAGAATTTAAATCTCTACTCTGGAAATTGTAGACCTGAGACAAATTACTTCCCTAAACATCACTTCCTACATCTGAGAAAGATAATAGTATCTACCTTGTAGTAGACTGAATAATACCATTGCCCCCAAATGTCCACCTTCTAATCCCCAGAACCTGTGAATGTCACCTTAAATGGCAGAAGGGACTTTGCCAATGGAATGAAAGTAAGGGTTTTGAGATGGGGAGATTCTTCTGGACTACCTGGATGGACCCAGATGTAACCACTGGTGTTCTCGTAAGAGAGAGGCAGAGGGAGTTTTTACTCCAAAGAGAATGTGATGATGAGGTTGGAGTTGGATTGATGTGGCCAGAAGTCAAGGAATGCTGTCAAGGAAACAGATTCTCCCTTAGAGCCTCTAGAAGGTGGATGGACGGCCTTGTCAACTCCTGGTTCCAGCCCAGGGAAACTGGTTTTGGACTTCTGTCTTCCAGAACCATAAGAGAATAAGTGTGTTTTGTTTTACGCAAGCTCATTTGTAGTAATTTGTTACAGCAACCATAGGGAACTAATGTGTACCTCATAGGAACTATTTCTCCAATTAAAACTTGTGACTGGAAACACACTTGGTGGCATGTCTGACACACAGTAGGTATGCTACCGTAGGTAGTTCTTGGAAACTGAAGCCTTGGTTTTGAGGGATCATCAAAACCAGTACAATGGCTGCCATGTTTCTCCTTGTTCATTCTGGTGACAAACCTGTAGAGAGAGTTCCATCCTTTCCCACAGGATGCCCATCCCTAGTACTTACAGGGAAGAGGTTATATCTTACTTCAGGCACCTTCCTCTTTTTCTTTCTACTTTTTTTTTTCATTAATCTTCATCCAACTGGCCTTTCTAAGTTAAAAAAAAAAACATTTCTCAATGGATTCAGATACTACCCCAAGTTAATATTCCAACCATGTTCTTGTTCTTCCGGGGCTTATCACCAGAAATTTCTGAGTTGAAATCCTCTCTAGTTTCTAGGATCAGTCATTTACTCATTTCTCCCTTCTCTAGTTCAGAGTCTTGTCAGTTTAGTCCCTTCCCTAACAACAACATCTATTAAGGTGACACAGCAAAGTGATGAAAGTCTAGACGGTCTGGTCTGGTTTCTGCCCACTACTTACTGTGTGGCATTAGACAAGCTATTCAACCCCTCTGGGCCTCAGTTTCACCCCAAAAAGGTGAATATTATGAATATTACCTACCTATAGGGTTGCCATTATGAGGAATGAGTTAATATTTCCTAAGCACTTAGAATATTACTTGTTATAGTCTAAGCACTACAATTGTGCTTGTTAATAATAATAAATGCAATTCCAAGCGTATAACTTACTGAACTTTCTGTCATAACTTTGAAGTGTTGGTCTATCTGTTGGCCAGCATTGCAGGTAAATGAGTCGAGGCATGGGCTGAGGCATTGCTACCAGTGAGTGGTGTGTTCCCAGAACTAGGAACAGCCATGTGAAATGGGTAGTGGTTCTACTTGGAGACAGGGCAGACTGGAAAATGACAGCCTGGGAAGGAGGTGTGGTGTCCATAGGTTTGGTGTCAGAGCTGCTGCCTGCTGAAGTACCGATGCCAGCCTAAGCCGGAAAGCAGGGGCTGGGGAAAAGAGGGGCAGAAAGGAAAGGGAAAACAGGGGTAGAACGGAAAATGATAGCCTGGGAAGGAGGTGTGGTGTCCATAGCTTCAGGGTCAGAGGTGCTGCCTGCTGCAACACCGTTGACACCCGAAGCCGTAAATGGTGGGCTGCAGAAAAGAGAGGCAGAATGGAAAGGGAAAATTCAGATACGTTTCTAACTTGGCATCTGCTTTTAATCTGTCACAGCCAGAGAAAGTTTAATGTCTCAGAAAGTGACAGCCTTGTATTTGTGTAACATAAAAAACGAAGATACATGCTTGATATCGTATATACCCCTTATCATAGTCATGCCACATATAATGCAACACTATTCCTGTTGGGTTAAAACATTGTGATCCAGAGCCTGCCATTGTCTATTAATAGGAGCAGGAAAGCATAAGAACGGTATGTGTTTGCCCTTAAGTTGGTCTACAACACAGATGCTGTCAATCAGCCTCTGATAGTACCTTCCCCGTGGACAACCTTCTGTGCCCTTTTGAGCATGCTCAGATGGAGTCTACCATCAGTGTGGTGGGACTTCACTTTGCTTCAAGTGTGTCCAAGTTGAAGGGTGAAATTAACAAATACTAACAAATTTGTGGCTGTCCAAACTAGGAAAATAGTTAAAGAATCAGGACATGAAGAATCAGGCAAATACTCATTTGGCATCAACCCAATAAAAAAACTTCTTGGTGAGAAAAAAGTTGCCAAAGATGAAAGCCCAGAATAGTGCTACCTTAGCCTAACCACAGTGTCAAAGCAAATGACACACATACACACAAACGCAAAAGGAAGCCCTCTTCACACTAATGCCCCCAAATCCTTTATGGGGCTTCAAATTGAGCAGATTAGTTAAGTTGATGGTTGTCCTTTATGGACTGGGTCCACCTAACAAGACTTGTTACTAACAGAATATCTCTGTTTTGTCATTTAATAGATATCCCAAACTTAATATATCTTGCAATTAAATACACACATAGTCACTCATGCTTTTTCTGTAGACTTTCCAAAACAGAAAAGCGCAGGTCCATTCTTCCTGGTGCTCAGTTACAAAATGTGATTCATCTTTGACATTTTTCTTTCTCTCTCCTTTCACATCCAATACACAAGCAAAATGTGTCAGCCCTATCTTTGAGATAGAACCAGAATTTGACAGTTTCTCGATTTTTCCACTGTTACCACTCAGGATTAAGAGTTCATTGTCTGTCATCTTAACTATTATCTCTCTGAACTGTGTCCTTAACACAGTGGCTGGAGAACCCTTTGAGAATCTAAGTCAGAAGTATTATGTGACTTCAGTGTCTTCCCCTTCATCATAGTTGAAGCTGAAGTTCTTAAAATGCTGGAAAGTTGCTACACGATTACCCTCCACGTTATATATTTGATCTCATCTCCTCCACCTCTACTCCTTCCTCACTCTTTTCCAAATACCTTATAATCTTTAGTCCTTGATGTTCAATAAGTATAATAGGAAGACATTTTCACTTGTTGTTCCCTTTACCTGAATTGCTCTTGTCTTTACCATCTACAGTACTCATCCACTCACTTTTTTAGGTCTTTTCTCAGATACCACCATCTCCATTATGAGGCCTTGCTTGGATTCCCTGTAATAACCTGCAGCCCCACTAATACACCCTACGTCCTTAGAAGCCTCCCTTCTGCTGTAGAATCTGTTGAATGAATGAATGGAGTGAGCTATGTCTAATTTCCAAAAAAATAAACATCAACTGTAAACACTTGTTGAGAGACAGATTCAGGGTATAAAGAATAAAAGAAGTGTAAATTCAGGCCTTACCATTCACCATCCATTCCCTCAGGGTTCTGCTATGGTGTATCTCTGAAAAAAAGCATAATTTGATGACTAATTAATAGCTTAAATTCATTAGAATCCCAAACCTTTTATAGTAGAAATGCGATAAAAATTGTGTCAGAGATTCTCAACAAAATGTTAGCAAATTGAAGCCAAAAAAGTATAAAAACAATTATATACCATGACCAAACGGGATTTCTGTCAGGTATGTAAGGCTGGTTCACCATTTGAAAATTAATTAATATAATCCAACCAAGACAAATAAAGGAAAAAGAACATATAAATACATACGGAAGAAGCATTTGACAAAATCCAGCATGCACGCATGAGAAAAACTCTCAGTAAACTAGGAATAGAGAGGGACTTTCTTAACTTGATAAATACGACCTACAAAAAAACCAATAGCTGACATCATACTTACTGGAGAGAAACTCAATGCTTTCCCACTAAGATTAAGCACAAGGCAAGGATGTCCTCCTTTATTATAACTTTTCAATATTGTGCTGCAAGTCCTTGCTAATGCAATAAGGCAAGAAAAGGAAATAAAAGGTGTACAGATTGAGAACAAAGACATAAACCTGTCTTTGTTCACAGGTGACATGATCATCTATGTAGAAAATCTTAAAGAGTTGACCCAAAACTCCTGTAACTAATAAGTGATTATAGCAAGGTTGCAGGATCCAAGGTTAATACAAAAAAGGCAATTGCTTTCCTATATACCAATAATGAACAAGTGGAATAGGTTTAAAAAAACCGACACTATTTACATTAGCATTGCCAAAAATGTAATACTTCCGTATAAATCTAATAAAATATGTACAACCTCTGTAGGAGGAAAACTACAAACCGTGATGAATGAAGTCAAAGAATAACTAAATAAATGGAGAGATATTGCATGTTCATGAATAGGAAGACTCGCTATTATCAAAATGTCAGTTCTTTCCAACTTAATCTATAGAAATTCAGTGCGATCCCAATCAAAATCCCAGCAAGTTATTTTATGGATATTGGCAAACTGATTCTAAAGTCCATATGAAGAGGCAAGAGATCCAGAATAGCTATCACCTCATTGAAGGACACAGTTGAAGGAATGACACTACCCAGCTTGAAGACTTATTATGAAGGTGCAGTAATCAAGACAGGGTGGTATTGGTGAAACAACAAGTAGATCAATGGAACAGAATAAAGAGCCCCAAAATAGACCCACATAAATACAATCAACTGGTCTTTGGCAAAAGAACAAAGACAATACAATGCAGCAAAGATAGTCTTTTCATCAAATAGTGCTGAAACAACTGGATGTCCATGGTAAAAAAAAAAAAAAAAAACAAAGACTTTATATCCTTCATAAAAATTAACTCTAAATGAACCACAGACCTAAATGTAAAACACAAAACTGTAAAACTCCCAGAAGATAACATAGGAGAAAACCTAGATGACCTTGGGTATGGCAATGACTTTTAAAATATAACACCAAAGGCACACTACATGAAAGAAAGAATTGATAAGGTAGACTTCATTAAAATAAAAAATTTTGCTCTGTGAAAATCATTATCAAGAGAATGAAAAGACAAGCCACAGAGTGGGAGAAAGCATTTGTAAAAGCCGCATCTTGTTAGAGTAAAGTGGCAACTTGCAAGCTTCTTACATGTGCAACTGGTTAATTTATTTTGGTATGTAGTGTGAGGTACAGACTTTAGTTTTAAATGGGTATGTAGTTTTCTAGGCATCAATGTTAAAGATTATAACTTGATTTTATCACAATCAAACTTCCCAGACATACTAATAACTATTTGTGGATATTCTTTTCTGTTTAATTTGTATATGTGTTCATTCATGTAGTAGTGCTACAACGTTTGAATTGTAGTGACTTTATAGTTAAGTTATATAGCTTCCTGCTACTTAACAGACACTCAACTTCTAATAAAATTTAGGACTTGTACCTGAATGCCTCCAGATTATGCCCTTCATTCACTCTTTACTATTCACTCAATATAAATTCAGAGCTGATATACATTAAAACTGAACTGAAGTGGCTAACATGTTTTAGTTTTCATCTATATTCCTAGATTCAAAATATGGAAAGTAATACACTGCAACATTTTTTAAAACCTCTAATGACTCACATTTTCTATCTCTAATTAAAACAGAATACCCTGTGGAATATCTTTGCATCATTTACCCAGTTTCATTAATTCTGGCTGTTGAAGTTAATTTAAATTCACTCTGGTAAAATGAGAGCTCAGTATAAGGTTTTAGCATCTCAGTGAGACTTACAAATAGTCATCTGCTAGGTGGTAAACAGTAAACAGTCTTGTTTATTGCAAATAATCTTAGCCAATAAATGTTATTTATGCTCCATTTAAGAATAAAGATGTTAATCTGAGATCACAGAACGATCTTTTTGTTAAAGCTAAAAGCAATTCTGCTTTGATTAGTTGCAAATGCAAATATGACCCAACTTCCTTCTCCTTCTTTGATAGTTGTATAGAAACAAAACTAAATATGAGAATGTAAGCCAAACCCACTACAAATGAAACTGCACTACAGACCCACTATCTTCAGTGATTTCCAGAATGATTTCTATGCTCAAACCTTCATTCTATCCTCTCTTCCTAAATAGAATTGTTTTGTTTTGTTTTGTGTTTTTGGTTTTGAGTAACTTTTATTACACAAGAGATTCATATTCTTTATAGAGAAATCATGTAATCAAATACTCCAAAAATAGATTAAAAAAATAAAAAGCAGCCATAATTCCACCTCTCAGATATATTATCACTGTATCTATTTTATAATACAGCTTTCTTATATATATTTTTAACATCTTTATTGCAGTATAATTGCTTTACAATGTTGTGCTAGTCTCTGCTGTATAACAGTGCATCGGCTATATGTATGTGTATATATATATATATATATATCCATATCCCCTCCTTTTTGCGTCTCCCTCCCACCCTCCCTATCCCACCCCTCTAGGTGGTCACAAGGCCCCGAGCTGATCTCCCTGTGCTATTTGGCTGCTTCCCACCAGCTATTTATTTTACATTTGGTAGTGTCTATATGTCCATGCCACTCTCTCACTTTGTCCCAGCTTACCCTTCCCCCTCCCCATGTCCCTAAACAGAATTTTAAAAAGATGACAGCCAAGATAAAATGAGAAACTGATTTAGACTTTGGTCCCAAATTTACAGCTTCAATGATTTAGGAAAATCCCTTGACAGCTATACTGAGCCTCAGTTTTCACATTTGTAAAAGGGTGAGGATTAAAAAAACTGATACTTCTGGAAATGCCTGTCATTCTGATGGATATTTTTAAAATATTAACTGAAATTTAAATGTATAAATTATAAAAAGATGACAAAAAGACTTATTATCATTTTATTACCCAGATAAACCCTGGTGGCCCACTGATAGGAGAAGGGACTTCTCTAAGTAGTTTTCTTCATCCTGATTTCTGGACACTCCCTTCTTTAATCTGCTTTTGGAAGCACCGGGTGACATTTTGGCAAGTTTTATTCAATTTCTTTATGCCTTGATTTAGGAAAGAAGAATAGTAGCTGTGCTGAGCTCTGCCAGGTCAGATAGAATTTTGGAGTATTCTCGTTCTCTCTCTTGTAGACAGCCACTGTCATTTGGTAAGCCATAAGCCTTCCTTTGCTTTGACTGTGGTTAGTGTGTTTGTTGGATTTCTAAAATATATTTTTAGTGTTTACTTGTTTAGATTGAAAAGATTGGGCTATAATTTTTAAAGTTTATCCCTCCATTTTGGCAGGCCTTTTAAGTTGTGATATTGCATGCAAGAGAGCTAACGGAATTCTGGACTCCATATTTTCGTTTTTACCTTTTTGTTTTTCCCTCAGACTTTGAACCAACAATGGCTAAGAATGAGAGGAACTCAGACCCGAATATTTTTTCCCTTGTCAAACACAGAGAATATGGGAAAAAATGAAATTGGGAAATTGTTTTGCTCGTCTTCCTTTCCTCCTTTTTGGTCAGTTACGTTAGTCGTCCACCTCACTTTGTATTTCTAGCCTGACTTCAGAAAGACCTGAATTTGATGAACTACACACTGTTGGAGTAGTATATTGCTAGAAAGAACCAAGATCCAGACGACCCTAAATGGTGGCTTCATGGAATTATATTCAAGAAGGATGGTCCAGCCAATTTCCTCACTTCCATTCTGAAAGGAGTTCCCTATTCCTAAGAAAATGAACCTATGTCCCACTGACACAGAAGACAGAGATTTATCCCAGTGCCTTAATATATGTATAGATATTAAAATTATGTATATATATATGTTTATATATAGATAATGTCTAATGGAAATATCTCTGATGTTCTATTTTGTGTTTTTTCTTTAATTTTACTTATAAAAATTGTGACCATTTTTTAACTCAAAAGAGGAGAACCTTAAAAATTAATTAAAAAACACATTCTCAGTAGTCTAAGGTTCAGAGTGACTTGGCAGAGAAAATTGCTGAATGGTTAGATAACAGTGCTGGTAGGCTTGGCTATTGTAACACTTTACATTTGAGTTTTCTCTTCCTTGAAATTACAAGAACTATATGACTCAAGAGAAAGATTGATAATTAGGAATATTCTGCTTGCTTTTTATATAGCCTATTGAAGAACAATTTGATTAATTGGAGGTCATAGGAAGGAAACTTCATGATCTAACTTTTGAACAAGTAGTGTTGCAACACAAAGCTATGACTTAAAATTAAAAAGGAAATTTGAAATGACCTACTTATTTTGGCATCTCAAGCCAGATATCTGTCAGTAA
This sequence comes from Delphinus delphis, assembly GCF_949987515.2. Lineage (NCBI taxonomy): Eukaryota > Metazoa > Chordata > Mammalia > Artiodactyla > Delphinidae > Delphinus > Delphinus delphis. The sequence continues at coordinate 153,555,872 of NC_082683.1, forward strand.
AATGAGTCACTTTTCAGTCAAATGGGTGGTCAGCAATATAATTTTTCTTTGGGAAGCTGAAAGACACCATTGCAAAACAGAGCATCTTTCGTTTTCCCAAGGGGTGCATATGAGAAGAAGGAAGGCAGAGAAATGCACTTCTATGCAGCTTTTCAAGACGGATAGAACAGAGAGCATTCCCAGAGGCAGGTCAAGTTCAGCCCAAGAACAACCCTCTCAGTGCTTTCACAACTAGTTAAAATACAAGACCGGTAGTAACTCAGCTCTCAAATCAGTGCTGAAATCAAGCAGAAGGTTGTTAATATTGATACGGTTAACATACATCAAGTAGGATTACTGAATTTTCTGAATCCAAAAGTTCTCCACAGTGTTGACATTTCCTTACTGAATTCCCAGGATTGTTTGGTTTCAAAGGCTGTTGGGCTCAAGACACAGTTGTTTTTAAATAATCCTCATAAAAATTTCAGCTTTCAGTCTAATATGATTGAAACCCAGCTTGAGTGTGTTTTATAATGCACTGAAATGGAAAGATTATGGCATTGAATTATTCAAAACATGGTAGGTGAAGGAGTGATATGTGGGAAGGAGGTGATCAAACAAATCATTGAGACTTGATATGTCTTGTTATCTCATTTTATTTACCTTTTAGAACTCTTCCAAATATTAGACGAAAGAAATCAATATCAATTTTCACCTGTTACGTTCCACACTTCAATTATTAATGAGTGTCAAATTTGACCACACTTTTTTGTACCACCTGCTCTGCAATAATATTTCTGAGCCTTTATTAAAAATGTAAAATTGTCATTGAATTTCCAAACATGATTCTCCAGTGGCTAGTTCAATTTGTTTTATTAATAAGCAAGTTCTGATGAGTAATACTAATTTAATATGCCTGCATGTAAGGTTAAACTGTAAATTATTCCTGCCGAAGGTGATATGACTGATGTGGTGGTAGGGCACTCACCTTCCTGAACGAAACCTGCGAGTGCACAGTTTTTGGGAGAAACCAGTACTTCATATAGTAGCAAATCTGATATTATTTTGCATGTCTCCTGTAGCAGTGGAATGCACACACACACACACACACACACACACAAACACACACAAAAACATGATCATGGGTGAAAAAACATGCGCACCTTAGATGCTTACATTAATTTCTGAATATAGTTCTCCGGAAAGAAAAAGTTTTACTGATGATTTGTATTTTTATAGTTTATTATTTTATGCATACTAAAACACTTCATGAAATCACTTACTCTTTTGTTGTCCATGGAATCCTTTCAATTTTGAGATGCTAAATACAAATGGAAATAATGATTATAGTCCTTGGCCATGAAAGACTAAGTTACAGAGAACCCGGTGACTGGATGTCAGACCTGCCACGGAATTATTCTCTGCTCCAGAGACCATTAGAATATCACTGTGTACCCACTTAAGGATAGAATGCTGCTATTGAGAAACTAGCTCTCTTTTATTTCTACTAAAAGGAGAGAACAGTAGGGGACCTTGACTGTGTGAGTGTATGAGACTTTCTCTGTTTTGTACAATAAGCCAAAAACAATACATGAAATAGCCTCGAGTCTTTTGTCTTTTGTACCCAGCTCCTTCCTGAATTACTCCTGATCAATTACACTTAAATCGACAAGAGTTGCTTGAACATTTTGACAGTTATGTTCCCCATACCCTGATGCATTTTTAAAGGGTTACTGAGATAAAGCTATTTCAAAAAATACTCCCTCCAAATTTTTTCAGGGTGGCATCAGTGAAAAAGTAACTTAGAGGAAAAATACTCCACCTTGAGTTCGTGGCCTGTCACTCTAAGGCCAGGCAAGCATAAACCTTCATAGCAAAAACCTAAGTTTGCTCCCAGTTGAGAATTTGGTTTCTATGGTCTTATATAGAAAGTATATGGAGACTTTAATTCCCTATAAGCCCTTTCCAAAGAGTGAATACAGTTCATCATTCGTAAGAGATGATGAAAATTACAATTTTGTTGAATAGGTGGAATATATATTATATATAATATATATATTTATTTTTAATATATATATATACAATATATAAAGTTACTATTCAGAGTCCTAAAACATGGATTTTTCTTACTTACCAAGTATGAACAGTAACTTGATCTCTAAACACAATAAAGCACCTGGTCATAACAGAATCATAAAAAATATTTGATATCAGAATAAATTCACTGTTCAGGTGTAAAGAGGGAATAGCTTCAGTTTTCCTCTTTCTTGCACCCCATTATTGAATCCTGGACAGAGGGGATTTTCTTGATTTTAATCGAAAGGAGAAATGTTCACTTTTGTTAAGATGGAAATTGACAACCTCAGTAGGCAGAGGCACTGTTTTTATTTGGCTGAATTCATGTTTCTAGTGATAATTCAATGTGTAATAGGGTTTTCTCTGCCACTCCAAAATCTGAAAATGATAAGCATCTCACCAGAGTTTCAGGATGGCCCATTACCTATGCTGTGGAAAGGATATTCAAAATACCATGCTTCATCAATGTCTTCTCAGATTTATTAATCAATGGGCAACTACTGAGTTAAGACAGTGTCTTATCCTTGCTTCAAAAAAATAAAAACAAAAAAACCCCACAAACACAAAAAAACTGTTAACGATGAAAACTTATTATGCCAGGCCTTAGTATGGCCTGACTTCAAAATTTAGTTTCAGAGGCTTTTGTGAATATACCAAGGAAAGAGGACCTAGGTGTATCTTATTCCCACAGGCCGCCAATAAATATTTGTTTCACGGAGAAAAAATTAATATATAGTATAGGAGAGAGCCTGACAGATGCTTAACACTATTGAGTGATAGCAATGCCCAAACTCATCTGTGATCAAACACCATGGAAGTATCCTCCTAAGGATAAACTTATTACAAATAAGTGAAAATTCAATTAACTTCTATCTCTTCTTACGTTTATTTCCTCCCAAACTTACCAGTATCCATCCAACTCGAAGGATACAAGTGATTTTTATAGACTGTGCAAAGTTTTTTTCTTATTCATATGTCCATGATTCCCCAGTTCTCTAAATTATTATCTACATCTTCAGGATCACTTTTATCGGTTCCTTCATTTCAACATATAAAATATAAGTCCTTCTCATTCTAAAAAATTCTTTTTTGCTAATTATTTTCTCTTTTCATCCAAACTCCTTGAGAGTAGCCTATTCCCACTGTCTTCACTAGCCCCGCCTGGCCCCCACAGGCAGCCCTACACCCTCAATTTATTGCCATCTGGCTTTTTGTCCACCACTTCACTGAACTTCTCTAAGGTCACTGGGGACCTAACTGCCCAAATCCAATGGACATTCACATTCTCTGAAGGATGACACTGTCATCTACTTCCTCCTTCTTGAAACTCTATTACCTCTCTCCTTCCCAGAATTCTTTCTCCGCTTATTACTTAAACATTGTCGGTACTCACAATTCTCTGAAATCTCATCCATGTTCATGATTTTAATGACTGCTGATATGTGCTGATGACACTCAAATTTTTATCTTTCCATGTCTTCACGTGCATGTCCAGTTATCTACCAGTGTGTCTCCTGAATTCTACATGTGCTTTACAATTCAACATGTCCAGAACTAAAGTCTTTTTCCCAATTCAGTTCTTTATCCCCTATTTCCAAACTCAATGATACCACCACCCAACCTTAGTCACACAGATGGGGGTTCAGCCTCCGCCTCCTACTTCTTCCATACTTCCCAAGATCAAGTCTTGCTTGTAATTTCCCAAATACAATTAAAACTTATTTCCTCCCTTCATCTATACCTTATTTCAGACCCCTTTCTTCTTGCTATTACCTGGTCTAGAAGTTACCAAATTGCTGTTTGGTGGAACCAGTTGTTAGACACTTCTGTTAAAAAAGGACACTAGAGTCAAATAGCTTTGAGGATGGCTGTATACCATACGCCTGCTGTGACGACCCAGAATGAACACTAGCCTACAGCAGCCCTGAGGAGCTGTACTGTAAAGAAACCTGATTAACTTTACTTAAGCCAGGTTCTCCCTTCTGCCGGCCTATAAACCTCTCAGTAGGGACAGGAGAGGAGGTGGCAGCATGAAAGTCCCACTTGAAAATAAAAAACACTGCTCCTCAGAAGAGTGGGGCATAATTGTCTCCAGGCTTCTTCAAATTCCTCATCCATACAGACGTCAGTGGTCTAAAATGCCACCTGAACTTGTCCTTTCCATTCTTAGCTGTTTTCTGAGGAAACCAGCTCCACGCACATGAGTGGTTAAGACCCGCTCTCCTCCTCCTCGCGGCCTCCTTTAGGGGCACATGCCACTGCCTGGTGACACTGCACTGATCCTCCAGAGCCTGTGCCTGTGGCTCCGTAACACACCCCTCGCACACTCACGGCTCTGGACTTCCGCTGTCCTCTCTGCCTTGAGTGTCCTTTCCCTTCACCGGCTGACTCACCAGTTTTTCACGAGTCCTTTAAGACTTAGCTTAGGGACTGCCTCTTTCGATGACTTTTCTTTGCCTCACAGCTCCCCCTCTTCTTCCACAAACACTGACCAAACGCCCTGAATATGCCCATCACAGCATGTCACGTGCAGGATGAGACATCTGCAGTGCGTCTACCCTCTCACTCCACTGCTAAAGGGCCAACGCTACATCTTGCTCATTGTTTCACTCCTCTAACACCCAATCCATGACTAATGAACTAACTAGTACTGTAGTAGCCCTCTTAGTAACAATCAGGCAGGACCTTCTAGAAGAAATCTGACACTCCAGCTGTTCTCTGCTCTCACCTTTCTGTCTGAATGAACTAAACACTTATCTGTACATGTTTTACCAGGGAGACATAATTTAATCCAGAGATGTGTCATCACATACTCTTACATACTCTGCCATTTAAAAATTCTGCTCATGATGGGGGAAGGAGACAGGTGTGCTTTCGACAGCCCCACTGTTTTGCACTTCTAGTGCTCACTGTCTTCTCTCTCAGTGCCTTCCTTAAACCCTTCCTCTCTTAACAAGGAAACAGGATAACAAATTAATTAAGAGCCTGGGTTCTGCCTATCTGTGAACAGAAACATAAGCAAGGACATAGAGAATAGACTGGTGGTTACCAAGGGGGAGGGGGTGTGAAAGGGTTGGATTGGGAGTTTGGGATTAGCAGGTGCAAACTTGTGTATATACAGGATGGATAAATGAAAAGGTCCTACATGGGACTTCCCTGGTGGTGCAGTGTTTAAGAATACACCTGCCAATGCAGGGGACACGGGTTCGAGCCCTGGTCTGGGAAAATCCCACATGCCAGAGAGCAACTAAGCCCGACGCCACAACTACTTAAGTCCATGCACCAAGAGCCTGTGCTATGCAACAAGAAAAGCCACCACAGTGAGAAGCCTGCGCACCGCAACTAGAGAAAGCCTGCGTGCAGCAACAAAGGCCCAACACAGCCAAAAATAAAAAAATAAATACATACATTTATTATTTAAAAAGTGGATGTATTTAAAAAAACCAAAGAGGTCCTACTGTAGAGCACAGGGAACTATATATCCTGTGATAAACCGTAATGGAAAAGAATATGAAAAAGAATGTAGATAAATGTGTAACTGAGTCACTTTCCTGTACAGCAGTAATTAACACAACACTGTAATTCAACTATACGTCAATAAAAAAATAAAATTTAAAAAAATTGCCATAAAAATAGTCACAGAAGGGGGACTTCCCTGGTGGTCCAGTGGTTACGACTTTGCCTTCCAATGGAGGGGGTGAAGGTTCGATCCCTGGTGGGTGACCTAAGATCCCACATGCCTTGCGGCCAAAAAACCAAAATATAAAACAGAAGCAATGCTGTAACAAATGCAATAAACACTTTAAAAATGGTCGATATCAGAAAAAATCTTTAAAGAAAAAATTCACATAAATCAGAAACAAATGAAACATAATAAAGTCCATACATTAAAAAAAAAAAAGAGCATGGGTTCGGGTCATATCGCAGCTTCCCACTTACTTACAGCTGTGTAATTCTGGGCAACTCACATAATGTCTCCTCAGACTCCTCATCTATAGACGAGGATGGTAACAGTTCCCTACCTCAGAGCGTTGCTGTAATCCATAAACACAGATAAGTGCCTTAGTAAATGTTTGAGGCTCTCTGGTTATTGTGAATTAAAATACCTCAATGGCTTCTGGCTATGTGATCTATAATAGTTTGATGTTTAACCAAATGGTAAAACTATTCCATTTATTATTCCCATCTCTTTTTAACCCTTACCCTGCTTTGTTGTTTATGTTTTCTCCCAACACAGAGTGCTAGTTCCAGGAGAGTAAAGGCTTTATTTTGTTCGCTGCTGAAAACAATAGCACGCAGAAAAGTACTGTACATATGAAGCCCTCAGTAAACACTAGCTGAATGAATGGTGCAAAGTGTCACATGGAAAAGTACACCAAAACTTTCATTATAATAAAAAAGTATAGATAAATCTTTCTCTTAATGGCTTCCAGTCAAGTAACTGAAACCACCATATGCTATAATAAAAACATAAGTAATGTATTAAAATTTGAAGGCAAAAACATAATTTTAAAAGATTTAGACCTATGTTAGGCATGATAGAGTATGGATGCTTTCCTGAAATTCACAATCAGATCCAAGAGTATCACTTTCAGAATGTTCTAGTAAATTGAGTTTACTTTTAGTTTTCTTTGATGGAACAGTCACTATTCTACTCTCTTTCTTAACAGAAATGTGTTTTTCCGAAGACTCACTTTTAATTGGTTTATTAACCAAAGAATTTTGCCCAATTCCTTTGCTTTTCTGCTTTACAGGTGAGTCAGAGCAGGAATGCAGGTCCTTCCCAGGTTGTTTCCTAGCAGAGTTTTTTGGTATATTCACCTGCTTTGCTCATTTTCTCTGAAGAATACCTGTTATTTCTAGATAATTCCTCTTCTTTTCTTTGACTTCCAGTTCCAGAAATGACATCTGCTGAAGGGAGAACATGTTCTAGCAATGAAATCTTCACAAGACTCCTGCCACTGCTCTGTGACTGGGACCCCCAGGTTGTCTTTGGAAGTTTCTAAGGCCTCCTGAGTAGACACTGGGACATGGAAGGAGTTGAGAGGCAAAGGAATCCTAGCATCACCTGTAATTTTCTGAAACTGGAGGGAAAAACAAAAGACAAGACAAAAATTCAGTGATGAACAAAGCCAACCATTAAAAATTAGAATTCAAAACTTCAATGTTACTCTGTGATCTTATTATTAACACAGTAAATTGATTATTCAGAAGATTTCAGAGCCAGTTTTTTTCTAATGATATCTTGCCAAGTTACTCTCAGCTTAACCTAGCTATATCCAAGGCTATGTCCGCTACATTTTCAGACTTTGGTGACTGGGGTAGTTATTACCCATTTCCTTTCCCTCACTAAAAATAAAACCCTATTCTGTAAGGTAATTAATTTCTTTTCTGTCCTCCAGGCACATGCAAACAGTATATAGTTTGTGACCAGGCTGTGTTCTCAAACTGTCAGTTCTCAACACCAGTCTGAGATTGGTTGATGGGAGCTCCAAGTAAGGCTAGAGGAAAAGCTGATGGGTTTTCCCCTCCCATTCTCATAACCAGGTGATTTACTGTAATATGTTACCTATTAGCTATGTCTGGATTACTTATTTTAAAAATTATAACAGTATGTGTACCTTCATTAGTGTTCCTTCATTGTAAGCTGACTGCATACAAATAGAAAAGACATTTATACAATTTAAAATCTGGAATATTTTCTCTAATGTTTTCTTTCTTCATTATGGATAGTTTGCTTTAACTCATAAATTTTCTAGAGAACTTCCAGTCTCCTTATTTACAAAAATACAGTATCATGAAATGGGCACACATTTACTAATCTCTGATTTGGAAAGGATTCCAGAGTATTCTAGCTCCTGAGCATGTGAACAATTAGAGGCTGATCATTATTGTTTTCTCCCTGACCTGGTTACTTCCTTTTTTGCTAATCACTCTTAGAATCATTAAGTGCTGTTCTGTCCACTTACTTGGATATTTTGCATTTGTCCTGGGGCACCCTGTTTTGATTCTGATTTTTCTTCTTCAAGTGTCTTCTTTTCTTCTTTACGTGGACTACTAACAGTAGAATTCATCTGGGGACGACCTAGTAAATGAAAATCTGACTGATTTATACCAGCCATTGTGGCCAGCTGCCCAAGTCTGGACCAGAGCAGGAAAGGAGAAAAGACAAAGGTTATTATAATCACATAAGAGCAGTTTAGACTTCCCCAGACCTACAATCATGAAATACTTCTAAACTCTTAAAAGCCAACATCCTACTCCAGACTACAAGCCTCTCTCTCCCCCAAATTCTCAGCCCTTTCTAGATTCATCCTCTAGGACACATCCCATCTCCTTACCTATTACCGCTCCATTTAAAAAACTGACTAGCAGCTTCAACATCTGCCACGCACCTCGTCCACTACCTCTCACACCTCTAGTCCCACACTTCTTTACCAACTTTCCTCCAGTTTCCAAGAATGTGTTTGTTCCTTCCTTCCCAACACTAACACACTGAGAAAACACCACTCCATCAACTATCAATCTCCACTTCCCTCTTCCAGCAAAATTGCTCCCAGTTGAGAACCCCTGACCTATATCTCCCCTGCAGATTAATAATAATTTATGTCTAAGGCAAAAATAACTTGAATTCAGACTTATCAAACAAGCAAAATAAGTGAAAGATAGGAAAATTCTTATGCATTCCCGAATATTTTCAATGAAAACTGCCTTCAATTTAGTCTTTACAAAAAACTACACCTACTACTTACTCTATCTACAGGTTACTCTTTTATAATGAGCTCCCCACTCTACCAAAGCAGGTTTCCTTATTTGCATTTCTTAACAAATTTAATTCCTCATTTAAAAAAATCAAATATATTACCTATAATTACACTAAATATGGCCACAGAAGTGATGAAAATTGCTCCAGTTCCTCAGCAAACTACCATTATAGTTGCAAAGAGAAGAACGCCATGAAGAGAAATGAACTAACCCAGCATCTTTAAGGAGATCCAAGAAAGCACGGAACTCCTGAAAAGAATTCTCAGTGCTGCCCAAAACACCTTCATCATCCAGGATCATGCTTGTCAATGAGTGGGCATGAAGGGCTTCAGACAAAGAGAAATTCATATTTCTTAAGTGGGCATTTTCATGTTCCAGCTATAAAATGTCTGACATGATTTTTTCTCACTGTCATCAAAAGTAGTCTTGCTTATTTTCAAGGAACAAAACTAAAACACTCAAAATGTAATTAATTGTAATTAACCTAACTCTCCACCAGTAAAGACAGAGACCATATCACATAATAATCAAAACCCACAGGTACCCAACAAAGTTTCCTATATAACACTTAGGTGGTATATAAATAAACCAAAGTTATTGTTTTATAAATGTTCTTTCACAAAAGATCACATTTCTAACTAGTTCAATTCATAATGAAGCCTCATTCCACACTAGAAAATTACCTGCTTTAAGTTTCTCTTGAATTAGAAAATGAAATATAGAATCTGATTTGAATAAAACATATTACAGCTCTGCTGAATGTTAAGAATTAACTTTAGTGAGCAAAATATCTAATGCTTACGTTTAAAAGTCCTAAATCATACCCAACCCAACTTATTAGATGTACAATCACCAATATTTTCTGCTACTGGTAATATCATACCATGCTAGTGAAATGAATTATCAAAATCTATCAAATTAACATAGGTAAGATTTATTTAAATTCCACTCTTTCCAACATAAATTTGTGGCAGCCCACCATAAAAGACATATGCGTATAACATATTAAGTCAGAAATAAGAAGTTAAGACCAAGAAAGAAAAATTCAATTTTTATTTGTGGGTCTCTTTATAGCAGGAAGTCCTATTAATGAACACGCTTAACATACCTGAATTGCCTAATTGCAGATTCAAAAGCATGTTTTAAAAAAGTAATCACTTTTAAAGCAATTCACAGTCAAGCACTGTTCCTGGAGTTCCCTGGGTGTTAAATAATCTAATCATCAAAACCCTAAAAGGGGGCTTCCCTGCTGGCACAGTGGTTAAGAATCTGCCTGCCAGTGCAGGCGACACGGGTTCAAGCCCTAGTCCGGGAAGAACCCACATGCCATGGAGCAACTAAGCCCGTGTGCCACGACTACTGAGTCTATGCTCTAGAACCCACGTGCCACAACTACTGAAGCCTGCGTGCCTAGAGCTTGTGCTCTGCAAAAACAGAAGCCACCACACTGCAACGAAGAGTAGCCCCCCACTCGACGCAACTGGAGAAAACCCGCGAGCAGCAACGAAGAACCAACGCAGCCAAAAATAAATAAATAAAATAAATGTAAAAAACAAAAAACCCTACGAGGAAAGAATGATCACTAACTCCATGTTTTTCTTTTTGTTTTTTTGCATTACATGGGCCTCTCATTGTTGTGGCCTCTCCCATTGAGGAGCACAGGCTCTGGACAAGCAGGCTCAGCAGCCATGGCTCTCGGGCCTAGCCACTCCGCGGCGTGTGGGATCCTCCCAGACTGATGCACGAACCCATGTCCCCTGCATCGGCAGGTGGACTCTCAACTGCTGCGCCACCAAGGGAGCCCTATTTTACAGATGAGGGAAACAGAGGCAGAGAAGTAGAGTAAGTAGAGCAGCACAGCCAAGGTCACACCACTAAGTAGCAGAGCCACACTGTGGACTCAGGACGCTGAGTGCCATTCCTGCTCACGGAGGTGGTGGTCTTCCCATTCACCAAGGTCACTGAAATAAAATGAACACTGATAAACTCCCTTAGGAGTTTCAGGAAATAAGACACTTTGGTCCGTGAAGTGGGGACACTGCTTGCAATAGGCAGAATTCTAACAGAGCCCCTAAGACTCCTACTTACTGAAGTACACAAACCTTCCACTTACCCAATCAAACTCTAAATCTAGGTGCTGCAGTGAAGGGATTTTGCAGACGGAATTAAGTTCAAAATCAGTTGATTTTTTAAGACAGGGAGATTATTCTAGGTGGATGTGACCTACTCAGGCACACCATGAAAAGGACCTGAACTCTTCCCGAATTGAAGTACAAAAGGGACAAGAGGGAGACTCTCCATTGCTGGCTCTGAAGAAGTCTAATGCTATGGCAGGGAAGGCAAGAGAGAGGCCTCTAGGAGCTGAGACTGTCCCCCGACTGACAGCCAGCAAGGAAATGGGGACCTCTGTCCTGCAACTGCAGAATCTGAATTATGCCAACAAGCCAAAGAATCTTGGAGCCATTCTTTCCCAGAGCCTCTGGATGCTAACACAGCCAGACTGACATCTTGATTTCAGCTCTGTGACCCACACAAACTATGGTAAACATCCAACGTTTGGGGCTCAATGTCTTACACTTAAATTTCACATGCTTTAACACTCTTGGGAGGGAACCCACATGTTCCAGTGTGTATCTGAGCAGGAAACCCAGTCACGCTGTGCCTGGACTTCTGACCTACAGAACTGTGAGCTAGTCAAATAGGTATTGTTTTCAGTCAGTAAGAGTGTAGTAAAAGAATTAATATGCTACTCAACCTCCAGGTTCATGAACAAAATAAACGATTTTCATTGTTTTAAGCCACTGTTTCAGGGTGGTTTCCTATGCAGCGATAAATAATCAGAATACCTACACTTATGAAAACAGTAAGGTATATTTATACATTTTAGCTGCTTTGAACAATCACTTAAAGAATGAGGAACTCTATTATATGCCATCGTTGGGAGAGGAGCTGGTATCACTTTCTGGAGAGTAGCTTTTGGTACCTTACAACAATCCTACATCAGGGGTTTACCCTAAGGAAATCAAAGTTGTGGGCAAAGATTTATCTACCAACATGATGTCATAAGATTGTTTATAACCAATCCCTAGAAGAAAGCTAAGAGCCTCCAAATTGGGATTGGTTTAAACAAAAACAGCTCACCGTATTAAGGAATGCGCTATGAAACCACTAAGAAAATGATGACAACAGGTCTCAACCAGAGTTAATGAATGGGCTTCAGGAGTTCTACATTCAAAATATATCTGTCCGTTTTTCCTGGGAGATGGTGCATAAGCTTAATCAAATTCTCTGATGTAGAAGATTATTTAGTGATAAGACAAAATATTTTTCATACATTTTTCAGACAAAAGAGCAGATTAGGTGTGTGCACATGCAGAGGTGGCTTTTATTTCCTTCAATGAGTTGTTCATTGTTTTCAAAAATTTGCTCAATGAACATATACTTTTATATTCAGATCATGTTTAAAAAACTGACAGTCTAAGAACTTCAAATTCTTTAATGTTTCATTACTAAAGCCAGCCAAGTTTTCAATGGGGGAAAAAGAGGAAAAAATTGCAAAATTCCTCTACTTTCAATATAATATAGGTTTAATAAATCTTCTAAAACTGATTTCAAAGAATGTCTAAACAAATTAGGAAACAAACAAAAAAACCCTCACCACAGTCAGAGGAAAGTAGAGTAAAACTTCCTGACTGGTTCTACATAGCACATCAAAGTGCAATTACATGAAACAGTTTCTCCCTCTAGTGGAGGGAATTAGAACACAGTGTTAAATTTTTGTGAAAAAGTGTAGCCTCCTCCCACAAAGTATTAATAATTCATGTCCCTTACATGGAAATATGGAACGAAAAAAGTTAAAGTAAAATTGCTTGATATTCTATTAAATATGTAAGACTAATGATAAGGCTTTGGAATAATTTTCCTTCCTGTCATCTGCTCTCCCTTCCTCCCTTCTGTACACTAGCTAGGGTGATTTTTCTGGGACAAAGCTCCCATCATATTGGATATCAAATTTTTTGTTCACCTTTTCTCCATTTAACATTGAAATCAATCATTTCTCATATAATCAGGGGATTCATAACCTTGATTTTTTTGTGTGGGCTACAAAATATTCCACTGAGTGGGTTTACTGGTTAAACCACTTTACACATTTAAATTCTTTCCAACTTTTCAATATTATAAGACAAAATAACCGTTTTTATACATGAAGGCTTTTTTCCATATCGAGAATAACGTTCTTGCAATAAATCCATAAAAATGAGTTTGAGGTCAAAGCAAATGAACATTTTTAAGGCTCTGAGGTAGCTATCTCCAAACATCTTTCCAAAAGATTTCTGAGATTTTATACTGCCATCAGCGATGTATCACTTGGTATATAACCTCTACTACAACTGTTGGCTTATTTCCTCACATAGAGTGCAAGTTATTTGAAGATAGGGAGTGTATTTTATTAAGTGTTTATCCCCAGCACCTGTGCTTAGCACAATGTAGGCGGTCAATAAATAATTGCTTAATAAGGAAAATCCCTGCCAATACAAGATGTACGTGTGTGAAAGACAGTGTGTTTTTCTCTAACGGGATAGATGAAAACTTGTCATCTTCTTTAATGTGCAATTTTTTTCCTTATAATTTGCAATTAAATTTCTCTTCTAGATTATATTGTAAAAATTCAGATTCTCTGAGGCAAATGGGCCTGGCACTACCCATTAGCTATATAACCTTGGATAAGTTCTATGACTCTAGGTCTCAACTTCCTCATCTATAAAATGGAGATAAGCTCCCATATCACACAGCTCTTGTGAGGATTACATGAGTTAAAACACATATGAAATTAGAAGAGTGCCTGGTACACAGCATATTAAATATTAAATCTTGAGGTAAGATGTGCCTTTTAGGGCTCCTGAGATGAAGGTTGATTTTTTTTTGGGGGGGGTGGGTGTAGGTAGGAAGGAAGACCTTTTGAAAACTGTCTCCACGTGAGGAGTCCATGAAAGTCATCCTTAAGGTGTGTGATTTTGCTTGACAGTGTTGCTGGACCGCTCCCTGCAGAAGAACCGGGAAGAGTAAGACCAGGAACACACGTGGAAGAAGAAAGAGATGATAAAGTAAAGCCTGGTCACTCCCAGGTATGTCACTTGCACTTTAATCTCAAAACCCATTTGGTTCTAGGAAGGGGGATCAGGGTGTGGGCAGCATGTAGGAACAGAATGACTTTCACTAATGATCAGAATGATCTTGGATTTAGCTAAAATGCTCTTCAAACTCATTTTTCTGCTGGTTCTCTATGTGGAAGGTGTGTTATGTGGCTCTGGTGATAGTAAATCAGCGGTAGGCCTGGAAGTCAGCTGGACCTCTGCTACTTGATCAGTCAGTCACAGAGCTTCAGTCTGTCCCGTCTCCTGCCTGTCTCCTGCCCATGAGGTCTTTGTGAAGATCTCTTTTCAAACACATGAGGTGCTAAAGTGCTCTAGTATCGTCCAGGTATAAAGTTGCATTCTTAACTGAGATCAGACCAGTTCCTTCTCCAGACCTCCAGCTCCTTTGTAAAATCAGAGTTTCAGGTTCTACGAAATACAGATGTAACCACTGAACCCCCATGGGAGGGGGTAGCAGAAGGGATTGGGGATCTGATGCTGGAAGCTTTACCATTAGACAGCACTGCCCCATATGACAAAGGGCTAACATTGGTTGGGCACAGGTGGTAGAACAATATCATGTCCCTTTTGGTTTTATTAAAACGTTGATTAGAAGTTTCAGCTCAGCAGAGGGACAGCACCCTGGGCGGGGACTGGGCCTCCAACATCTATGGCTCCTCCCCTCCAGCACCCAGGCTAGGTACTCAGTTCCCAGCAGCCCAGAGGGCAGGAACAGAGCTCTGCCAGGTTGGCCTTCTCAGAGGGCAAGTGTAAGCAGCACAGCCAGGAATGTGAGCGACAGGCTTTGCTGGGTTGTCGAGTAGGAGGGTGACGTCTGGCTCAGCATGGCTGGAGTCAGCACTAGCCTCCCCTCGGCCATGGGCACTGGGCCCCGGTCTCAGGCTCACACAGGCCTCCAAAGCCCTTCCCTCGGGATGGCGCTGAGACCCTCCACCCAGCCCAGCCTCCCGCCCCAAACACCAGCAGGTCAAGCACCACTCAGAGAAGGGGGCCTTTAAAGGGCTTTAGAAAATCTTAGAATCCGGATATGGAAGCTACTATGTTTCACTTCTGGCTGAGAGCTCTGCTCCCAGAGCACAGGATGGCCCAGGGGAGCGAGATGGGAGGGTCTCGCTGTGACCCCCCAGGCACTGCTGGCCTTTTTAGCCACATGCCTGCATTCCTTGGAAATACATTTCACTAACAGCCAAACGGAACACCCTGAGAAACGGGAGGAATTATTGGCTCGTTTCAACCCTTAGCTACAGGGAGTTTTCACCACCGTGTGTATTTCCTCTGCTATCTGTGATGCGCTGGAACTTACCTTTGGGCAAAATGTGCCTCAGCTGTCCACGGCGCCTGACACACTTGGCGACTCTGCCTGACCCGGGAGCGCCCTGGGCCCCAGGGACAGGGTCCCTGCTTCCTGACAACCCCCTCGTGGGAGTGCTGAGGCTGGTCAGCCCCCAGCCCTGGGGGCTCACCGTCCCCTCGGAAGTGACTTCGAGTCAAGCTCCCCACCGACCCCTCCCCCCTGGTCTCCTTCCCGCCAGGGCCGCTTCGTGCACGGTGCCAGTCAGACCCTCCTCAGGGGGTAGGTGTCGGGGAAGCCCCGAGTGCGGGCACCCTCCCGCACCCTCACGACTTGGTGCTGCTCCGGGTGGAGCCCGCGGCCCGGGGGACAAGAGGCGCGACGGGGGTGGGAAGGAGACGGGGCCACGGGAAGCCCATCCCGGGCCGGCATGGGCGCAGAGGCAGGAGACGGCGAGGAGGGCCGGCCCAGCCGCGAAGCCCGTGCCTCCGCCCCGCCCGGGCCTGAGCGGCCCTCAGACCTCCCTGCCAGCCCCTGGGCTCGGGGTAGGTGACGGGCACGCCAAAGAAGCCATCCCGCTCGAGCCGTCCGGAGAGGCCAGCACAGGGCTTGTGCCTGATCCCGGCGTGCGGCGAGCACTGGGGCGTGAGGGTGTGGAGCTGTCCGGCCGCAGGTCACAGGCTTTGCCTGCTGGAAGAGAGGGCTGCGATGGGGCTGTGCCGACGGAAGGGGAGGTTGGAGCCGCCCACCGTCCCCGTTTGCCAGGCAGAGCTTCGTCGCGGAGCCTGTTTTCAACAGCCGTGCGCAGCAGGGACACCCAGGCCTGGCGAGTCTGCGCCCCACCCAGGGCCGCTGGGTTCTTGCGCGGCAGCCCTGGCATCTCCTGCTGAGAAACCCCGGAGACCGTGCTCCTTCCCCCGAGCCCACCGCCCGGCTGCAGAGCCCAAGGAGGCTGGGGGCTTCACCCAAACTTGAGGAAGCCATACCTGGGTGCTGGGACACAAGCGGGGGTCCCACCTTCCTCGCAGGAGCAGACCCCGCAGAGGGTCTATCTTTTGAAAATAAATACAAACTAACAGGTTTTACACACAGAATCTTAGAGCTGGGAAAAGTCCTTTGTGTCATTCATGTAGCTTCATAAGATTTTTTTTTTTTAATGAGAGGATGGATTTCCTTGAGCAAGAGTGAATTTCCAGGAATGGGTCCCTGGTTACCAAGGACTGTTTTCGGGAAGAAAGATGAATCTATTCTGTGAATGCCTTATAGAACTTATTCTATATTGTAGTTCTCTCTGGAAACAGGTACCGTTGATCTTTGTAGCAGCCCTTAACATCCTCAAGAGAAGCTCTCATTTCCCCATTAGTACTTGTTATAGACTGAATATTTGGGCCCCCCCAGCATTCACATGTTGACACGCTACCTCCAATGTGATGGTATTAGAAGGTGGGTCTTTGGGGATTTGATGAGCGAATCGGGATGGAGCCCTCGTGATGAGATTCTTATCCTTGTGAGAGTCATTAGAGAGCTGGCTTTTTCTCTCTGCTCTCTGCCCTGTGAGGACACAATGAGAAGTGGACAGTCTGCAACCCGGATGAGAGTCCTCACCAAAAGGCAATGATCCCGACACCTAGATCTCAGACTTCCAGCCTCCAGGACTGAGAATTACATTTTTGTTGTTTACAAGCCCCCACCCTGCCCCATTTATGGTACTTTTGACAGCAGCCCAAACTGACTTAGCACTCTTTTCTTCAAGCACATTGAAGAATTTGTGGAGCCCATCCATTTTATGATACAATTTCCCAAATAACCAATATTCTTTCTATACACTGATTTGTCAAGTTTTTTATTTATCAAAATTGTTATAAAAAAGCTTCCATATTTTTTCCTAATAAATTGTTTCCAATCCAAGTTGTCACTGTAATGGTTCTATGATATTAATAATTTGAACCCTAATACCCTGCTTAAAATAATCATTCATTTGTCTTATGAATAAGTTCAGGGTTCAAATGCAAAAGTTTTAAAAGGATATACTGTGTAAAACATCTATGTCATCCCTCTGAAGGAAAGAAGGAGGGAAGGAGGGAAGGAAGGAAGGAAGGAAGGAAGGAAAAAACATTGAATTTGCCCTCAGTTTAGCTGCCACTTCCTAAGGGAAGCCCTTTCCAACTCCAGACCCCCAGACATCACAAATAAGCTCTCATGGGACACTGTCCATACTGTTGCATGTCATGTTTCCTGAAAAGCTGCTTCTGAGACAAGTACAGACTTTCACGAAGTTTCTTGGAGTGTGTTTTTTGGGATAAACATAGAATTACCATATGACTCAGCAATTCCACTCCTAAATCATTGAAAATAAACACTCAAATCTACGTACACACGTTTATAGCAGCACTATTTACAATAGAAAAATAATGGAAATAATCCAAATGTCCATCATTGGATGAATGAATAAACAAATTGTGGTCTATACATACAGTGGAATAGTAATTCAGTCATAAAAAGGAATGGAACAATTAAATATCAGTTACACGGCCAAAAACATTTTTTTAAGCAATGCAATACTAATACATATTGCAGTGTGGATGACTCTCAGGAACATCATGCTAAGTTGAAGATGCCAGACACAAAGGTCATACACTGTATGATTCCATTTATCTGAAATATCCAGAATAAGTAAATCCATAGAGAAAGAAAGCGGATTGGTGGTCTCCAGGGCCTGGTAGAGAGAGCGAAGTACTATCTTCTCAATGGGTACAGAGTTTCCTTTTGGGGTGATAAAAATGTCTGGGGGGAAAAATTTTTTAATTGGAAAATGATTGATTAAAAACAAGCCTGTGGGGTATTTCTTGGTACTGGCTTTCCCAATTTTGACAGTAAATGGTCAAGTACACAGTAAATGGTCAAGTACAGCAGCCATGGTTTGAGAAAGAAATGATGACCAGGGCTCAGAACACTCACTCGGGGACGAGCGTGAGGGTTACTCCACGAAGTAAGCCAAACATTTTCACAGAGATATTATCCAAGGATGAGGGGAATTGAGAATGGATAGCACAGGAGGGAGACAATGACTATCAGTTGTGGCCTTGAGGCCACCTACAGTACAGAGGCTATAGTTCGACCCATTGACCCTCCTTTCACTAGTAGTTCATCTCAACTCACCTTCTTCCCTAAAAATGATCCATGGAAACTATGAAACAGTTGTTTCCAGAACTTATGCAAAGACGTTGATCCAAGTAAAGGCAACAAAAGCAAAAATAAACAAGTGGGGCAACATCCAACTGAAAAGCAACCAACAACAAAATGAAAAGGCAGCCTACCGAATGGGAGAAAATTTTTACAAATCATATATCCTATAAGGGGTTAGTATTCAAATTATATGAAGAACTCATACAAAAATAGTAGAAAAAATATCCAACAAAAAAATGGGCAGAGGATCTGAATAGACATTTTTACAAAGAAGATACAGAGATGGCCAGCAGATAGTTAAAAAGGCACCTAAAATCACTACTCAGCAGAGAAATCAAACCACAAAGAGATGTCACCTCATTCCTGTTGGAATGGCTAATATCAAAAAGATGGGAACGTGCTTGCTTCGGCAGCACATATACTAAAATTGGAACGATACAGAGAAGACTAGCATGGCCCCTGTGCAAGGATGACATGCAAATTTGTGCAGCCACATAGCACAGGGAGATCAGCTCGGTGCTTTGTGACCACCTAGAGGGGTGGGATAGGGAGGGTGCGAGGGTGGGAGACTCAAGAGGGAAGAGATATGGGAACATATATATATGTATAACTGAGTCACTTTGTTATAAAGCAGAAACTAACACACCATTGTAAAGCAATTATATTCCAATAAAGATGTTAAAAAAAAAGACGGGAACTAACAAGTGTTGGCAAGGGTGTGGAGAAAAGGGAAGCCTTGGACACTGTTGGTAGGAATGTATGGAAAACAGTATGGAGGTCCTCAAAAAATTGAAAATAGAACTATCATACGATGCAGCAATTCCACTACTTGGTATTTGTATGAGGCAAACAGAAACTCTTAATTCAAAATGAAATCTGTACCCTCATATTCATTGCAGCATTATTTACAGTAGCCAACACTTAGAAACCCCTGTGTTCCATTGATGGATAAATGGATAAAGGACATTTGGCATATATATATGCCAAATTATATATATATATATATATATGTGTGTGTGTGTGTGTGTGTGTGTGTGTGTGTGTGTGTGTGTGTATAATTCAGCCATGAGAAAGAAGCAAATCCTGCCATTTGTGACAACATGAATGGACCGTCAGGGTGTTATGCTAGGTAAAATATGTCAGACAGAGAAAGAAAAATCCCATATGATCTCACTTTATATGGAATTTTTTAAAAACCTTATAGAGGCAGGGGGTGGAGGGTGGGTGAAATGGGTAAAGGTGGTCAATATGTACAAACTGCCAGTGATGAATAAGTCCTGGGGATGTGACTATAGTTAATAAGGCCGTATTGCATATTTAAAATTTGCTAAGAGAGTAGATCTTAAAAGTCCTCATCACAAGAAAAGATTTCTACCATGTATGATAATGGATGTTAACTAGACGTACTGTGGTGATCATTTTTTAAATTGAAGTATAGTTGATTTACGGTATTATATTGTAATAACAATATATTAGAAACCAGTGATTCAATATTTTTATAGATTATACTCCATTTAAAGTTATTATAAAACATTGGCTATCCTTATAGCTTATTTATTTTATGCATAGTAGTTTGTGTCTCTTCATCCCCTCCCCTCCCCTTATCTTGCCCCTCCCCCCTTCCCTCTACCCACTGGTAACCACTGCTTTGATGTCTACATCTGTGCGTTCATTTCCTTTCTGTTACATTTATTGTTTATTTTTTAGATTCCACATGCGAGTGGTAACATACCGTATTTGTCTTTCTCTGTTTGACTTATTTCACTAAGCATAACAGTGTTGCAGCAAAAATAGAAATGAAGTTTTTCCTCTCCTGAAAATAAGGAAAGTAAAGGGGACAGTGAACAGGCTAGAGAAGACACACAAACTGGCCTGAAAGTGTTAATCAATCCTAGTTTTATTTAAATTGTTACTAATCTGTAGTGTCTGTAACTAGATGTATGTTTCACAAAGCTAAATTACATTCTGTTCCTATCACTCCCTAGCTGTCAATGTAAATTACATCCTGCATCTGGTGCTTAAGCTCCCTGCACCGTCTTGTAGCAAATCACCCTGTGTAGCTGTTTGCATTTCAGGAAGCAGACGGCAGGCAGATAATGCAGAGGCAAATGAACCCAATTACCGGTCCGCCGGACCCAGTTACCGGACTGCCTGACGCCAGCGATGCCGGTTTTGAAATAATGCAAGAAGAAGAATGCAGGACCTTTACCACTTTGATCCTTATTACCACTCCCTGGACTGCGATGGCCGCCCGAGGGGCCGGGAGGCCAGCCAGGGCTTCCAGGTGTGTGTGGGCATCGTGTCTGCAGACAGCTTCCCTGAGGCCGCGCTTGGCCCATCATCACTGAGTGAAGCTGCGCTGCGACAGCATGGCCGACATTTTTCTGGTGCTGTGAGGACCTGTGCACATTGCAGGATTTGGTGCCTCTGCCCGCCGTGGGTGCCTCCCTGTGGGAGGACCTGCTGAACTTCAACGCCTACTGCCTGTGTGCGGGGTGGACTGGGCACCGCCCCTGAGCACCCTCTGCCCCCGATCTGTATCCAGAGCTTCTTCCAGCCATGGCTTGGTGAGACAGGTTTGTACTTTCCACTTCCAGGGGCTCTCGTGTTGGCACTGCGAAGCGGAGTTTTAGATAGTACAAGGTGGAAGGTGGGCACTAGAACCGGTGCCCAGTGCCCGGGTGTGTGTGCACTAGACAGGGCATGCGGCCTAGGACTCCTGCCAGCTCGGTGACCCCGGCCGAGTGCCTTAAGGCTTCTAGGTCTCAGTGTTCTCATCTGTAGAATGGGCTTAACAGGACTCACTCTCTATGGCAGTTACAAGGTCACACTCTGTTAATGCTTATAGACTCTACAGTGTAGAACACTTGGCACAGTTTGGAACATCGTTCATTATTCCACAGATGTTACCTGGTCTGTTGAAAGACTTTGCCTGGTACACGCCAAAGTGATTAGGAAATTGCTATATCCCAGCTTCATTTCCTTTTCATTAAAACAGGGTTCAGGAAAAAAAATTTTTTTCAATAGTCCTATCATATTGCGGAAAGAGCACCAGTGTGAAGGCAGCTTAGGGTTTGAATTCCAGAGTTTATGCTCTCTGTGGCCTGGGCAGGTTTCTTTTGCACAACAATCCCCACACTTGTAAAATGACATTAAAAACCACCCTTTCTGTGGGTTCTTAGAATGAATTAAGCAGGTTATGTGTGTAAAGTATCCTGGCACTTGAATGAGTTGTCAGAACCAAGGGCTGCTGGAGACGATGCTTCTGCCCTAGGTAATCTCCCCTTCTACTGGGCGGCAAGTAAACACAAGCACAGTAGTCAGTGCTCTGGAAGAAGTGAGTTCCGGTGCTACAGAGCACAGAATCTTGTTTTTTTAATTTAATTTTTATTTTATATTGGAGCATAGTTGATTTACAATATTGTGTTAGTTTCAGGTGTACAGCAAAGTGATTCCATTATACATATATCCATTCTTTTTCAGATTCTTTTCCCATACAGGTTGTTACAGGATATGGAGTAGAGTTCCTTGTGCTATGCAGTAGTTCCTTGTTGATTATTTTATATAGAGTCATGTGTATATGTTAATCCCAAACTCGTAATGTATCCCTCCCCACCACCTTTCCCCTTTGTAGAGCAGAGAATCTTGGAAGGGAAAGTTCAGGGTAGGCTTCTTGGAGGAGGTGCCATCCTTTCTAAGGATATGTAGAAGCTCCTGGGGTGGCAGGAGAAAGCAGTGTGTGTTGAAGTTTGAGAAATGTAAGAAAATATGGCAAAACTAAGGTACAGGCCTGGAACTCAGGGTTTGGGAAAGAAATGAGAGTTGATGCTGGAAACTTAGTGGGGCCCAACAGAAAGGGGCCTTGTTTGTCCTGTCAGAAGTTTAGATGTTTATCCTGAAGGCTGTGGGAAACTCTAAAGAACAGTGAGATGGACTTCTGGTTTAGAGACTCACTCAGACCTCCATGTGGAAGGCACTTGATTGGGGGCAGGGTGAATTGTAATCTAAGGGTCCCACTTAAGTTATAAAAGGTTGAAATGGATTTTGCAGATCTGAGAGGGAATGGGTGAGGCCTGGTGACCAGTTAGAAAAGGAAGGGCAGCAAGCGAGGGTGACGGTTTACAGCTGCATCTTTTTGTGAGTAGGAAGAGACTGGGGGTGGGGAGAGGATCTTACTTCATCTTCAGTGCTTTAGAGGGGCCTGGTAGACAGGTCTGGACCCAAGGTACAGATCTGGGCTTTTTGGGAGGACAGGTATTTGAAGGCATGGGAGATACTTAGGTTACCCACAAGAAGATCCAAAGAATCATAGGTCTGAGGGCTTTTTAAGTGAGTATATTGAGGATGTTTATAAGCTGAAAGAAAGTAGGCAGCAGAGAAAGGGTGTTAAGATCTAGGAGAGGAAATGATTGTTCATTTGTTTTCAAAAAGTGGAATACTTATCGTGAGCCTGGCCCTTTTCTAGGATCTGGGGTTCACACCATGTGTTATCTCTTCTTCAAGGACAGTTCAACTCATCCCCTGGTGAAGAGAAGTCAGATTATTCTTTGCATCCCATTCAGGTGTAGGAACCAACTCCTGGGTGGTTTCACGGCCCCTGGACTCAGTTCCTCTAAGTTCATCTGCCTACTGGGGTTGAGTGACCTTCTAACATGAAAAGATACGCCTAAAATAATGCTGCTAATGGCTTGCCCACACAGAGTTAGTGCATACTAGCCGCCCAGTCTGTGCTCTGCCCAGAGGCGTGTAGTCTGAACTGTGCTCTACCAAGCCTCCTGGGGCTCTTTGGCCCTGAGGAAGGGGAGCTTTTTGTGATCACTCCCTTTATCTAATTGGTCCTTCAGCAGCGGGGTGCCTTTCTCTAATCAGCGGAGGCACCCTTACTCAGCCAGTGGTAGCCCCAGGCCTCATCACCTGTGGGATACAAGCCATGCTCTCTCCCAGGCTTGATTCGACCAACATCTCTATTTTCTCTCCCTTCTCACATTTGGACCCCTGGCGTTTAGTTATCCCCACCTGCAGTATTTACAGTGCCCAGCAGGAGTCAGGCTTGAGTGTCTGCACAGGTGCTCCCTCTGCAGTTAATGCACCTCCTCCTCCAACTCTGCATAGTCTCATCTTTCTCGATTGTACTTCAGGGTTATCATGAAGCCATCGCTTAGACATAACTTTTTGCCTCCATAGGAACCTCTGTGCATAAAGGTTATGATTCTTTATCTCATGTGATTGAAATTTTGAGTTTATATATGTCCCTCCTTAATGAGGCTTTAAGGGCAGGAGTCGTTTCTAATCCTTAGCACAGAGCAGATGCTTTTTTTCCTTTTAAGATGCTTTTTAATGGTGATAAAATGTATGGTTTAAATCACTCATTTTACAATAATTTTGCTTTAGGTTTTGACAGAAATAACGTTTCCAGAAGTTGTGTTCCTGCAATAAGAAATAAAGATGTGACCTTCCAGTTGTGTAAAGCTCTTAGACGCTGTGTAAGTGCGTTAGGTGCGCTAAGGAACCTGGAGCTAAGTGGGCTAGTTGTGAGAGAGAGAGACGTAACTATGTTAACAAGGGTGGTAAGCCTTCATTGTGTCCTGCCAACATTTGATAGTTGCTTTTGGGGCAAACTAAAGGGGCAAAATTTTAAACTGTTCCTCCCCATTAAAGGGATTGAATAAATCGGCCACTTTGGGGCACCAGTGTCTTGCGAATTGTCCAATTGGAGATGGTGGTTTAGAAAGTGAGTTTCAGTCTTGTTTAAGTCTCTTCCCATCAGACTGGTCTCGTGATTTCCTACACACCATGTCTGTCTACCTTTTCTCGTCTACCTTTTCTTGGTGTTCTTCATGCCTGGATTTTCTCCTGTACCTGCTCAAACCTTGGTCCATTTTCATTTGTACCATGGAAGTTTGTCATGCTGGGTACTGTCAGAATTAATCTTACTTAAGTTTTTGTTAAGCCACAAACCACGTTTTGTATATTTTCTCTTTTTTGTGTTTGTCTATATTTTTATGGTTTCTCTTCAAGAAATATTATGGGAAGGGAAATAGCAAGATGTAAAGAGCAAAAAAGTCATCATTCTCTTTAAATTGTTAGAACATGTATCTGCAATCATAATTATAATGCACTGTGGTATGTGTTAAAATAGGAAATATATGTAACGTCCTGTAGGAGCAGCAAACTCAGTGGTGTTGGTGAGGGTGTGTCATGGAAGTAATCACAAAGCAGGTGACTGTTGGTTGGGGTCCTGAAACATTAGTGTGTGTTCCCTGTGTCCAGTAGTGGTCTGGAGGGGTCAGTAAGGCTGCCTTTCAATTTAAAGGAACAGAAGGTTTGAGGTCCTCTCTCTTCTATTGCTCTAGTATACTGCATAGCAGCTAATAAAATACTGGGTTTATAGTTGACATTTAAGTCGCTGATTGATCATCAAGATTGGCATGTATCATTGGAAATGAAAATCAGAGGAGTCTTATGCTTTTTCGGTTTTTCTTTTTTTTCCCTTTGTCTCAAAATTATGTAGTACTTTACTGAGTTGTTGGGAAGAAAGCTTGCAGTATCCAGTGTATTCAGTTTTAGTACTGAATAGAATTAAACTGTTGCTGTAAACTGGAATAACACTTTGTTACTGACAAGTTTTAGAATGCATCAGTTCATCAATTACCTCTTTGGGAAGATTGTAGTTAATGATTTTAAGAATGTGGCTGTAAACCTCCAAATGACTCAAGAAAAGCAAATAAGTCAAGATTGACAAATGTATAGGCTCTTCATCTTATTGTGTGTGTGTGGTTTTTTTCCTTTTAGTTACTTGTCAAGGTATAAAGAACGCTATCATTCTTAAGACAGTAAACTTCACGGAGTGTAATTTGACATGGCAGGGAGCAGATCACATGGTCTAGATCTTAAAGGTGATTTTATGTTTAAACTTTCATGAAAACATATGTGCTTGAAGCACATTAACATATTGATACAGATGGCAGTTAATTTTTGTCTTTTAATACATGTGAGTGCAGCTTCTGTTTTGTTGAAAGAATCTGACCGAATGGTAGTGTGAATTGCTGTTGCATAAATTATAGTGTGGAATCCCCAGTCTTCGCACTTGAGTTTAACAACTCTGTGGTTTTCTATCTTCTTCCTGAGATGCTTAATCTCAGGTCCATCCTCGTCACACAGAGTGGTAAATTAGAGAACGATTAATATCACCATTTACAGAAGTGAGACTGAAATCTCAAGCATCCTGAACATAGGAAGTGAAGGGGCCTCTCAGCAGTTCAGAGAGTTATTACTAAGCCAGTCGGCTGAATTCTGCTGTTTTCTCTGCAGCAGAGCCTTCCAGGTCCTTCTTTTGAGCTTATTTATTTTTATACACAATTCTGTGTGGTTACTGTACATAATACTAAATAGTTGTATTAACTGGGTTTAACTGGTGATGTATTTACATCAAGATCTAACTTCGTTTTGTTGATATCTTTTTAGGGGCTTGCCATTCATCAAAGCTCGTGATGTATGTAATCAGTTGCTGGTGTGTAGCTATCATATTTATGATATGTAGGGCTTGAATTGGGAGAGGTGGATGGTCATTCTTATTGCTTTTTAAACTGACAGAGCCTTACAGGAAGCATTTCCCTCTCTGAAATAAATCCATGTAAAACATGTTTGGTCGCTCTCCCAATGCAACTGTGTAGTTGTGTGTATTTGGCACACAACTGGCAGCCTTGTGGTTGTCTGTAAACAAGGAAGCCTGTTCTCCAGTCCGCACATCAGCTGTTACCCAGTGAAACGAACTTGACTGCCGTTTCTGACCCCTCACGTGGAGCTGTCATACTCAAGAATGTTCATATGTTTTCAAGAAACGTTGTTTGTGGGCTATATGTACAAATTCCTGATCGAAAAGCCAATATAAAGCAACATCTCCCAAACCTCTGCTCTCTCACCAAGGCCACACACATTCCCTTGCTTCTGGCCTCATGGCAAGCTAATACTGTCAGTATCAGATTCTCCTTCCCAGTGGTTCTGGGAGACTGCATAGCTGCTCTGTGAAAGGCACCACTGCTGAGGTTGAGAGAAGAGCATCTTGGGTGTCAGTCCTGCCCTTGCATGCTCAGAGAGAAGGGTGTGCACCTTGTTCTCCTGTTGGGATTTTCCTATGCTGCAGGTTTGCTGCTTATTGTCAAAATGATGTCCTAGTGACTTGTCTTCTGTGTAGTTACATAATCCCAGCACACTTCTTTATGACCTGTAGACTTTTATGGGGTTGTGGCCAGGTCAGGTTTTAAATGTTTGGAAATGTCCAATTGAACAACATTGCAGTGGCAGTGAAGCTTGACAGGAGAATTGTATTACTGTTACCCTAGTTTTGGCTTAAGGGTGATGAGAAGATGAAATTTTGATGGGTCAGTTTTAGTTATGTATGTGTATGTGATTTACTTTTTTAAATTCTAACATCTATTATACACAGCTTAGATATGTTGACTTTCTGATTATTCTTCTGTTTGTTTATCAGTCCCTTTACTGATGTATTTTCCTCCAAAAAACTACATTTTCTTCCAGACTGTTTTTGTCTGATAGTGAAAAATAAATTTTTCATTTGCAGTCTAAATTTGATCTGAGAAAAAATGGTTACCTTGGATCTTCCCTTGGCTTCTGTGAAAGAAACTTAATAAAATAATATGGGCAATTCCCATTACTAATCTTAACCATGTACAACAGAGGTCTGTACAGTAACATAGCAAAAATAAGTTACTGTACTTTTACTTATTGCCTGTTTTAGACTAAGGAACAGTGAGAGACGTTTATAAATAATGTTATATATAAATAAGGGAGAACCTTAGTGATCATAAGATAAATTGAGTTCTGAATGAATGTAGTCAGCTGATTCAGTGCTCTTGTTTTACAGATGAGAAAATTGACAGTTCTAGTTGAACTCTCTTTTTACAAGAGGAAAATATGGCCGCATTTTAAATAAAAGTAAAGTTGAAAAAAGTTTTGATGTTGGTATTCTCCTTTCCTAAAATAAAAAATATCAAGAAGCTACATTCCATTACCAAATAAACCTGACCTCTAATGTCATTGCATACTATTGTTTGTATGGACAGAAAAGAAAAATGGATTTTCATAAGAAATTTTGCACATAAAAATAATACATTTATTTTATTTCAACTTTAATGAAGAGCTGAACATTTCTAGTAAATAAAGGAATGCCATTTGGGGGGGACCTTGTCTTTGTGCTACAAAGTCCCATGTTTAATTTTTAAGAATTATTTAATATGATTTTCTTTTCGTATGGAACTTTACTGGTTTCAGAACTAATTATCCCATTATTGTAGGACTATGGAAATTAACTCTTTGATTTTCAAAAGAGAAAGTTAGATTTTTTCATTAAAATTAATGATAATATAGAGAAATTTTAAGAAAAAAACTTAGAAAATTATGAAATGTTAGAGTAGGAGAAATTTATAGTTCATGTAGAGTTACCCTCTTTCATTTTATAAATAAGCACCTACAATTTGTAGCACATAAGTGGTTTATTAGTAAATGGCAGAGTACGACAAGACCCTAGAGCATCTAACCCGCATTCCTTGTCATTTTAGATGTGTTGTATTCATTTCCTTCACGAGTAGACCAGGAGATTGTATTTCTAATAGCAATGATAGACACTGGGGAAGACCAAGAAGTTTACACACTGGGACCACAGAATAGCAAATTCAAAATGCACTGAGAACCCTCTCA
This sequence comes from Delphinus delphis, assembly GCF_949987515.2. Taxonomy (NCBI): domain Eukaryota; kingdom Metazoa; phylum Chordata; class Mammalia; order Artiodactyla; family Delphinidae; genus Delphinus; species Delphinus delphis. Next base: position 153,584,042 of record NC_082683.1, read on the forward strand.
GCTCTTCTCCATTTTGACAAGACACTACAAGGATGGTATCAAAGTGTTTAAGTATATAAACCCACAACAATCAAGAGATTTCAACATAGTTTTGAAAGATGGAAGACAAGTGGAAGAGTGTGAAACTGGGGCAGTAGAACAGAGGAAAAGCATCACCTAGAATATGCACAGGGACCACCTGCAACTGAGGAGGATTCTGACCCCACCTGCAGAAGTAGCCTCATGCTCAGATGTGCATGTAGGAGAGAGGGTGGAGTTAGTTAAAAGTGTGACTGAAATAGGGGAGCTCATTGAATGGTTGTGTTTGGAGGAGCGGACTCCCAGCCCCACCCTCACGCTCCTGAAATGAGATGCTTTCATTTTGAAAACAGTGAAACTGGCAAGAACTAGGGCAGCTAGTATGAGTTTTTACACCCTAGAAAATTGTGTTTGGGGGGATCCTATTACAGTTACTCCCCGCTTTTTCCTGCATAAGAAACCAATCAATCGTTGACTTCAGGGAGCTTTATGCGCTCATTCTTAAATAGAAAATAACTCATTTGCGTGATAGTTGAGTAAAGCTTACAACATGAGAGAGGGGGGAAAAGTGTGAAAACATATCCTGGTAGGACCGGGGACAATTTAGGGAACAAAATAATTTAAGAAAAAACCCTAATTAGTATTCTGAGGGAGATTTAAAAAGAGCTAGCAACTATAAAATAAGACTAGGGTGTTAATTAAAAAGAGAATGGTCAGAAAGCAAGAGAGATCTCTTGGAAATGAAAATATGGTTGCTGAGATAACTTCAGTAGGAATCTAAAAAATTTCTCATTATATAAAAGAAAGAAAGACACAATGGAAAATGTAATAGCAATAAGTTAGAGAGGCTGCATCTGGGAGATGCAACATGTAACTATTAGAAACTCCAGACCCAGAAAAAAAATGGAGGAAAGCTGTCAAAGGGCAACAAAATTCCCCACAACTGAAAGTAGACATCAGGCCTCAGATTGAAAATAGTTACTCAAGTTTTGAGCAAGATGAACAAGAATAGACTTACACCTAGGCACCCTTCATTGTGAAACTTTAAAATACTGAAAAAATAAATTAACATAGAATAAAATACTGACAGGATACATCCATTCCAGAGAGAAAAATACTGGTCACCTAAAAAAAAAAAGTTAAAATCTGACTTTATCATACTTGTCCTCAGCACCATGGATCCTGGAAAGCATTAGAAAGATACCTCCAAAGTTTCTCAGACACATAATTTTCACCCTAGGGGTTTGAATCCAGCCAAACTATCAGTCATAAGTGGAGACTGAAGAAGATATTTTATACACAAAGAAATTTGAAAAATTGACCTCCTGTGCTACACCTTAAGCTATTTATAGAAATAATCCAGCAAAATGAGGCAATAAACCAAGAAGGAAGGTAATAGGCGATTCAGTGCAGAGAGCAACTAGTCTAGATTGGAGAGGCTTCTATTGATTGTGTGATTGAGAGCTTAGAAACACCTTGAGGCATATTGTACTTACTAGGTATTAGGCACTGTTGGAAGGGAGGAGGGAGAGGAAGAGGAGAAGGAACTTGAACTCCAGAGGACAAAAGGCTATGCTGACATAAACGTGAAGCAAACTAAGCTATGGTTGATTTTTAACGTACTATTGGTGAGGAAGAGAAGAATCCACTTAAACTTGACACTATAGATGTCCCCCTTTTCAGCAACACACAGGGGTAATGACCACCTATCTAATTTGTTGTCCAAACCAGAACTTGTCCAAACTCCTTACAATTCAATAGTGTAAGGAGGTGCTCTAATGTTGTAATATCAGGACAACAGGTATAAACTGGAACAGCCCAAGGTGGCTTGGAGTATGTGGTCACCCTGCACAAGGGCAGTGACACTGACACAGTATGGAACGAGGTGTAGTCTATACACAGAGACAGTACATCTGCAGTGGGCAATATTAATTTCATTGTAATAATGGCAATACTGTCTTGGTTTGCAGCTTTTATTGTCAACTTGCATGTAATAACAAATAACTAACCTAAACTATACTTAGTATGTATTTGCGTTAACTTGGTATGCACTGAAATGTACTAGTATGTACTTAGTATATATTAGGTTCTAAGTGTTTTTGCATATATTAACTCATTTAATCCACTGTATAGCCTTAGGAGGTTGGTGCTAATATCATTCCCACTTTTGTGAAGAGGAAGCTAAGACAGGGTAGGAACTTGCCCAGGCTGTACCTAAATTAGGGTTGGATCGAGGCTTTGAGTTTAGGTTCTCTGCCTGTTGTCTTAAACCTTACTCCCTACTGACTCTCAAATAACAGAAGACTTGACTGCACATAGAACAGAATATAAATTTCAACTTTGACAACGTAAAAACTAGGTTTGGAAGGTAGACAGGAGGTAGAAAAAAGGGAAGATGGTATGAATGTCCTCATTTTACAAAGCGTGACGTTGAGAGAGTTTATAGTTGATCAACAATGTAGGTTTTTAAGTATATCACTACAAGTCAAAGAGATCATGAACAGTGGAATAACTAATGATGACATAACTTTACTGAGCAGTGTGCACATAGAAAGAGTGTAAAGGAACTAAACCCTTACTTAGTAAAATAGAAAGTGAACAGATAATGCGTCCAATTTAGTCAGAAAATGGTCATGTAAGAGTATTACTTGGAAATGGAGAAGAATTCAAAATAACAACAGTTGGACCTCCCTGGTGTCGCAGTGGTTAATAATCTGCCTTCCAAGGCAGAGGACACGGGTTCAAGCCCTGGTCCGGGAAGATCCCACAGGCCGCAGAGCAACGAAGCCTGTGTGCCACAACTACGGAGCCTGCGCTCTAGAGCCTGTGAGCCACAACTACTGAGCCCACGTGCCACAACTACTGAAGCCTGCCCATCTAGATCCTGTGCTCCACGACAAGAGAAGCCACTGCAATGAAGAGTAGCCCCCACTCACCGCAACTAGAGAAAGCCAGCACGCAGCAACGAAGACCCAACTCAGCCAAAAATAAATAAATAATAATAATAAAAAAATAACAATAGTTGATGTAAACCTCATAAAAAAGGAAATCCAAACAGCCAGTAAACACAGAAAAGTGTACGACTTCATTAAGTAATAAGAGAAAAGTGAGTCAAAACCAATGAAACTTCATGCCAATCAGTTTGACAAATACATAAATAAAGTGTGGTACTATCAGGTATTGTAGACCTGGAGAACTATGGGAATCTTCTACCCTGTTTATACTGGAGTATAAATCGACACAACTACTTTGGAAAGCATATAGCACTCTCCATTAACTGAAGGTATATAAATAGCCTGTGAGCCAGCAGCCCTCACCCCTGCCCTGTGTAAATACACCAGAATAACCGGTACAGCAGGTTTCCTGTCCATGATTTGCATTAGCACAAACTGAAAACAAACTGTCCATTAAGAGTCAAAAATTTAATAAATTATGCATATTCGTACAGTGGGAAAACTATCAAGCAATAAAATTGAATGAACTAGAGCTACAGGCTGCAATGTGGATGAATTTTTTAAAACAATGTTGAGAGAAAGAAATAAGATAGAAAAGATTTCATATACTATGATTGTCTATATAAAGTTAGATGTTGACAAAACTAAACTCTTTTGTTAGGGATGCATGCAGGTTAAAGGAAAGGATTGTCAAGAAATGAAGATGGTGTTTAACTGGGAAGAGAGAAGGAGATTGTGATGGGAAAAGGATATTGGGGGGGTTTGAGATGCTGATAAGGATCAATACTTTCAGATTCGAGTACTGGTTATGTACGTATTCTCTTTTTATTTGTCACATTGACAGTTTTGTTCTGTGCACTTCTCAGTACACATATCTTATTTTATAATTAAAAACCTGAGTAAAGAATTGGTCGCTTCTTGAGTGCTGGATGTGGGAGTGGGATGAGACGATTTCATTTTAAGCCCTTCACTACTGTTTGCGTTCACATGTTATTCATTCAGCGTTAGTTGAACAACCTTTAGATCTAGTTCTGATAACTGCCAGTTGCCCCCAATTCACTCTTTGCAAGAGAATTCTACCTGAATCACAAGGTTAATAACCTGACTGCAAACCAGCATCCTTAAGCTATCTATGGTCACCCTGGCAACTCACTATAAAGTTCTTCTTTTTAAAAGATTTCAGAAAAGTAATTTCAGTCATCAAGATTACATATTGCACAGGACAAAAAGCTTTATTATTCTTACCGTTCTCTGGATGTAACTCTACCTCTCTTTTCCTCCTATGTGGAGAGCAGGGAAAAAGAGAAAAACAATATTTCAAAAGAAGATCAAAACCAAAAGCAAAGGGCTTCCCTGGTGGCACAGTGGTTGAGAGTCCACCTGCCGATGCAGGGGACGCGCGTTCGTGCCTCAGTCTGGGAAGATCCCACATGCTGTGGAGTGGATAGGCCCGTGAGCCATGGCCGCTGAGCCTGCGCGTCTGGAGCCTGTGCTCCGCAATGGGAGAGGCCACAACAGTGAGAGGCCCGCGTACCACACACACACACACACACACACACACAAAGCATGCGTCAAAGTATTAAATAAATACATTTGATGTGGTTCAAAACAGGGGTTGGGGGTAATCTCGGTTCGGGGGAGATCTGGGCAACCTTCAGTGTGGTGTTGATGTCCCATCACCCTCAAAACAAAGAGAGGCCCAGGAGCTGTCCCAGCACACGTCTGCACACTACAGGTTATCTAGTGATGCTACGTAAAGTCAAAGTTCCACCTCATGTCAGGGATTTGTTAACACTAGAAAAAACCAAAGGAGTAATTTGGGATTCACATCAGAAAGTGATGGTGACAACCTAGACAGGACACCAGCTCTTCTCTGATGAATACCTTAGTACACTACTTCCCTAAGTTCACAACACTTGCCATCTCCAGGATATCTGTATTTATGTATTTAAGAGGGATAAAAATATTGTCGTGATGAAACCGATCCATGTCTTGTCAGAGGTGGAGGTTACAAGAATGCATGCGTGCATATGCGTGACCACACATGCACAGTGAATAAAGTCTGTAGATTATGCCAATGTCCATTTTCTGGTTTTGCTATTACAGTTATGTGTGATGTCACCATTGGAGAAAGTTGGGTAAACTACACAGGACCCCTCTGTACTATATTATATGGAGTTAATCTGTATGTGTATATATAAAATTCTGCCTCCAGACTGCCTTTAGACTTGAGCTACAACATCAACTCTTCCCTGGGTCTGCCTCTCTTGGCCTGTCCTGCATATTTCAGACTTGCCAGCCTGAAGTCGTGTGACTCAGCTGCTTAAATTAATCTCATATACACAGACATCACTGGGTCTGTTTCTCTGGAGAACGCTACGATAGATTTTATACTAATATACTACAGTAATATATATATACATATAATCTGAAACAATACAGAAGAAACTGATACATGCTCGCCTCTCACAGGAAGGACAGGACGGAGAGGGGGGAGCACCACACCTATGTACCAAACAGCCTTTTGTGCTGCTGCCAGCCCGGCCGCCCCAGGTCCAAGCAGATATAATGGCGTGTGGCCCAGGCAGTGGCTACACAGCTAAGGATTTTAAGGCACAATGCAGCGAGATGCCAGGGCCATGGTCACACATGTGGAACATTCTAAAGCCAAGAGCAGTCGCAGGATTCTGTGCATGGGCCCCCAAGGGCACTCTGGAGGCTGTCGCAGACCCTCAGGTCCCACATGAGGAGACAGCCCACTAGAACACAGCAGGCGGCCCTCCTCCCAGATCTCGCCCGGGTCAGCCTCCCAGGCACCCGACCTCCTCGCCACAGCACTGGGCAGGTGCACAGAGGGAAGAGTGACCCAAACCCAAAGGTCACACCAAACCCTACGGGAGAAGACTAAACCAAGGTGATGAGGGGAGAGGGGAGTGGTCCCTCGGGAAGCTGGCCACTCAGGATTTCCAGCCTCTTCCACAGGAAGCCAGCTCATGAAGCACCAAGACCTGTCCTGGGTCACACTCAGAGGACTTGACCCCTGACCCCACAGCCCCGCTTCCCAAGCCTCCTCGATGCTGGTGACGCTGACGCAGATCAGCATGGAGGAATGGGGGACTGCACGGCTGGGGGCTGCTGGGAACTCAGGACTGGCCCACCCCGAGGCCCCGCACCAGCAGGCACCACACTCACCGTATGGTCTCAATGATTTCGTGAGCAGCATCGTGGGGTTTAAACGTCCTGGACAGGGTTCAGAGCTGTCCCTCCCTGCTCCGGTGATGGGGGCAATCAGAGGAGGCGGGTTCTGTAGCCCCCGGGACTACTCGACTCGCGGGACCTACCAGAGAGCTCCACCCACACCGCTGGGGCCATGTCCTGCCATGTGGGACACGCTGGCTCCGGGAGCGCCTGTTCCTGCAGCGCCCTGCTGCCCAGCGGGCTGCGGGGAAGGGACCGGGACGGACTCGAAGTCCCCGACCCTCCTGCCCCAGGACTTCCCCCGGGCGTTCCTGCAGCCTGGAAGCCACAGGTCTGCCTCTGAGTCCCTGAACCACTGCAGGCCTTGGTCTCCATCTGTAAAATGGGGAAACACCACTCGTGCAACCACCAGGAGCAGGCGAGCAGCAGTCCTCCTTCTCAGCCATGGTGGCATTCTCCTGGCCTCACTGCACCCGGTGGGCTGGCCTCGCCACTTTCCCCAAGGAGCACATTGGGGTTTGCTCTGGCCTTTCGCCAGGGTCTTGGCGGCCAGCTAACCCAAGATCCGGCACAAAACAAGTGAGGATTACACATCGTGTGGACGGTCTGTAACTCTAGACTGCACTTCTGCCCCACCAGTGAAGGTTCCTATCACGGTGAGGAGGGGCTTCGAAGAGGATGCACAGCCAGAGGAGGGCCCGCGAAGAGCACGGGCTGAAGCCGGAGGTGAGATTGTCAGACCCAGAGCTGCCAGCCCTTCCCCGGGACAGCGACTGCCCCTCTCAGACCAGGCCACCATTTCCACGCTTCACAGTGGAGAACAACAACGCTGGCAGAGCCCCTACGGGCCAGGGCACGGATGCCTGGAAGTTCCCAGGATAGGGGCCCCCATGGCGCAGTGGTCCTAACAGGTCAAACAACTCCGGAAACACCCTTTGTGTCCTAAGCCTCATCTTTGCAACAGCAGCCCTACTGAGCTATAATTCACAGAGAATGGGACCCTCTTCAAGTATACAGTTCAGTGGGTTTTAATACATTCAGAGCTGGGCAAACATCCCCTCTATCTAGTTCCAGAACATCCCATCACCCCATTAGCAGATGCGCCCCAATCCCCTCCCCAGCCCCTGACAACACTAATCCACTGTCTGTTTCTGTGGATTTGCCCATTCTGGACGTTTGTAAATAGAATTATGGTATGTGACCTTTTGCCCAGAATCTTATTTTTTAAGGCAAAGGAAAAAACCAATATTCTATCGTTCTTAATAATATCCTCCAACTTACCAAGGATGGAGCAGTAAATATCCATTGAACACATATTACTTAGACAAGGCTGGGGGCAGGAGATGGAGCACGTGCTGTCTGTGCAGTCCAGCACAGGACAGCCCTGCAGACCAGTGGTTCCCGACACGGGGGAACTGACCCGAAGCTTCAGCGCCACTGCTGACCCAGAAACCCTGGAGAAGAACCACTGATGGGAACAATCAGTCCCAAGGTCTCCTGGCAAATGGCAGAAAACAGTGAGGACAGCTGGGTTTGGAAAACAGTCTGGCAGCTCCTCAAAGGTTAAACAGTTAGCAAATGACCCAGCAATTCCTCTCCTGGGTGTCTGCCCAAGAGAAATGAGAATATTCGTCCACACAATACCCTGAACATTGGGCTTCCCTGGTGGTGCAGTGGTTATGAATCCGCCTACCAATGCAGGGGACACAGGTTCGAGCCCTGGTCTGGGAAGATCCCACATGCCACGGAGCAACGAAGCCCATGCACCACAACTACAGAGCCTGCGTGCTGCAACTACTGAAGCCCACGTGCCTAGAGCCTGTGCTCTGCAACAAGAGAAGCCACTGCGATGAGAAGCCCGTGCACTGCAACAAACACTAGAGCCCACACACCCAACTAGCGAAAGCCCGTGGGTAGCAATGAAGACCCAATTCAGCCAAAAAAAGAAAAAAACCACACCAAAAACCCGAACATTAATGTTCACAGAGGCGTGATTCACAACCGCCAAAAGGTGGAAACCACCCAAATGTCCATCAACAGATGAACGAATAAACAAATGTGTCCCTCCACACACTGAAATATTATCTATCCATGAAAAAGAGTGAAGCACTGACACTCGCTACAACATGGATGGATCCTGAGAACACGATGCTCAGTGAGAGAAGCCAGACAGAGGATACACAGGGTGTGTGATTCCATTGATGGGAAACGTCCAGAACAGGCAAGTGCACAGAGACAGAGAGTGGGTTCCTGGTTGTCAGGGGCTTGGGAGGGGGATGGGAGGGATGCTAATGGGTATGGGGTTTCCTCTAGGGGTGATGGAACGTTTTAAAATTGGTAGTAGTGACAACTGCACTCAATGAATACACTACAAAGCGGGGAACGGTACGCTTTAGGTGGATGAGGTGAAGAGTGTGGGAATTACACCTCAAAACAGCTATCCACAACAGCAACAGGGACTTCCCTGGTGGTCCAGTGGTTAGGACTCTGTGCTTTCACTGCCGAGGGCCCAGGCTCAATCCCTGGTTGGGGAGTTAAGATCCCACAAGCTGCACGGCACGGCAAAAAACCACAACACAGTCTATAGGAGGAAATGCGAGGTATTGTTAAAATCACCTCCACCTCAGTAGGAAAATACTGAGCATCTAAGACACTCATGTGGCCGACGGACTCTGTTTCTGGTCCACAACATTCAGTGAGTCCAGACAGACAGTCTTGGCAGCCCTGAATTCCCTGAGCTCCTGTACCCACTGAAAGCAGAGAAGACGTCATGCTTCCCGCAGGGTCTGCTCAGAGACAAACGCACAGAGCACAGTGTACAAGGCACTGAGGTAGCCACAGGATGAGGAGGAGGGTCTAGAACTTTCCACCAACATTCTCCCGCATCACACTCCTCCTGAGGGGAGCCGGCCCCTGCGCACTGAGGAGCCTCAGCAGCCCTGTGGGGCCCACGTGCAGAGGAGCCACGGGAGGGGCCTCCTGGAAGCCAGGCATCCCACCTGGTTCGGCCTTTGGATGGGGCAGCCCCAGCTGAAGCCCTTACTGCAGCCTCCTGAGGAACCCTTGGCCAGAATCCCCTGGCCCGCCTACTCTGAATCCCTGCCCTCAGAAACCACGGGAGGTCATCAGTGTGCATCATCTCAAGCTCCTAAATTCATGTCTGTGTTTAGGCCGATACCCTACCCTGCGAGCACGGTCCGTAAGAACAAGTCTTAGATCCATGGGAGGACACGACAGCACCCAGGAGAGTTTCATTCTGGCCACCACTGTGGAGTGACTAAACAGCGTGCGTGCTCTGGAAGGACCCCATGAGCACATGCGTGTGCCTGAGCGTGTGCCGTGTGGCAGCCCCGTGCTGGCTCGGACTGCACTCCCTCCCTCGGCCCCCTCAGGAGGCTGGACGTGCCCCAGAGATGCTCCTCCTGCAGGGGCGGCAGGGGCCCTCACGGCACGTGGGCCGCAGCCCTGGCTGAGCCACCGCGTCTCAGGCTGCATCACACAGACCTGGGAAGACAAGGGCCTGGAATGTGGTCTCATCTGTGATGAGATGAACTCAAGCTTTCCCAAGCTTTAAAACCAGGACGAAAGGAAGGAAACAGTTTATGATGTGCCTCCTACAATCTCAGGATGCTGCTTTAGGAACTGGCCAGCTTCCAGTGACTGTCCTGAGTCATATGATTTAAGATGCCCTGATCACCATCGATGATTCAGAAGCTCTCACAGCTTCTCAGCTGTGGCCTCTTCTGCTTCACAGGCCTTCAGAACAGAACGACGCCAGAAGCCAATCCAGAAAGGTCCGACTGAGAACAGCCCTGAGGAAGCCCGCACTTAGGAGCACCCACACCTCCTCTCCCGGGGGAGCCCTGGAACTCCGGGGTTTGAGGCCAGCCCTGGTCTCGCTGCACAGGACGCCTGGCCTCCCCATCCCAGCCACAGCCCCGGCCCGCTGCTGGCTGCTTGCTGAGTCACTGACTAACCCAGGCCCTTCTCACTGACAGCCTCAGAGCCTCCGCAGGAAGTCGCACAGAGGCTTAGTGGAATGCTGCTCACCACAGAGCCGGTGGCCTCACTCTGGGGTGCTGGGAAAAGAGCTGCAATAAGCACAACCGTTCCCACCTGAAAAAGCACGCTGTGCGCAAGCCGGGGGCTGTCATCAGGCCTGAGCTGCCACCAAGCCCGTCCTGTCTGCTCCCCACCCCCGCCCAGCTCAGGTGAGGGTGGGGGCCGCCCACGGGGCTGGGGAGTCTGGCTGTCCCACTCAGCAGGCCGCTGCCTCCTCCTTGATCGTGAGGACAGGTGTGGGAACAGGAACTCCACCTGGACGCCCGCAGGCCTGCCTCTGCCCCTGCTCGTCCCCGCAAGCCCTGTGCCCGGCATGAGGAGCCTGGACAGGAGGCCTCCTGGGTGCTCGCTGCCAGGGCACAGCCCACCCCTGAGCACACAGGCTGGTTCACAGTGACAGGGGCACGACATCTGGAGACATCGTCCCTGGAGGACACGGCAAGAGGCGGGGGCAGAGACTAGGGAGGAGACAAGACGTGGACTCCGTCCTCTTCCCACTTGCAGCAGGAAGACGCCAGGACCCAGGGGGCCTCCAAGGCAGGGGCATCACACTGGGACGAGCATCATAATCCCTGTTCAGTGTGGAGTTCTGGGGCCCATCCGCAAAGTTTCAGAATCAGCAGGTCTGGACCCAGGAACCCGCATTCCTAACCAGTTCCAGCTGGTAGGGAGGCTACTGGCCTGGGGCCCCACTCAGAGAACTACCAGCCTGAAGCCAGCAGGGACTCTTGCTCTATCACCATCTGCTGAGGGCACGAGTGCCCAGGAGGTGCCAAGGGGCAGCACCCTGGGACTCTGCCCGCGGTCCCCACTCCCCAGCAGGCTGCAGGGGACACTGCCTGCAGGCTGGGGGTAGCTGCCTTCTTCCCCGAGGCTCTGCACACCTCTGGAGCCCTGGGGTGGGGACCAAGGCAAGTGGGACAGAGCAGCCAGGGTGGGATGCACGCACTGCTTCCCAAAGTGGAGAAGCACAGCGGGAAGAGTCAAAGGCACAGGAGATGGAACACGGCAGGAGGTCTGCCAGCTGTCTCTCTGCCTCTCCTAGTGGCCGGGCTTTGAGAGCAGAGACCTGGCTGGAGGAGTGGAAAATCCACAGAAGGCTCTCCATCTGGGAGGCAAGCCAAGCGGGTGAGCAGAGGGCCCTGAGGCCCAGTGAAGGCATTCAGCCTCACCTCTCAGCTTGCGGCCCCGCTGGGGAGCATCTCTCAGCCTGCAGCCCCACTGGGGAGAACCCACTCGCCAGGGAGAGGGAGCAGAGGGTGAAGGGGGAGGGGGAGGGCCAGCGCCTGCGGTGGGCCTGAGTACTCAAGAAGTGAACAGGTTTTCACTTGAAAATGAGTGCATTTCACACAGGGGCGGGGGTGGCAGAGAGACTGGCTGTGGAGCATCATACGGGTCTCGTCCACAGTCAGCCCTGGACATCCACAGGTCCCCAGCAAGGGGGTGCTGCCTGGTCCCAGGACCATACCTGAGGACAAGCCAGGCCAAGGATGGGAACCGCCTGGTAAAGCGATGTAAAGGAGAGAGCCAGGAAGAAGGCTCTCCTCCCACCGCCCATCCGGCCCTCTCCCCACAGGGCCAGACTGACAAACTAGGCTGGTCTCGGGACTGAGCATCGCAAAACCCTGCCCACGAGACTGGCACTGCAAGAGCAGTCAACATGGGAAAACAGGAAGGGGCTGCTGGGACCCCATGAGGCCAAAGTCCAGCTGGAGGAGGAAGAGAGAAGAGGGAGCAGGCCCATGGATCCCCAGCCACAGACACAGTGCAGGACACAGTGGGCCCGTGGCCCTGACCCGGGTGGGTGGGACCCGCTGTGCACAAAGGGGCCCCAGTGACCAGGGTCCAAGGAAGGAGCCGCCAAGAGGGAGAGGGGTCTAAAGCCTCACTGTGCCCACAGCAGCCCCTGGCCACCTGGATGAGGGGCAATGGTGCGCGCTGGCCCACTCCAGTGGCGTGTGCTGTGAGCACAAGATGCACACGTATTTCTAAGACAAGGTGTGCGTGCAACCACAAAGTAACACTGCCCTTCAGTAATTCTTTAAATGGCATGTTGAAAACGTCGTGTCTGGGCTATACTCAGTTATGTACAATGCTATGAAAACGTACCTCGCCTCCTCCTTCTGACTCGTCACATGGCTCCCACAAGGGCACACACGTGGCTTGTGTGCCCCCTCACCTACTGCCGAACCTGCAGGAGCGTTTCCAGACCTGACCCTGAACCTGAGCTCCACGCCTGGGTCCGCAGCTCACGGAAGCCAGTCTGCACAGAGCCAGGACGGGCTGGGATGTCCTGTTGTCCAGGCAGCCGTCCTTCTGCAGGACAGGCATAGGTATGTCCACAGGAAGACGGGGCACCACTGGGGCTCCAGGGGTGACAAGACCATTTCAGTTGCTTCAATCCAAATTAGCCCACCTTTAAGAGGCTGCCCAGCCACCCAAGGAGCCGCTGCAAGTGCTGAGTGCCTGACGTCGGGTGTGTGCGTGGAGGGGCCATCGTGGAGTGATCCCAGTGGGATGGGGGAACGCGACGACCAAAAGTTCACCACAACTTTTCTCGCCCTCACCAAAGAAAATGCTTTACTGCCACAGAGCAGTCTGGCCTGAGGCCAAGGCTGTGACAGCAAGGGAGGGAAAGCCCAGGGATGGAGGAAGCCCTTCCAAGGGGGCACAGCTGGAGAAGGACTTGCCCTCGTTTCCTGAGCGACAAGCGGCAGCACGGCCTCCACCCGGTGGTCTCAAAGGCCAAGGAGAGCGGCGCCCCCAGCCTTCCAACTGTCTCCCACTCCAGCAAGGGGTCCTGTTAGCACCGTATCAGTGCAACTGGCATCACCCCACCCCAGGACCAAGCCAAACGAACGCCTCTCCAGGGGCCTCGAGACCCCACAGCCTGGGCCACGCACACGGGAGCATCACTCAGCTATGCAAAGGGGTGAAGCCCTGACACTCACAACAACGTGGATGGAGTCTGAGAACACGGTGCTCAGTGAGAGAAGCCAGACACAGAAGGACACACAGTGTGTGATTCCACTGATGGGAAACATCCAGAACAGGCAGATCCACAGACACAGAGAGTGGATTCCTAGTGTCAGGGACTGGGGCAGGGGACTGCAGGTCCTTTGCGCTGATGGAATGTTCTGGTATTAGACAGAGGTGAAGGCTGCACAGCTCTGTGAATAAAGTAAAAGCCATTAAATTGTACACTTCATATGGGTGAGTTCTGTGGTGTGTGAATGCTATCTCGAAAAACTGTTATTTAAAAAGACACAAAACCCACAAGACCCAGCACGGCTCCTCCTCCCCTTGTCCCGCCCCTTCACCTGGTGTCTGTCTCAGACCAGGTGTGGGCCCAGCGTGTCCTGTGGCCCCAGCACCTGCTCCCCAGTGGGTGCCTCACTCAGCCCACAGGGTGAGCACAGAGCAGACGCCAGGGAGCCACCTGCACACCAGGGGAAACGTGAGTCACCACCACCATGGGACATGCAAATCCTTCCCGAGAGCTCCCCGCCCTGAGCCCCATGACTCCCACTGTCCCCATGGGCACCACCCTGTGGCAGTCCCCCGACCCCAGCACACAGCCAGGAAAAGATGCGTCAGGTTTTTAAAGGACCAGCATTCTCAGAGGTAACCTCTCTCACACACCAGCTGCCCGTGCACCTGGTGTGAGTCTGACATACTTTCCCCACATCGGCCATGCACCCCATGACTAACTGAGGGGATTCAAACAGAAGCCCCTCAGAGATGAGAAGGCATCGTCATCCAAGGTCAATCTTCAGTGAAGCACACAGCCTCTGATCTCCCAACTGCAGCTCACGGGAACCTGTGACTTGGCAGCCCTGCCAGGCGCCCTGGACAGGAAGAGGGCCCGGTCCGACACAGGGGCGCCGAGGAACAGAGCCCCGGGCTAGGCACCATGACAGTGGCCGTGGGTGGGGAGAGAGAGTCTGGGAAGGAACAAGAAAGGTGGGCAGTGAGGGAGGCACTACAGAGCCACACATGAGCTGTGGAGGACCATGGACAGGCACCCGGCACATCTTCTGTTAACACCCTTGGGACTGCTCGATGCCACAGGCATGGCAGAAGACCCGGCTGGTGGGAACGGCAGGGACAACTTGAAGGGAAAGAGAAAATGCCAAAGAGGCCTCCAGGCTGCACCCTGAGTAGGAGGAAGGAAACAGGACTGTCATCCCACAGCCAGGGAGAGAAGGCGCACGCACTGGGGAAGAGTGCCAGGACCACGAGAGGAGGACACAGCAGAAATAAAGAGGGAGGAGAGGGGTTTCCTGGCAGACGTGCACTGGGTCTGGGACCCAGGGATGTGCAGACACAGCCAGTCGCACCCTACAGGTCCCCGAATTCAAAAGGGACACCAAACACTCTGTATCTTGATTGTACCAATGCCAATGAAATCATTACATCAGTGCGTAGCTTTGTAAGATGCCACCATCGGGAGAAACTGAGTAAAGAGAACGTGGGATGTGTCCAACTCATTTCTGACGGCTGTGCAAGAATCTATGATAATCTCAAAATAAAAAGTTTAATTTAATTAAGGAAAAAAGGATGCAGCTCCTAGAGGTAGACTGGGGGCGGGTCCCCTGCAGCTCTCAGCCGCCTCCTACCTAGTGAATATCCAAAGGGCCGGCTGCCTCTGGCTCCTCCCACCAGGAACAGAGTATACAGGTGGCATTTGGATGTTAGGGACCAAAGTACAAAAGCCACGTACGTATGGAACACCAGGCTTTTCCGGTGATCCCTTCCTCTTTAAAGAGGCTACTTCACCCACGGAAAGTCATCAAATGGTTAACCTGCCTTCCACCTGACCTCAGATTAGGCAGGACTCACACTAGCAGAGGTCAGATCAGAAAATGTTTTCTGAGTCACGGGGAGGGATGGCTCACTCAGCCGCCCACTTCAGCTACTACTCACTGTGGAGTGAAAGGTGTAACTGCTCAGTGGGCATTCATCAGAGACTCGTGGGCTCTCAGGAGGAAGCCAGAAGCAGGCGGGGACAGTCACGCTGGGGCCACTCCATGCCCACAGCCTCAGTGAGTCACGGAGGGGAAGGACCATTGCACACCCTCACTGGCTCCTGCCCTGCCATCAGGCAGCCGAAGATACCACCTGCTTCCTCCTGAGCTGAGACCCAGTTTTCCCACCAAAAGAAGGACCATCCTGCTTTAGAAATGCCACCATGAGCTATAAGTAGATAACTGGGAACTCTCAGTCACAGAAGGAACAAAACTCGCCCTGCACCTCACCCTCCTATTTGTCAATTGCGCAAAAGCCCATCTTGGAGGCTGGACATTTCTGCGTACAGGCGGTTGTGGCTGTTTGCACTTCCTCCTGCAGGTGCTCCCTCCTCAGAGAAGCCACCCACACCTCCCCCAGGGCAAATCTGGCAGCCCCACTCTCTGGGACCTCAGCTGATCCCTTATACGGGCCACTACACCTCAGCTGAACTTCTGTGTTTATAGATCACCTATAAGTTTTGAGAATAAGTTTTGAGAATAGAAGTTTTGAGAATAAGAATACTGTCACCCTCAGAATGGGAGAAAATATTTGCAAACAAATCAATGGACAAAGGATTAATCTCCAAAATATATAAACAGCTCATGCAGCTCAATACTAAAGAAACAAACAACCCAATCCAAAAATGGACAGATGACTTAAATAGACATTTCTCCAAAGAAGACATACAGATGGTCAAGAAGCACGTGAAAAGCTGCTCAACATCACTAATTATTAGAGAAATGCAAATCAAAACTACAAAGAGGTATCACCTCACACCAGTTAGAACGGGGATCATCAGAAAATCTACAAACAACAAATGTTGGAGAGGGTGTGGAGAAAAGGGAACCCTCTTGCACTGTTGGAGGGAATGTAAATTGATACAGCCACTATGGAGAACAGTATGGAGGTTCCTTAAAAAACTAAAAATAGAATTACCATATGATCCAGCAGTCCCACTACTGGGCATATGCCCAGAGAAAACCATAATTCAAAAAGACACATGCACCCCAGTGTTCACTGCAGCACTATTTACAATAGCCAGGTCATGGAAGCAACCTAAATGCCCATTGACAGACGAATAGATAAAGAATTGTGGTACATATATACAGTGGAATATTACTCAGCCATAAAAAGGAACAAAATTGAGTCATTTGTTGAGACGTGGATGGATCTAGAGACTGTCATACACAGTGAGGTAAGTCAGAAAGAGAAAAAGAAATATCGTATATTAATGCATGTATGTGGAATTTAGAAAAATGGTACAGATGAACCGGTTTGCAGGGCAGAAGTTGAGACACAGATGTAGAGAAAAAATGTATGGACACCAAGGGGGGAAAGCCACAGGGGGGCGTGGGGATGGTGGTGTGCTGAACTGGGCGAGTTGGATTGACATGTATACGCTGATGTGTATAAAACTGATGACTAATAAGAATGAGCTGTATAAAAAAATAAATTAAATAAAATGCAAAAATCAAAAAAAAGAATACTGTCTACTGTCCTCCGCGCCCCCTGGAACACTCACTCTAAATATCCAGGAGGTGCTTGCAGAATGAATGAATCAATGAACAAACAAGCTCACTCATTTCAAACGTGTGGTCACATGAGTAATCTGACCTTCTAAGAAGTTAAGTTTCTGGAAAGAGCCCATTTTCTTAATGTATTCAACATCGAGTCATCACAAAATATGAACTCTTATAAAGTACTGCCCCCTCACTTCCCATGAGAAAGCAAAATTCCTCAGCAGGGAAATGGGAGGATAGCAGACATTACCCGCAAAGCTTTAGGAAGGCTGCGGCTCGCTGAGCACTTCACTAGGGCCCCTGACCGCCTGCCTGATAGTAGGACAGACACACCAGGAATGGCTGCTGACCGGCAGAAAGAGCACCCGGCCAGGCAGGCAGCACACCCTGCACCCTGCCAAGCAAGGTCTGGCCAGCAAGGGAAAGACGCTCTCTCCACTTCAGAATGGCCCACCACTAGAAAGCCAGGTCCTGCCAGGGCCTGGACACACGAGGCCTTCCTTACAAGGGTTACAAATCTGTGGCCTTGCTCTGCCTTGAATAAAAGACAGAGACGGGGACAACGTGACCATCTCCAGATGAACTTTCAACTTCGTTTCAAGTGCTTGGGTGCTGGGTCACAGTGCATTTCTAAACTCTTCCAATACTCAAAAATACCAATTTCTAAGATGCAGAAGGGTTGTTAAACATACACTTAGCACAGATCCCAGTCCCACTCCTGAGTATTTTCTCAAGTGAGGTAAAAACCCAAGTTCACATGGAAACCTGCCCTGGGGTGTTTACAGCAGCTTTATTCCTGATCTCCTCAAAACTGGAAACATCCCACAAGTCCTGCCACCCGCAGGCGAATGGACAAACGCATCATGGAATACAACACAGCCAGAAAAAGGAGTGGCTTCTCATACCCGCAACAACAGGGATGATGGACTTCCCTGGTGGTCCAGTGGCTAAGACTCCATGCTCCCAATGCAGGGGGCCCGGGGTCCATCCCTGCTCAGGGAACTAGATCCCACACGCTGCAACTAAAACATACTGCACGTGCCAATGAAGATCCCATGTGCCGCAACTAAGACCCAGCACAGCCAAGTAAATAACTAACTAAATCAATATTTAAAACAACAACAACAAAAAAACAAACCCGGGATGAATCTCACATAGATTTTGCTGAGCCAAAGCAGCCAGAATCGAAAAGCTACATGCTGTTGTTCCATTCATCTGGCTTTCTGGAAAAGCTAAAACCTTAGGGACAGAGAGATTAGTGGCCAAGAGGCTAGAGGTGCGCTGATGCCAAAGGGCAGCAAGTGGGATGACAGGATTGCTCTGCCGCCTGACGGCAATCATCTGTCAAAACTCCTACAACTGTGCACTACAAGTGAACTATGCTTCACGGCTACTAAGGATAAACAAATTATTACATTTTGAAAAATGCGCCGGCCAGCCAACTGGTGCATGACAAGTGCAGTAAGAGGGGCGGGGAGGCGAGGCAAGTGGATCAGCTGGAGTTCTGAAGGTTCTCCCCACTTTCAGTCTCCCCGCCCTGCCCACTGCTCAGGCCGCCCACCCGGGCCACCCGGAGTTACCCAACCAGAAAAGCCAGAGCCCAGGCTCAGCCGCGCCTCCGGGCACAGGAAGGGCAAAAATAGAAAGCGCTCGTGCGCAGTGGCGGGCTGGAAACCCTCGGACCTCAGATAACTGCGGAGAACCGGGGCCCGGGAGTCAACATCGGCTCCCAGGCGGTCCCAGCATCCCGACCCCGACCCTGGCCGCGACACACTTTCCACAAACTGACACACACGGAGCCCGCGCGAGGGCCGGGTCACCTGGAGGCCGGTCCGCCGCAAGCCGAGTGCACGAAAGGGCGCCCCAAAGGCGCCGGCCCAAGGCGCCCGCTGCGCTTTCCCTCCGGAAGGTGGGCTGCGGGGCCCAAGCATAAACCCTGAGACAAGGAACACGCGCACCACGCCGCCACGGGGTACAAGAGGCTGGGCGTCCACCTAGCCGGACACCCTGTATTTCTGGAATCACTGGACGCCTGTGTAAATTTCCGTCTGGCATGTCATTTTCCAAAGACCACTCAAGATCAGGGGACAGAACGCCTCCTCTCCAAGTGTCCTGCCAGCCCACCCACTCAAGATCAGAGGGACAAAATGCCTAACTAAAACAAAACAAAACAGAAACAAAAAAACTGGAGTGAGAGAGGAAAGGGTGCCCTGAAAAATAAAAAAAGAACTAAGCACGTTGACAGCGCTAAGAATAAACTTCCAGGAAAAAGAAACCCTACATGTCAGATCCTAAAATACAGAAGGGCAAGCACGCCGGCATTCCAGGCCTGGGGACATCGGGGCCTGGGGTGGCGGGTTCGACTCCCAACCTTGACGTACAGTGACACACACCCTTCCCCCTAATAAGACTATAATTCCTCATTAAATATGACAGCTGGAATCCCGGTCCCCAGCCCTGCAGAGCCAACCACAGACCGGCTCGGGCGCCCCTCGGAAGCGTGGGGTCCCCACGGCCGAGTCTGCGCCCCTGGCCAGCGCCAGCTCTCCTCTGCCCACCCTGCACGGGGGGCTGGAAACTGCTGCGGAGAACCACAGCGGGGCGGGAAGGGGGGATCCAAAGAGGGTCTGGCGACTCGAGTCGCTCCGTTTCTTGGTGGGCTCAGCGCGTGCCTTGGGAGAAGAGGGGCGGGGGTCCAGGAGGAGGGGACGGGCGGGACTTATGTAAACCAGCAGTGGCCACGGGTAGACGGCGGGCTCGGCCCCCACGAACGACTCCAGCCTCAGCTCCAGCTTCTCCCCCATGTCTTCGCGCGCGGCCCCCGCACCGTGCTAGTCTGGCGGTTTGGGGAGGGGCGCGGCGCCACCGGCAGGGGCGGGGCAGACAGTCAGGCGGGAGGCTGAGGGGAGGGGGCCTGGCCTGGGCCTCAGTTGCCGCCGCTGCGCTCCCGTCGGTCCCCGGCTCCCTCTTTGTGGTCACAGGCCTGGGGCCTCAAGCGCTGCTGTGAACTCGGGCCGGCATGAGGCGAGCACAATGAGCCGGGGGCCGGGCTGAACCACTCGTGGCACGCGCGGTTCGCCCCGTGGAATCGTACGCTCTCACGCACACATGCATGTACGCAAGTCTTTGGCTGCCCCCGGCCACCCCCACCGGCCCGAAGTGGGGACCTGGGGAGACCCCTCGGGGCCTGGGGTGGCGGGTTCAACTCCCAACCTTGACATACAGTGACACACACCCTTCCCCCTAATAAAACTATAATTCCTCATTAAATATGACAGCTGGAATCCCGGCTTCTGTTCACAAAAATGCTGTGTATTTAGCCTATGCTAGGCACCAGACCACAGACGCTCAGTACTGGCAAAAAAGGAAATGCCCTGCCCTCATAGCACTGCCATTTTAATTGGAATAGTAGTGACAATGGTCAAGGGAGAAAATAAAGTGTCATCATCGTCACGGGGGTGGTTAATCTCATGTGCGCACTGCGTGGGGTCCTGGTAACCACAAACAATATTCCAGATGTGGCCAGGAAGGTATTTTTCAGAAGAGATTAACACTGAATTTGGTTCACTTTGCGTAAAGGAGATTGTCAATGCTGTGGCATGGGTGGGCCTCATCCATCAGTTGAAGGACTGGAGAGAAAAATGAGGTTCCCTAGAAAGAGGGAACTGTTCCTCCAATGGCCTTGGGACATCAGCTCTTCCCTGTGTCTCCTGCCCAGAGTCCTGCCCTGACTTGCCTGCCTCATGGTCACATGAGTCAACTCCTTAAAACAAAATTATATATGTAAAAATATTGAATATATACAAACCTATTAATTTGTATATGTGTGTATACATATTACATATATGTATACACATATGTTTATATGCGTTTGTAGTATATGTGTAAGTTTGTAGTAAGTTTGTAGCGTTTGTAGTATATGTGTAAGTACTATATACAGTATACATACAAGCCTATATATTTGTGTGTATATATTGTATACATGTATGTATGTGTATATAAATAGTATACATATTATAAATGTGAACATGCTGTATATATACACACACCCATGTATTGATATATGGGTGTGTATATATACAGTATATGTACACTGTATGTATGTATGTATACAGTGTATATTTATATATAGGTGTGTATATATGTTGTATACCTGTATGTGTATATGTTGTATAGGTATTATATGTAAATATGTATATACTATATATTACACACTTGCATATGTATTTATATGTGTATGTACATGCACATATTCACATATAGGTGTGTATGTGTACATTGCATATATGTATGTGTATATATCACATATATGATATGTGTATGTATATATATGATGAATTTATATATACAGTACATATATTTTTTATGGTACATGCTTTTATATGTAGGTTTATATGTGTGTCTATATGTATGTACGTGTATGTATTGCATATATTATATGTGTATGTATTATACTGTATATATACACATCTAAATATCTTTGTATGTGTGTATATATGTATGATATAGACGTACCTAGGTGTGTATATTGCATATGTTATACGTATGTGTACATACTATGTGTACATACGAACTATGCATTTCATATGTGTGTATGTATAGTGTATATGTATGTGTCTATTGTATATATTATGTGTATATGTGTGTATACATACTGTATATATACAAACCATGCATTTTATATATATGTGTGTATATGTGTGTGTATTGTATATACTATATGTGTATATGTCTGTATGCATAGTGCATATATACACAGCTGTATATTTTTGTATGCGTGTACATATGTACGTGTGTGTGTATATACACACACACTCTATGGATTCTGTTTGTCTGGAGAATGCTCACTGATACGGACACTTATGACAATTGAGCACCTGCTCTTTGCCAGCCAGGGAGCCAAACTCTTGTCCTTTCTGTGTCTCCCTTAAGTGTCACAAGTCCCGGGAGGGAAGGTGATGCCACTCCTACCAGTTGAGGTGCCTCAGGGTCAGAGAGGTGCACAGGGCGGGGGGCTGGAACCTGGTGGAGCCCAGGTGGAGTTGTAGCAGCAGTACAGCCTAGCAGTCCCACTTCCCTGGGTGCTTCTCACAAAGATGCTGAGGGAGAGATGGGGTCTGAAGGAGGGGATGAGGAAGCTTCTGTGGGTCCACAAGCCCAGACCAAGGCTGACTCGTCAAGGGTGTTAGAGGTCAGGACTGTGGTTACCCTGGGGGTGGGGTTACACAGAGACATTCCCATTCTGAAAATGTATCCATTCTGCTCGTTTGTATGTTTACCCCCCTCCCCCAAATCTTTTAAAAACTGATTCTCTTGGTTTCTGGGAGCACACAACAGGAAGTTGTGTGTGAGGGGGTGTGATCCAGGGGACAGGGAGGATAAGCCCCCCCACTCATAGGGCCAGGAGTGGCTCAGCTTTGTGAGCTAAGGATGGCCCGCGAGGTCCCAGAGAGAAGGGTCCCTGCTCCATCCCTTCTCCGTGCACCCCATTCCCAGCCTGAGAAGTCCAGAGCCCCCCCACCCAACCACACACACCAGGGAGGAGAGCCAGTCACCCTGGCTCCCAGGCTCTGGCTCCAAGGCTCCCGGCACTAGGAGCTATTTTCAGCTTTCTTGCCCTAGGACACAGCCAGAGCTATTGTCTCCGGAAACTCTCTGTCTGTCTCTCACCCACCCACCATCCCTCCCTCCCTCATCCACCTCTTCCCCTCCGGCTCCAGCTGTCCTGCCCACCACCCTGCATTTCTACACAGGATGGCTCACAGACAGCTGCTCCCTGTGCCCACCCGCCACCATTCGATGGATGTCAAAGCAAGCCCTGGGGACTTCCCTGGAGGTCCAGCGATTAAAACTCCAAGCTTCTACTGCAAGGGGTGTGGGTTCGATCCCTGGTCAGGGAAATAAGATCCCGCATGCTGCCTGGCATGGCCAAAGAAATAAGTCAATAAAAAATAAAGTTATAGTGATGAAACAGCCCTAGTGGTGCAGGGATGGGACGTACAGCTCTATGATAGAGAATAAAGGTCCAGAAACAGATATATGAGAACTTGATATGACAGAAAGTGGGGAAATTAAGGAGTTTTCAGTAAATGACATTAGGACAATTGCATATCCATGTGGGAAAAAGTAAATTAGAAAAAAAGAAAAAAGCAAGCCCTGGTCAGGTGTGACCTTGGGCCCAGGGCCACTGGCACACGTTGTCATGTGGGATGTTCTTCCTTAGACTCCTCCCTCCCTCCTGTGTCACTGTCATTTCCTCCAGAACCTTCCTGGACTCCCCTACACAAGCCCGGGTTGTGCCCTCACCTGCCCACCCTGGATAGCCGGAATTCCAATCCCGGCCCACCCTTCCCTGCCAGGTAAAGAACTGCCTGGTCAATAAGACCGTAGAGGTCCTTGGCCATTGCTATTGCAGTTGGAATTGTTACTGTGTTTACATAGGGTGACCAACACCTGCCCCCAGTTTGCCCAGGACTGCTCAGGTTTGAGCGCTGGAACTGTGGGGAAACCCTCATTTCCGGGGAACCCCAGAAGGCTGGTCAGCCTATTTAGGATGGATCTTTCACTTGATATCCCAACCACTGAGAGCCAGAAAGGGAATCTCCCCCTCCTTCCATGGTAACCTTCATTCATTCATCCACTCATCCCTTTATTCAACTCCTTTAATCAGCAAGTATTTATGAAGTGTCTACTACACAGCAGACACTCTTCTAGGTGCTGGGGACAGTAAACTGAGAAGGTGTGATTTATTACATGGGGATGATGTCTCGGAGACCACTGCAGGGCAGGGGAGGTGGGAGAGGGAACGGGCAGTTCTAAATTCAGGCTCTGACGGGATTAGGGCAGACCTTGCCCTAAGCCAGGTTGGTTGCTTCAACACAGCTGTCCTCACCCAGGGCCATCCTATCCCTGCCTCACCCAGTTCTTCGGTAATGTCTGGGGAAAATCTGTGGTTGTCACACCTGGGGGGGAGGGGCCCCTGGAATCAAATGGGTGGGGCCAGGGATGCTGCTGGACCCCACACAGTGCCCAGGAGGGGCCCCCAGCAGAGGATGACCCACCCCAAATAACCCCGTGCCATGCCGTGGGGGAGACCCTGCACTAATATTATTCAGACCCGCTGGTGCCCCTAGATTCCTGCACAGGCAGGGACTCTAACCGGGTCACCTCTGTATCCCGAGGTGACCTAGAGTGGGGCAGCCAGGAGGGCTGAGTATTGGGAATGAAATAACAAATCTCTGTGCCCACTCTCCCTGCCGCACCCCAGGGTCGATGGCCTCTATCTCCTCCCTGTGCAGGTAGCTTTTCCCTGAGCCATTTCTTCTTGTCAAGGTCCCTGTTGCAGGTTGGGTTCCCCAAAGATGACATTGAGAGCAAGGACTGGAGTGCAGGTGGTTGATGTGAGATGTGCAGAGAACAGATACAGCTGCCATAGGGTCCCGCAATTCCACTCCTGGGCATAGATCCGGAGGAAACTCTAATTCAAAAATATACATACACCCCTGGGATTTCCCTGATGGTCTAGTGGTTAAGACTCTGTGCTTCCAGTGCAGGGAGCATGGGTTCCATTTCTGGCCAGGGAACTAAGATCCCACATGCTGTGTGACAAAAAAATAAAGAAAGAAAGAGAGAAAGAAAGAAAAAGAAAGAAAGAAGAAAGAAAAAAGAAAGAAAGAAAGAAAGAAAAGATACACGCACCCCAATGTTCATTGCAGCAGTATTTATAATAGACAAGATGTGGAAGCTACCTAAATATCGACTGATGGATGAATGGATAAAGAAGATGTGGTACATATATACAATGGAATATTATTCAGCCATAAAAAGAATGAAATAATGCTATTTGCAGCAACATCGTGGATGGACCTAGAGATTATCATACTAAGTGAAGTAAGTCAGAAGAGAAAGAGAAATATATGATCTCACTTATATGTGAAATCTAAATATGACACAAATGAACTTGTCTACGAAATAAAAACAGACTCACAGACATAGAGAACAGACTTGTGGTTGCCAAGGGGGAGAAAGAGTGAGGGAGGGTTGGATTGGGAGTTTGGGGTTAGCAGACACAAACTATTAAATATAGGATGGATAAACTACAAGGTCCTACTGTCTAGCACAGGGGACTATATTCAATATCCTGTGATAAGCCATAATGGAAAAGAAAAAGAGTTTTATTTATAGGTTCCATCCCTAACTGAGCTGGCCCATCCCCTCCCATGGCTCTAAGTGCAGCCCGAGGCTGCAGACTTCCCACCATGTTCTTCAGCTCCAGAGCAAGCCACCTGCAAATCAGCTGCATCTTCCCAGGGGCTGGCAACTCTCCTTTGCTACTGATTCCAAGACAAATCCAGATAGCACAAATGTGACCATGAAAACAAACTCAGGCATGTTCAAATCAGGGAAATAACATTCTTATCTCTGTTTAGTAGTCGCTTAATTTTAGAATAGCTTAGAGTTACAAAAAAGTTGCAAAGATCTGTACAGAGTGCCGTGGACCCCCGACCCAGTACCCCTATTTCCAACACGTTAGTACGACATGTTTATCCAACTAAGGAACCAAGATGGATACATTATTATTAACTAAAGTCCACACTTTATTAGAATTTCCCTAGTTTTCCCCTAACATCCTTTTTCTGTCCCAGTCTCCTCTGGGCTGTGACATTTCTCAGATGTCCCTGGGCTTTGATACCTTGAAAGTTTTGAAGAGGACTGGTCAGGTATTTTGTCCCTCAATTTGTTTTTCTGTTGGTTTTCTGATGTTTTTCTTATGGTTGGTCTGGAGTTATGGGGTTTGGGACGGAAGATCTAGACAGAGATAAAAATGCCATTCTCCTCAGGTCACATCAAGGATACACACCATCAACGGGACTTGTGACAAACAATTTTACCCTTGATCACCTGGCCAGTATCGTCTTTTTTTTTTTTTGCTGTGTTGGGTCTTCGTTGCTGCACACGGGCTTTCTCTAGTTGCAGTGAGCAGGGACTCCTCTTCGTTGTGGGTACATGCTTCTCATTACGGTGACTTCTTTTGTTTCAGAGCACGGGCTCTAGATGTGCGGGTTTCTGTAGTTGTGGCATGGGGGCTCAGTAGTTGTGGCTCCCAGGATCTAGAGCGCAGGCTCAGTAGTTGTGGCCCATGGGCTTAGTTGATCTGCAGCACATGGGATCTTCCCGGACCAGGGCTCGAACCGGTGTCCCCTGCATTGGCAGGTGGATCCTTTTTTTCTTTTTTCCTTTTGGAACCAGAACTTTAATCCCAAGGATTCTCACAAAACATATTACAAATGACAGCATGAAAAAAAAATTGCACAGTAACTCAAAGTTCAGCTCTACAATATACTCTTAATATGGCAGGACATTGGTATCTTGATAATCTCAACTTCCAAAAAACATTACAAAGAGTTATGTATTCATGTACAGCAACCACAGAGGGGACTTATGACCTAACTCAAAGGTAAACTAACTTCCTTGAAACTTCTTAGATTCTAAACTCACTGGACCACCTCTTGTCCAGTGTGAAGACTAGTGGAATTCTTAAACCTCTAATCTAGGGTAAGGGTGCGGCTTTCATTTCTACCTGCTGGCTTGTGTTCACAGCACCTTTTAAAGACTGCTTGCTTAACTACAGCTGCATACCATATCCCAGCTACAGAAAGTCTTTTCAACGTTTGCCAGTGTTGTTTCCATAATAATAAACATCACACTTTAGGTGGGCAGGAGTTAGAGTTTTATTATCAGTCTAGGCAAGACCAAAAATTCAAAGCAAATTCAATTTTGCTTAAGGGAACATTGTAAAGTAACAATTCTTCATATTACATGCCTCATATGACCCATTTCAAACCATAGAGAATGACACCTTTATGTGTCACTGTCCCAAGAGACAAACAAATTTGAACAGCTAAAACATTTAAAAAGTGCATCAAGCTTCAGAAGTCTCAAACAAAACTTGAATTTTCTGTACATACTCCTGTCAAATGAAGTTATTTCCTGTGCACCACTCCTCTTGCAAAGTGGTCTTCTACTTCCTTTCATTTGACCTGGATCGGCTAGGAGACATAGAGAAAGATCGGGACGGCTTGTGATTTCTCTCCTGGGACAGTGATCTCTCTCTTCTCCTATATCTAGAAAGGGACCTGCTCCAGCTGCGGGAGAAGCTTCTCCATCTTGGAGATCTGTGACAAGGGGGAGGACTCCTCCTCCAATAATCGTCTTGAGGGCAACGAGCCCAAGAAGGAGCTGGCCATGATTTCGACTTCTCTTTTCCCCATTCGAAAGGTCCACTCTTACTCGGCAGCCACAGAGTGTTCTCCCGTCTAGTTCTCAGACAGCATCCACTGCATCTCGGGGATCTTCATTTTCAACAAGAGCGAAGCCGGGAGGGTTTTTAGCAACCCACACACTTTGGAGTGGTCCATAATAGCCTAAAGCTCGTTCGAATTCAGTCTTGTTACCACTGTTTCCAGGATTCCCTACATAAACGTTACAATCCAACGGACAGGAATCCCGATGCAAGACCCTCGTGGCTCCTGGGTTTCACGGGCCACAGGGTGATCCCGGGCCTCTAGAATCTGGCAGCTGAATCTGCTCGCACAAGCTGTCCTGTGGGGATTCTTTTCCCCCTATGTGCCCAGCCCAGGGCCCTGCTGTCTAGGCCCAACCTCCAGGGTGACAGGGTGAACCCCAGGTCCCTGGAGCAAACACTCAGAGCCCTGGTGACCGGGCTAATGGGGCTGGGGCGGCAGGTGGACATGTGTGGCAACCCTGGTGGTGTTTGGCCCCATCTGCAGTTCCAGTTCCAGCTGAGAAAGAGCCTCGCTGTGTTATTTTCTCCTGGTTGTGTAAGGATCCCTGGTGTCATTTGACAGAAATGTAGATGGTGTGTTCTTTCTCTCTTTTCTCCCTGCTTCCTCTCGTCCCTCTCTCCCTCCCTCTCTCCCTCTTTCCCTCTCTCTCCCCTTCCTCTCCCTCCTCCCTCTCCCCCTCCCTCTCTGCAGAGGGAAGGAGGTATAGGGAGGAGGGAGAGAGAGCAGGAGAGGGAGAGAGGGATAGAGGGAGTGAAAGACGTCTCTCCCTCCCTCCCTCTATCCCTCTCTCTCTCTCCCCTCTCCCTCTCCTGCTCTCTCTCTCTCTCCCTCTACTTCCTTCCCCCTCTGGAGAGGGAAGGAGGTGGAGGGAGAGGGAGAGAGGAATATGGAAACAGGGACAGGGAGAGAGGAAGGGAGAGAAGGAGAGGGAGAGAGGGAGGAGGAAAGGGGGAGAGGGGGAGGGATAGAGGGAGAGGGAAAGAGGGAGAGAGAGAGAGGGACAGGGAAAGAGGGACAGAGAGAGAGGGAGGGAGAGAGGCAGAGGGAGAGATGGAGGGAGAGGGAGAGGGAGAGGCAGTGAGGTAGAGGGAGGGAGGGAGAGAGGTAGAAGTGCTGAGGAGGGGGGTTCCCTACCCCTCCCACTCCCATCCTGTCCCCACTGCTTTCTCTTTTTTCTGCTTCAACAAACTCCAGGCGTCTTTTAGATCAGCCCTGAAGTCAACGTTGATGCTAGGACAGCCTGACCTCCCCGCTGACTTCCAGCCCAGGACCACCACTGGGAGATGAAGTCTGCAGGGCCCTGGGCAGCGGGCTGCACAGGCACCTCTTCTGATGCCCAATCTCTCCTCGTTTATGAGGCAGCCGCCAACTCCCCTCCCTGACTCCCCAAGATTTGGGGCCTTTTTAATATGTGTCAATAATGCCATGAGCTACTACTTAACTTTTCCATGAGGACCCATCTCCCAAAATGCAGTGGTTTTCAGCCTTGGCTGCACTAGAGAACCCCCAGGGAAGGGAGAGACGTCTCTCCCTCCCTCTCTCTCCCTCTCCCTCTGTACTTCTGTCTACCTCTCTCCCTCACCCTCTCCCTCTGGGGTGATGCCCAATGAGCTCAGAATCGCAGATGGCCCCCCATCCCCTCTCTGTGGCTTGCATGGGGGATGGGCCTTCTCACTGTGGCCTGGGCACAGCCTTGACATTCAGACATCGGGTCCTGCATGGACACTTGTGCTTGTTGCATACCGCATGTGGCTGCAGTCTGTGCTTCTGTAGATGGGGGCTGTGCATGAGCCCTTCATCTTCCCCACAGACAACACTGGTGGTCGCTTGGCCTCGCGGGCGATGCAGGGGGCATGGGGGACAGTCCTGTGTCCCCACCTTCTTGGGCTACAGACAGGCCACACTGGTTCTGTGGTGACTGGGGGCTCCCAGGAGAAACCCCCGCAGACCGGAGAGGTGGCCCCAGAGAAGGTGTCGTACGCCTGGGGCCGGGCCTCATTAGCAAGCCACGGGCCACCTGCAGCAACAGGCGTCTCACCGTCCAGGCGCTGGGTGTTCGGGCGCCGTGGGGATGAGCTGCTGTCTGCACGGCAGCCGTGTTTGCCTTGTTGAGCCCGGGGAGGCCCCTTGGTGGCTCCTGGAGATCCTGGCCACATTTCTTCCTGCCCTTGTCCTTAGAGCCCATCACGGTTCATGCCATTTCTGGTTCCAAAAGGACCTGTGTTAATAAAGACCATGTGTTAGGACAGCACCAATGTGTCTAGAAATCCGGGCCAGGAGGAGGAGGGAGGGGGATTGGCTGTGCCTGCCAGTGGCCTGAGAGCCCTGCCCGCCTGCAGAGACCTGGCCCGGGGCCCGCGGGGAGGGCATGGCCTATGGTCCCCAGCACCTTCCATCTCTGGGTTCCAGGAGAACTGCGTGATCCTCAGGGAGCTGGTGAGGCTGCAGGCCCAGAAGTCCCGCCTGCTGGAGTTCCGCACACATGCTGACTCTGTGCTGGAGATGAACTTGGACAAAACCAGGCAGGTGGTGGCCACTGTCCTAGGTAACCCCGCCTCCCCCTGAGTTCCAGTGGGGACGGGGTCAGGCAGACCTTGACTGGACGTGGTGCTGCCTGAGACCCCACTATGTCAGCCCTTGGGGGTCAGCTTCCTGGACCCTTCATTCTGCCTCGAGGGGCACGGGAATGGGGGCGGCTGGGGGCCACCCCAGGGACGTAGCCGAGCCTCTCCCTTCCACCCGCAGGTGAGCTGGCCAAGAAGCTGAAGCCCCTTGGGGAGCAGGAGCGGCCGTGATCCTGGAGCTAAAGAAGGCTGAGTGCCAGAGGTGGGGCCTGCACTTTGATGGCCCCATCAACACCTTGATCCTGCATTACTACATGAACCAGGGAGAGGAGACGCGCTACCATGTGGACCAGTACCTGCTTAATGAGTCCTTCCCCATGCAGTTGGTCACGCATGGGCTGCTGGGCATCTCCCAGGAGATGCTGGGGCTGACCTTTGACCTGGAAGAGGGCACCAACATGTGTCACGAAGACATGAGGCTCTACATGGTCCGGGATGCGGCCTCAAGCAAGGTCGTCCATCGGCAAGTTCTACCTGGACTTCTATCCTCGGTGCCTGCGTGGGGGAACCTGTTGGCCGTGGGCCGGGGCTCCTCTGTGGAAGCGGAGCCTCACCTGCATCCCTCCCCAGGGAGGGGAAGTCCAGGCATGTGGCCTGCTTCAGCCTGCAGCCGGGCTGCCTGCAGCACGATGGGAGCTGTCAGTTTGCCATTGCGGCATGGTGGCCAACTTCACCAAGGCTACGCACAACCTGCCTTCCCTGCTGCAGCATGATAAGCAGGAGACCTACTTCCATGACTTCAGGCACGTGATGCACCAGCTCCGCTCCCAGGTGCAGGGCTGCAGGCAGGGGGCAGGGAGGTCCCAGGTGCACGTGGTCCTCAGGCAGTCCCTCGCCATGGGATTTTTTCCCTGACGTCACCCCACACATGGTGATGCCCTCGGTGTCAGTTTCCATCATCAAACCCCAGGCACTGGGTGCAAAAACAAAGGATATGGATGCCTTCGAGGCTCTAAAGGCTAGAAGACACAGACCAAGGAGTCAGGGCTGGTTCCCTGCATATTAAATACACGTACGCAAGAGTTGCCTTTAAAAAACACAAAAGAAAAGAAAAGAACGTGACCTGCAAATCTGCGGACAGCTGATTATGAGAACAGAGGGAAGGCTCTGGTGCCGGGGGCGCAGTGCCCTGTGAGATTCTGGGGCTGCTGCCCGTCTCCGTGGAGGCTCAGCAAGTCCCAGTGACTTCACCACATGGGGGACGCCAGCTGAGCATCTGGGTCCAGGACCCACTGCACGTTCAGTCTTCCTGCAGTCAGCCCTTCGTCCTAAGTGCGATGCTCTCACAGGCTGCACCAGGCAGCAAGGGGATAGTTTACTGAGCTGTGCATCCATCACTACTGCCGTGCTTTGGACCACTCCCATCACCCCCAAAATGTCACTCACACACATAGCTATCACTCCGCCCCCTCGTCAGCCCCTGAGAACAAGGAACCCACTCTGTGACTCTGTGGATCTACCTGCTCTGGACGTTTCTCCTCAGTGGGGTCACACCCTGTGCATCCTTCTGTGCCTGACTTCTCTCGCTGAACATCGTGCTCTCAGGGTGCATCCACATGACAGCGAGTGTCAGGGATTCACCCCCTTGCATGGCTGAGGGACTGAAAAAACAAAAAAGAAAACAAAGGAAAGTTGAATGCACCTCTGGTGACAGCCGGTGATGAGAAACAGAGGTGAGGCTCTGGGGCCGGGGGCACCATGCCCTGCGAGGCCCTGGGGTTGGTGCCAGTCTCCGTGGAGGCTCAGCAAGTCCCACTAACTTACCCAAGTCGGGGGCTGCCAGCTAAGTGTCTGGGCCCAGGATCCACGGCTCGTTCAGTCCTCCTAAGGTCAGCCCTTCGTCCTGAGAGCAATGCTCGCAGAGGCTGCAATGTGAAGCATGGGGACAGTTTACTGAGCTGTGCAGCCGTCACTACTGCCGTGCTTTGGACCACTGCAATCAACCCCAAAATGTCCCTCATGCCCTTAGCTATCACTCCGTCCCCTCACCAGCTCCTGACCACCAGGAACTGACTCTCTGACTATGTGGATCTACCTGTTCTGGACATTTCTCCTCAGTGGTGTCACACCCTGTGTGTCCTTCTGTGTCTGAATTCTCTCACTGAGCATCGTGTTTTCAGAGTGCATCCACGTGGCAGCGAGTGTCAGGGGTTCACCACTTTGTGTGCTGAGGGACTGAGAAAAGAAAAAAGAAAAGAAAGGAATGTTGCAAGAAGTCTGGTGACAGCTGGTGATGAGAACCAGAGGGAAGGCTCTGGGCCCGGGAGCGCCGTGACCTGTGAGGCCCTGGGGCTGCTTCCAGGCTCCATGGAGGCTCAGGAATTCCCAGTTACTTCCCCAAGTAGGGGACAGGCAACTTACCATCTGGGCCCAGGACCCACTGCTCATTCAGTCTTCCTGCGGTCAGCCCTTCGTACTGAGAGCGATGCTCTCACAGGCTGCAACAGTGAGCATGGGGACAGTTTAGTGAGCTGTGTAGCCGTCCCTACTGCTGTGCTTTGGACCACTTCCATCACACCAAAAATGTCCCTCACAATCTAAGCTACCACTCCTTCACCTCGCCACACCCTGAAAAGCAGGAACCCACTCTGACTATGTGGATATACTTGTTCTGGACGTTTCTCCTCAGTGGTGTCACACCATGTGTGTCCTTCTGTGTCTGACTTCTCTCACTGAGCATCGTGCTCTCAGGGTGCATGCACAAGGCAGCAAGTGTCAGGACTTCACCGCTTTGCATGCAGAGGGACTGAGAAAAGAAAAAGAAAAGAAAGGAACATTGCATGCAAGTCTGGTAAGAGCCGGTGATTACAACTAGAGGGAAGGTTATAGGGGTGGGGGCTCCATGCCGTGTGAGGCCTTGGGGCTGCTGCCAATCTCCGTGGAGGCTCGGAAACTCCCAGTCACTTCCCTAAGTGGGGGACCGCCAACCGAGCGTCTCCGCCCAGGACCCACTGTTCGTTCAGTCTTCCTGCAGTCAGCCCTTCGTCCTAAGTGCGATGCTCTCACAGGCTGCACCAGGAAGCAAGGGGATAGTTTACTGAGCTGTGCATCCATCACTACTGCCGTGCTTTGGACCACTTCCATCACCCCCAAAATGTCACTCACACACATAGCTATCACTCCGCCCCCTCGTCAGCCCCTGAGAACAAGGAACCCACTCTGTGACTCTGTGGATCTACCTGTTCTGAAATGTTTCTCCTCAGTGGGGTCACACCCTGTGTGTCCTTCTTTGTCTGACTTCTCTCCTGTAGCGTAGAGATCTCAGGGGGCATCCATGTGGCAGCGAGTGTCACGGCTTCAATCCTTTGCATGCTGAGAGACGGAAAAAAGATAAAAGAAAAGAATGGAACATTGCATGAAAGTCTGGTGACAGCTGGTGATGAGAATCAGATGCAAGGCTCTGGGGCGCCGTGCCCTCTGAGGCCCTGGGGCTGCTGCAAGTCTCCGTGGAAGCTCAGCAACTCCCAGTCAGTACTCCAAGTAGGGGGGCCGCCAACTGAGTGTCTGGGTCCAGGACCCACTGCTCGTTCTGTCTTCCTGCAGTCAGCCCTTCGTCCTGAGAGTGATGTTCTCACAGGCTACAACGGGGAGCATGTGGACAGTTTACTGAGCTGTTCAGCCGTCCCTACTGCCATGCTTTGAACCACTTCCATCACCCGAAAAATGTCCCTCATCCACTTAGCTATCACTCCGTCCCCTCCTCAGCCCCTGATAACCAGGAACCTAATCTCTGACTCTGTGAATCTGCCTGTTCTGGACGTTTCTCCTCAGTGGTGTCACACCCTGTATGTCCTTCGGTGTCTGACTTCTTTTGCTGAGCATCGTGTCCTCAGGGTGCATCCACATGGCAGCGAGTGTCACGTATTCACCCCTTTGCATGCTGAGGGACTGAGAAAAGAAAAGAAAGGAATATTGCATGCAAGTCTGTTGACAGCCATTGATGAGAACCAGAGGGAAGGCTCTGGGGCCAGGGGTGCCGTGCCCTGTGAGTCCCTGGGGCTGATGCCAGTCACCGTGGAGGCTCAGGAACTCCCAGTGACTTCCGCTTGTGGGGGGCGCCAGCTGAGCGTCTGGGCACAGGACACACTGTTGTTCAGTCTTCCTGCGGTCAGCCGTTCGTCCTGAGAGCAATGCTCTCACAGGCTGCACAGGAGCACGGGGGACAGTTTAGTAAGCTGTGTAGCCGTCACTACTGCCATGTTCTGGACCATTTCCATCACCGCACCCTTCAGGCTAAAATGGGGAGCATGGGGACAGTTTACAGAGCTGTGCAGCCGTCCCTACTTCCGTGCTTTGGACCACCTCCATCAACCCAAAATTGTCCCTCACGCCCTTACCAATCACTCCGTCCCTCACCAGCCCCTGACAACCAGGAACCCACTCTCTGACTATGTGGATCTAGCTGTTCTGGACGTTTCTCCTCAGTGCGGTCACACCCTGTGTGTCCTTCTGTGTCTGACTTCTCTCGCTGAGCATCATGTTCTCAGGGTGCATCCACATGGCAGCGAGTGTCAGGGCTTCACCGCTTTGTGTGGCCTAGTGACGTAAAGAAGAGAAGATAAAAGCAAGGAACATTGAATGCAAATCTGGTCACAGCTGGTGATGAGAAACAGAGGGGAGGCCCTGGGGCCCAGGGCACTGTTCCCTGTGTGGCCCTGGGGCTGCTGTCATTCTCTGTGGAGGCTCAGTACCTCCCAGTCACTACCCCAAGTGGGGGGCCGCCAAATGAGCATCTTTGCCAAGGACCCACTGCTCGTTCAGTCTTCCTGCGGTCAGCACTTAGTCCTGCTGGCTATGCTCTCACAGGATGCACCAGAGCACAGGGGACAGTTTACTAAGCTGTGAAGCCATCACTACTGCCATTTGTTGGATCATTTCCGTCACCTGAAAAATGTCCCTCACGCCCTTTGCTATCACTCCGTCTCCTAGGCAGCCCGTGACAAACAGGGAGTTACTCTCTGCATCTGTGGATCTACCTGTTCTGGACGTTTCTCCTCAGTGGTGTCACACCCTTTGTGTCCCTCTGTGTCTGACTTCTCTCACTGTGCATCGTGTTCTCATGGTGCATCCACATGGCAGCGAGTGTCAGGGCTTCACCGCTTTGCATGCTGAGGGACTGAGAAAAAAAAAGAAAGGAAAGGAAAATTGCATGCAACTCTGGCGACAGCCGGTGATGAGAACAAGAGGGAAAGCTCTGGGTCAGGGGTGCCGTGCCCTGTGAGGCACTGGGGCTGCTGCCAGTCTCCGTGGAGGCTCAGCAACTCCCAGTCACTTCCCAAAGTGGGGGTCGCCAACTGAGCCTCTGGCCCAAGACCCAATGCACGTTCAGTCTTTCTGCGGTCAGCCCTCTGTCCTAAGAGCAATGATCTCACAGGTGGCACCACGGAGCATGAAGACAGTTTACTGAGCTGTGCAGCCATCACTAGTGCCGTGTTTTGAACCACTTCCGTCACCCAAAAAATGTCCCTCAAACACTTAGCTATCACTCCGCAACCTTGTCAGCCCCTGAAAACTAGGACCTCACTCTCTGACTCTGTGGATCTACCTGTTCTGGAAGTATCTCCTCAGTGGCGTCATATCCTGTGTGTCCTTCTTTGTCTGATTTCTCTCACATAGTGTAGTGGTCTCAGGGTGCATCCACGTGGCAGCGACTGCCAGGGTTTCACCTGTTTGTGTGGCCTAGTGAAGTAAAGAAGACAAGAGAAAAGAAAGGATCATGACATGTAGGTATGGTGACAGCTGGTGATGAGAAACAGAGGGGAGGCTCTGGGGCCACGGGCACCATGACTTGTGAGGCCCTGGGGCTGCTGACAGTGTCTGTGGAGGCTCAGGAAGTCCAAGTGACTTCTTCACGTTCGGGGTACCAGCTCACTGTCTGGGGCCAGGACCCACTGCTCGTTCAGTCTTCCTGCGATCAGCCCTTTGCCCTGAGAGCGATGCTCTCACAGCCTGCACAGGATCACGGGGGAGTTTAGTTAGCTGTGAATCTACCACTACTGCCATGTTTTGGACCATTTCCGTCACCCCAAAAATGTCCCTCACACCCTAAGCTATCACTCTGTCCACTCGGCAGCCCCTGTCAACCAGGGACTTCCTCTCTGATTCTGTGGATCTACCTGTGCTTGACGTTTCACCTCAGTGGGGTCAGACCCTGTATGTCCTGTGCCTGACTTCTCCCGCTGAGCATCGTGTCCTCAGGGTGCATCCAGGTGGCAGCGAGTGTCAGGGATTCACCCTTTGTGCGCTGATGGACGGAAAAAAGATAAAAGAAAAGAATGGAACATTTCATGTAAGTCTGGTGACAGCTGGTGATGAGAACCAGAGGGAAGGCTCTGGGGCAGGGGGCGCCATGCCCTGTGAGGCCCTGGGGCTGCTGCGAGACTCTGTGGAGGCTCAGCAACTCCCAGTCACTACCCCATGTGGGGAGCCATCAACTGAGAGACTGGGCCCAGGACCCACTGCTCGTTCAGTCTTCCTGCAGTCAGCCCTTCGTTCTGAGAGCGATGTTCTCACAGGCTACAACGGGGAACATATGCACAGTTTACTAAGCTGTGCAGCCCTCACTACTGCCGTGTTTCGAACCACTTCCGTCACCCAAAAAATGTCCCTCACGCCCTTATCAATCACTCCATCCCCTCGCCAGCCTCTGACATCCAGGAACCCAATCTCTGACTCTGTGGTTCTACCTGTTCTGGACGTTTCTCCTCAGTGGGGTCACACCCTGTGTGTCCTTCTGTGTCTGACTTCTCTCGCTGAGCATCATGTTCTCAGGATTCATCCATGTGGCAGCGCGTGTCAGGGTTTCACACCTTTGCATGCAGAGGGAATGAGAAAAGACAAAAGAAAAGAAAGGAATATTGCATGCAAGTATGGTAACAGCCAGTGATGAGAACCAGAGGGAAGGCTCTGGGACTGGTGGCACCGTGACCTGTGAGGGCCTGGGACAGCTGCCAGTCTCCGTGAAGGATCAGCAACTCCCAGTCACTTCCCCAAGTGGGGGGCCGCCAACTGATTGTCTGCGCCCAGGACCCACTGCTCGTTCAGTCTTCCTTCAGTCAGCCCTTTGTACTGAGAGAGGTGTTCTCACAGGCTACAATGGGGATCAAGGGGACAGTTTACTGAGCTGTTAAGCCGTCCCTACTGCCGTGCTTTGGACCACTTCCATCACCCCAAAAATGTCCCTCATGCCATTACCTGTCACTCCGTCACCTTGCGAGACCCTGACAACCAGGAACCCACTCTCAGACTATGTGGATCTACCTGTTCTGGACGTTTCTCTTCAGTGGGGTCAGATGCAGGGTGTCCTTCTGTGTCTGAGTTGTCTCACCGACCATCGTGTCAGGGTGCATCCACGTGGCGTCGAGTGTCAGGGGTTCACCTCTTTGCATGCAGAAGGACTGATAAAAGAAAAAAAAGAAAAGACAGGAACATTGCGTGCAAGTCTGCTGACAACTGGTGATGAGAATCCGAGGGAAGCCACTGTGACTGGGGGCGCCAGGCCCTGTGAGGCCCTGGGGTTGCTGCCAGTCTCCTTGGAGGCTCACCAACTCCCAGTCACTACCCCAAGTGGGGGGCCGCCAAATGAGCGTCTTTGCCAGGGACCCACTGCTCGTTCAGTCTTCCTGTGGTCAGCCCTTCGTCCTGAGAGCGATGCTCTCACGGGCCGCATGGGAGCGCGGGGGACAGTTTACTAAGCTGTGAAGCCATCACAACTGCCACTTGTTCGACCATTTCCGTCACCCCAAAAATATCCCTCACGCCCTTGGCTATTAATCCGTCTCCTCGGCAGCCGCTGACAACCAGGAACTTACTCTCTGCCTCTGTGAATCTACCTTTTCTGGACGTTTCTCCTCAGTGTGGTCAGACCCTGTGTGTCCTTCTGTGTCTGACTGGTCTCGCCAACCATCGTGTCCTCAGGGTGCATCCAGGTGGCAGCGAGTGTCAGGGGTTCACCCTTTTCATGCTTAGGAAAGGAAAAAAGATAAAAGAAACGAATGGAACATTGCATGTAAGTCTGGTGACAGCTGGTGATGAGAACCAGAGGGAAGGCTCTGGGGCAGGGGGCGCCATGCCCTGTGAGGCCCTGGGGCTGCTGCGAGTCTCTGAGGAGGCTCAGCAACTCCCAGTCACTACCGCAAGTGGGGAGCCATCAACTGAGAGTCTGGGCCCAGGACCCACTGCACGTTCAGTCTTCCTGCAGTCAGCCCTTCGTTCTGAGAGCGATGTTCTCACAGGCTACAACGGGAAGCATGGGGACAGTTTACTGAGCTGTGCAGCCCTCCCTACTGCCGTGCTTTGGATCATTTCCATCACCCCCAAAATATCCCTCAGGCCCTTAGCTATCACTGCATCCTGTCGCCAGCCCCTGACAACCAGGAAACCACTCTCTGCCTATGTGGATCTACCTGTTCTGGACGTTTCTCCTCAGTGGGGTCACACCCTGTGTGTCCTTCTGTGTCTGACTTCTCTCCCATAGCGTAGAAGTCTCAGGGTGCATCCAAGTGGCAGCGAGTGTCAGGGCTTCACCACTTTGCATGGCCTAGTGACGTAAAGCAGAGAAGATAAAAGAAAAGAACGTTGCATGCAAGTCTGTTGACAGCCGGTGATGAGAAACAGAGGGGAGGCTCTGGGGATGGGTGCACCGTGCTCTGTGAGGTCCTGGGGCTGCTGCCAGTCTCCGGGGAGGCTCAGAAAGCCCCAGTGACTTCCCCACGTGGGGGGTGCCAGCTGAGTGTCTGGGCCCAGGAGCCACTGCTCATTCAGTCTTCGTGTGGTCAGCCCTTCTTCCTGAGAGCGATGCTCTCAAAGGCTGCACCGGTGTGTGGGGGACAGTTTACCAAGCTGTGCAGCCATCACTACTGCCATGTTTTGGACCATTTACGTCACCCCAAAAATGTCCCTCACGCCCTTAGCTATCACCCCACCCCCACGGCAGCCCCTGACAACGAGGAACTTACTCTCTGACTCTGTGGATCTACCTGCTCTGTACGTTTCTCCTCAGTGGAGTCAGACCCTGCATGTCCTTTTGTTTCTGACGGCTCTCGCTGAGCATCGTGTCCTCAGGGTGCATACACGTGGCAGCAAGTGTCAGGGCATCACCCCTTTGCGTGCTGAGGGACAGAGAAAAGATAAAAAAAAAGAATGGAACATTGCATGCGAGTCTGGTGACAGCTGGTGATGACAACCAGTGGGAAGGCCCTTGGGCCGGGTGCGCCATGAACTGTGAGGCCCTGGGGGTGCTGCCGGTCTCTGTGGAGGCTCTGCAAGTACCAGTGACTTCCCCAAATGGGCAGCACCAGCTCAGGGTCTGGGCCCAGGACTCACTGCGCGTTCAGTTTTCCTGCAGTCAGCCTTCATTCTGAGAGCGATGCTATCACAGGCTGCAATGGGGAGCATGGGGACAGTTTACTGAGCTGTGCAGCCATCTTTACTGCCGTGCTTTGGATCACTTCTGTCACCCAAAAATGTACCTCACACCCTTAGCTATCACTCCGTCCTCTCGGCAGCCCCTGACAACCAGGAACCCACTGACTATGTGCATCTACCTGTTCTTGACGTTTCTCCTCAGTGGTGTCACACCCAGTGTGCCCTTGTGTGTCTGACGTCTCTCGCTCAGCATCATGTTCGCAGGGTACATCCACGTGGCAGCGAGTGTCAGGGCTTCACCCATTTGCATGGCCCAGTGGCGAAAGGAAGAAAAGAGAAAAGAAAGGAACACTGCATGCAAGTCTGCTGACAGCCGATGATGACGATAGGTGCCACGGACGGATTGGAAGAGGGCAATGGCATAACCCAAGAGCCTTGGGAGGTGTAAGAGAGGTTGCAGGGATGAAGATAGAAAGACATGCTATTCTCCGAAGCAATCCTCGTAATCCAGGTGTAAAATAATAAATGGTAGACCCGGAGTAATGGCAATACAGATGGAAGAGAGGAGTATGAGAGACACTAGAAAGAAAAACTGTCAGGGCTTCACCATTGACTGGATACATTCATTTCTCCATTTAACAAAGGTTATCAGTAACTGTGCTAGTCGCTGGGAACTAAGAGTAAGCAAAACAGTCATGATCTCTTTCTCACGAACCATATGGTAAACACCTATCTAAAACTGGATGTGAAATGTGATGAAGGCTATAAGCGAGAGGTACATGGTGTTATGTGAGCTACGGTAGGGGGATGTGATGAGTTGAGTAGGTAAGGGGATACTTTCTTGACAAAGTGACACCTGAGAAAACATGACAAGGATGAGGAGGCATCAATCAGTTGCAAACTAAACGAAGGATATTTCATGCAGAGGGGCAGCATGGGCAAGGTGCCATTGTAAGTATGTAGGCCTGAAAGGAGGCCTCTGTGGGCTGGAAGACTGAGAATGAAAGGAAGGAGGAGAAAGACGAGGCTGCAGAGATCACGCTCCACCCTGCCAGGGGATGCCCTGCCCTGCGGACTAGCACACCCAGAGAGAGAGTTCCAGTGCACAGCCACATGAGAAGCCTGCTCGAGGACGCAAGCCAACGCTGCTTCTTTCACCAAGAAAGTCTTGCCTGGTAAACTAAACAGCGTATCGATAGCGCGGACACGTGATTTACATTCTGAAGCAGGCGC
The DNA here is from genome assembly GCF_949987515.2 of Delphinus delphis. Lineage (NCBI taxonomy): Eukaryota > Metazoa > Chordata > Mammalia > Artiodactyla > Delphinidae > Delphinus > Delphinus delphis. The sequence continues at coordinate 153,624,334 of NC_082683.1, forward strand.
CCCGCCTTACGGAACGGCGACGGTTCTCAGGGGGGCCGGGCAGGAGCCGCTGCGCGCGTCTGTCCCAGGGACCCACCCGCCTGCGGGACCTCCGGCCGCCTCGCAGGAAGCTACGACGCCCAGTCCCACGGCTACCTGTGCAGCGAGGTGTACTCCGCGGACGCGTGCCACACACACTTCAAGTGGGAGGGCGGCCTGAGTGGCAAGGCGAGAGGCCGGCCTGCCGCGCAGACCAGGAAGGCGCTCTTCGGCCCGGGCCTAGGTGCTTGCGCCACCCCCCTGGGCCTACCGGGCTCTGAGGGCCCTGCCCTGGACCCCCTGCCCCCCTGCCCCCCTGCCCTTGGTTCAGTCACAGAAGAGGTGGCCACACCCACACCCTCTGTGACCTCGGCGTTCCACCCTCCTGCAGCCCCGCCCGCCCCCCTCCGCCGGTTGCCCTGGGCTACGGAAGCTGCATCCTGGGGCCAGGGGGTTCCCGGGAGGCCAAGGGAAGACACGATGGCCTTAAATGAGTCGCAGAGGCCTTACGTGGCCTTGTGTGGTTGGGCTCACCTCTTAGGTTTCAGTGAACTCTGCGAGAAGACAGGGACCTGCAGCCTCACAGTTGGGCTCCACGGTAAGTTGTGCGGGACAGACCTCAAGCTGGCCCGCGGCATGGAGCGACACCCGCCATCGAGAGGTCTGCAAGAGAGCCGCTGCAGCTAGCCCACAGGTCCGAGAAAACTAGACTCTTCTTCACGTAAGTGAGTTTGGGGAGATTTGTTGCAAAGCATGATCACAGCAAGAGCCGACTAGTACAACATTCTCCAAATCACTGCCATGTCCACGGCTGCCACCGTGCCTACGTGTAAGGCAACTGTGATCTCGAACTTTGAGAACTCCTGAATGAATTCTCGGAGCCTCTCCAACACAGTGTACGTGGCGAAGGTGTCCCCAGATAACTTCACTAACGTACCACCGAGACCGCCCTAAGCTTTTCTTAAACGCAATGCAACGCTCTTTCTATTCGTTTTCTGTTTCTACGTAGGTCAAATGCTCTCCGTCAATCTAAAAGGATGGAAAATTGGCACAAAACACTCTGTGCATAGTTGTTTTTCACAAAGGAAAATCACAAACGAAACAGGCATTTCACCGGGTGTAGAGCACTAACGCCCCCTAGTGCCTCTAAATGCCAAGTGAACAGAGGCACTTCATTAAATATCCAATCCCAGCTCTCTCCGCTTGAGAGGGAGAGCAAGCCATTCTCAAGTGGAGGAGGGATGTTTTCAGCAGCTATCTGCAACATTCTGTGGACCTGGCCACTGTGTAGCTACAGAGAAACCTTTTGTCTGAGGAAACTAACTAAAGAAACTTGAAAGTGGAAAAAGAGAGAAAGAATGAGACAATACCCTTATCTTGGTGACTCATTCACTTATTCGTTCACTTACCAAATCAAATACCCACTACGAGTAGAGAGTACTGTGCTGAAAACCGCACAGAACACGGAGACGTACCCCCATTCGCAGGGAGGTTAGATACCAGAGAGGGAGACAAGATGTAGATTACCTTACGGCAGTTCCGCACATGTCCTGTTCAACTGTTTACAGCTTCAGGGGAGAGAAGGGATCCAGAAATCGCTCGGATTCTCAGTGAAGTCTTCGCAGAGAAGGAGGTGCAAAATAGGTGGACTGGAAGAAACAAAAAAATTAACCTCGTGGGTAGATATGAAACGGAGCAGAGGTGCACAGATATTTAGACCCCGTTCTTCCTTGAAACGTCTAGAAAGTGAAACTGAAGCCAAATTACGGAGGGCCTTGAGTGTCAGTCTTAGGAGCCTGGCCGTATGGGGTTGACAGCGGGTGCCACGGACGGCTCGGAAGAGGGCAAGGGCATAACCCAAGAGCCCTGGGAGGTGTAGGAGAGGTCGCAGCGAGGGAGGTAGAAAGGCATGCGATTCTCCGAAGCAGTCACCGTAACCCAGGTGTAAACTCATAAACGGTAGACGCGGAGTAAGGGCGACACAGATGGCAGGGAGGAGTACGAGGGACACTAGAAAGGAAAACGGTCAGGGCTTCACCAGGGATTGGGTGCATTCCTTTCTCCCTCTAACAGAGGTTATCAGTAACCGGGCTAGTCGCTGGGAATCAAGAGCAAGCAAAACAGGCGTGATCTCTTCTTCCTCACGGACCACGGGGTAAACTTACCTACCTGAGACTGGATGGGAAAGGCGATGACGGCCATAAGCGAGAGGTGCGTGGTGTCACGTGAGCTACGGTAGGGGGACGTGATGAGTTGAGTAGGTAAGGGGACGCTTTCTTGACCAAGTGACCCCTGAGAAGAGATGAGAAGGGCGAGGCGGCATCAGTCAGCTGCAAACTAAACAGAGGGACACTTCCTGCAGAGGGGCAGCACGGGCAATGCGCCGTTGTAAGTATGCAGGCCTGAGAGGAGGCCACTGTGGGCAGGATGATCGAGAATGAAAGGAAGGAGCTGCAAGACGAGGCCGCAGAGATCACGCTCCACCCTGCCCAGGGGATGCCCTGCCCTGCGGACTAGCACACCCAGAGAGAGAGTTCCAGTGCACAGCCACATGAGAAGCCTGCTCAAGGACGCAAGCCAACGCTGCTTCTTTCACCAAGAAAGTCTTGCCTGGTAAACTAAACAGCGTATCGATAGTGCGGACACGTGATTTACATTCTGAAGCAGGCGCCCCGCCTTACGGAACGGCGACGGTTCTCAGGGGGGCCGGGCAGGAGCCGCTGCGCGCGTCTGTCCCAGGGACCCACCCGCCTGCGGGACCTCCGGCCGCCTCGCAGGAAGCTACGACGCCCAGTCCCACGGCTACCTGTGCAGCGAGGTGTACTCCGCGGACGCGTGCCACACACACTTCGAGTGGGAGGGCGGCCTGAGTGGCAAGGCGAGAGGCCGGCCTGCCGCGCAGACCAAGGAGGCGCTCTTCGGCCCGGGCCTAGGTGCTTGCGCCACCCCCCTGGGCCTACCGGGCTCTGAGGGCCCTGCCCTGGACCCCCTGCCCCCCTGCCCCCCTGCCCTTGGTTCAGTCACAGAAGAGGTGGCCACACCCACACCCTCTGTGACCTCGGCGTTCCACCCTCCTGCAGCCCCGCCCGCCCCCCTCCGCCGGTTGCCCTGGGCTACGGAAGCTGCATCCTGGGGCCAGGGGGTTCCCGGGAGGCCAAGGGAAGACACGATGGCCTTAAATGAGTCGCAGAGGCCTTACGTGGCCTTGTGTGGTTGGGCTCACCTCTTAGGTTTCAGTGAACTCTGCGAGAAGACAGGGACCTGCAGCCTCACAGTTGGGCTCCACGGTAAGGTGTGCGGGACAGACCTCAAGCTGGCCCGCGGCATGGAGCGACACCCGCCATCGAGAGGTCTGCAAGAGAGCCGCTGCAGCTAGCCCACAGGTCCGAGAAAACTAGACTCTTCTTCACGTAAGTGAGTTTGGGGAGATTTGTTGCAAAGCATGATCACAGCAAGAGCCGACTAGTACAACATTCTCCAAATCACTGCCATGTCCATGGCTGCCACCGTGCCTACGTGTAAGGCAACTGTGATCTCGAACTTTGAGAACTCCTGAATGAATTCTCGGAGCCTCTCCAACACAATGTACGTGGCGAAGGTGTCCCCAGATAACTTCACTAACGTACCACCGAGACCGCCCTAAGCTTTTCTTAAACGCAATGCAACGCTCTTTCTATTCGTTTTCTGTTTCTACGTAGGTCAAATGCTCTCCGTCAATCTAAAAGGATGGAAAATTGGCACAAAACACTCTGTGCATAGTTGTTTTTCACAAAGGAAAATCACAAACGAAACAGGCATTTCACCGGGTGTAGAGCACTAACGCCCCCTAGTGCCTCTAAATGCCAAGTGAACAGAGGCACTTCATTAAATATCCAATCCCAGCTCTCTCCGCTTGAGAGGGAGAGCAAGCCATTCTCAAGTGGAGGAGGGATGTTTTCAGCAGCTATCTGCAACATTCTGTGGACCTGGCCACTGTGTAGCTACAGAGAAACCTTTTGTCTGAGGAAACTAACTAAAGAAACTTGAAAGTGGAAAAAGAGAGAAAGAATGAGACAATACCCTTATCTTGGTGACTCATTCACTTATTCGTTCACTTACCAAATCAAATACCCACTACGAGTAGAGAGTACTGTGCTGAAAACCGCACAGAACACGGAGACGTACCCCCATTCGCAGGGAGGTTAGATACCAGAGAGGGAGACAAGATGTAGATTACCTTACGGCAGTTCCGCACATGTCCTGTTCAACTGTTTACAGCTTCAGGGGAGAGAAGGGATCCAGAAATCGCTCGGATTCTCAGTGAAGTCTTCGCAGAGAAGGAGGTGCAAAATAGGTGGACTGGAAGAAACAAAAAAATTAACCTCGTGGGTAGATATGAAACGGAGCAGAGGTGCACAGATATTTAGACCCCGTTCTTCCTTGAAACGTCTAGAAAGTGAAACTGAAGCCAAATTACGGAGGGCCTTGTGTGTCAGTCTTGGGAGCCTGGCCGTATGGGGTTGACAGCGGGTGCCACGGACGGCTCGGAAGAGGGCAAGGGCATAACCCAAGAGCCCTGGGAGGTGTAGGAGAGGTCGCAGCGAGGGAGGTAGAAAGGCATGCGATTCTCCGAAGCAGTCACCGTAACCCAGGTGTAAACTCATAAACGGTAGACGCGGAGTAAGGGCGACACAGATGGCAGGGAGGAGTACGAGGGACACTAGAAAGGAAAACGGTCAGGGCTTCACCAGGGATTGGGTGCATTCCTTTCTCCCTCTAACAGAGGTTATCAGTAACCGGGCTAGTCGCTGGGAATCAAGAGCAAGCAAAACAGGCGTGATCTCTTCTTCCTCACGGACCACGGGGTAAACTTACCTACCTGAGACTGGATGGGAAAGGCGATGACGGCCATAAGCGAGAGGTGCGTGGTGTCACGTGAGCTACGGTAGGGGGACGTGATGAGTTGAGTAGGTAAGGGGACGCTTTCTTGACCAAGTGACCCCTGAGAAGAGATGAGAAGGGTGAGGCGGCATCAGTCAGCTGCAAACTAAACAGAGGGACACTTCCTGCAGAGGGGCAGCACGGGCAATGCGCCGTTGTAAGTATGCAGGCCTGGGAGGAGGCCACTGTGGGCAGGATGATCGAGAATGAAAGGAAGGAGCTGCAAGACGAGGCCGCAGAGATCACGCTCCACCCTGCCCAGGGGATGCCCTGCCCTGCGGACTAGCACACCCAGAGAGAGAGTTCCAGTGCACAGCCACATGAGAAGCCTGCTCGAGGACGCAAGCCAACGCTGCTTCTTTCACCAAGAAAGTCTTGCCTGGTAAACTAAACAGCGTATCGATAGAGCGGACACGTGATTTACATTCTGAAGCAGGTGCCCCGCCTTACGGAACGGCGACGGTTCTCAGGGGGGCCGGCAGGAGCCGCTCCGCGCGTCTGTCCCAGGGACCCACCCGCCTGCGGGACCTCCGGCCGCCTCGCAGGAAGCTACGACGCCCAGTCCCACGGCTACCTGTGCAGCGAGGTGTACTCCGCGGACGCGTGCCACACACACTTCAAGTGGGAGGGCGGCCTGAGTGGCAAGGCGAGAGGCCGGCCTGCCGCGCAGACCAGGAAGGCGCTCTTCGGCCCAGGCCTAGGTGCTTGCGCCACCCCCCTGGGCCTACCGGGCTCTGAGGGCCCTGCCCTGGACCCCCTGCCCCCCTGCCCCCCTGCCCTTGGTTCAGTCACAGAAGAGGTGGCCACACCCACACCCTCTGTGACCTCGGCGTTCCACCCTCCTGCAGCCCCGCCCGCCCCCCTCCGCCGGTTGCCCTGGGCTACGGAAGCTGCATCCTGGGGCCAGGGGGTTCCCGGGAGGCCAAGGGAAGACACGATGGCCTTAAATGAGTCGCAGAGGCCTTACGTGGCCTTGTGTGGTTGGGCTCACCTCTTAGGTTTCAGTGAACTCTGTGAGAAGACAGGGACCTGCAGCCTCACAGTTGGGCTCCACGGTAAGGTGTGCGGGACAGACCTCAAGCTGGCCCGCGGCATGGAGCGACACCCGCCATCGAGAGGTCTGCAAGAGAGCCGCTGCAGCTAGCCCACAGGTCCGAGAAAACTAGACTCTTCTTCACGTAAGTGAGTTTGGGGAGATTTGTTGCAAAGCATGATCACAGCAAGAGCCGACTAGTACAACATTCTCCAAATCACTGCCATGTCCACGGCTGCCACCGTGCCTACGTGTAAGGCAACTGTGATCTCGAACTTTGAGAACTCCTGAATGAATTCTCGGAGCCTCTCCAACACAATGTACGTGGCGAAGGTGTCCCCAGATAACCTCACTAACGTACCACCGAGACCGCCCTAAGCTTTTCTTAAACGCAATGCAACGCTCTTTCTATTCGTTTTCTGTTTCTACGTAGGTCAAATGGTCTCCGTCAATCTAAAAGGATGGAAAATTGGCACAAAACACTCTGTGCATAGTTGTTTTTCACAAAGGAAAATCACAAACGAAACAGGCATTTCACCGGGTGTAGAGCACTAACGCCCCCTAGTGCCTCTAAATGCCAAGTGAACAGAGGCACTTCATTAAATATCCAATCCCAGCTCTCTCCGCTTGAGAGGGAGAGCAAGCCATTCTCAAGTGGAGGAGGGATGTTTTCAGCAGCTATCTGCAACATTCTGTGGACCTGGCCACTGTGTAGCTACAGAGAAACCTTTTGTCTGAGGAAACTAACTAAAGAAACTTGAAAGTGGAAAAAGAGAGAAAGAATGAGACAATACCCTTATCTTGGTGACTCATTCACTTATTCGTTCACTTACCAAATCAAATACCCACTACGAGTAGAGAGTACTGTGCTGAAAACCGCACAGAACACGGAGACGTACCCCCATTCGCAGGGAGGTTAGATACCAGAGAGGGAGACAAGATGTAGATTACCTTACGGCAGTTCCGCACATGTCCTGTTCAACTGTTTACAGCTTCAGGGGAGAGAAGGGATCCAGAAATCGCTCGGATTCTCAGTGAAGTCTTCGCAGAGAAGGAGGTGCAAAATAGGTGGACTGGAAGAAACAAAAAAATTAACCTCGTGGGTAGATATGAAACGGAGCAGAGGTGCACAGATATTTAGACCCCGTTCTTCCTTGAAACGTCTAGAAAGTGAAACTGAAGCCAAATTACGGAGGGCCTTGAGTGTCAGTCTTAGGAGCCTGGCCGTATGGGGTTGACAGCGGGTGCCACGGACGGCTCGGAAGAGGGCAAGGGCATAACCCAAGAGCCCTGGGAGGTGTAGGAGAGGTCGCAGCGAGGGAGGTAGAAAGGCATGCGATTCTCCGAAGCAGTCACCGTAACCCAGGTGTAAACTCATAAACGGTAGACGCGGAGTAAGGGCGACACAGATGGCAGGGAGGAGTACGAGGGACACTAGAAAGGAAAACGGTCAGGGCTTCACCAGGGATTGGGTGCATTCCTTTCTCCCTCTAACAGAGGTTATCAGTAACCGGGCTAGTCGCTGGGAATCAAGAGCAAGCAAAACAGGCGTGATCTCTTCTTCCTCACGGACCACGGGGTAAACTTACCTACCTGAGACTGGATGGGAAAGGCGATGACGGCCATAAGCGAGAGGTGCGTGGTGTCACGTGAGCTACGGTAGGGGGACGTGATGAGTTGAGTAGGTAAGGGGACGCTTTCTTGACCAAGTGACCCCTGAGAAGAGATGAGAAGGGTGTGGCGGCATCAGTCAGCTGCAAACTAAACAGAGGGACACTTCCTGCAGAGGGGCAGCACGGGCAATGCGCCGTTGTAAGTATGCAGGCCTGGGAGGAGGCCACTGTGGGCAGGATGATCGAGAATGAAAGGAAGGAGCTGCAAGACGAGGCCGCAGAGATCACGCTCCACCCTGCCCAGGGGATGCCCTGCCCTGCGGACTAGCACACCCAGAGAGAGAGTTCCAGTGCACAGCCACATGAGAAGCCTGCTCGAGGACGCAAGCCAACGCTGCTTCTTTCACCAAGAAAGTCTTGCCTGGTAAACTAAACAGCGTATCGATAGTGCGGACACGTGATTTACATTCTGAAGCAGGCGCCCCGCCTTACGGAACGGCGACGGTTCTCAGGGGGGCCGGGCAGGAGCCGCTGCGCGCGTCTGTCCCAGGGACCCACCCGCCTGCGGGACCTCCGGCCGCCTCGCAGGAAGCTACGACGCCCAGTCCCACGGCTACCTGTGCAGCGAGGTGTACTCCGCGGACGCGTGCCACACACACTTCAAGTGGGAGGGCGGCCTGAGTGGCAAGGCGAGAGGCCGGCCTGCCGCGCAGACCAGGAAGGCGCTCTTCGGCCCGGGCCTAGGTGCTTGCGCCACCCCCCTGGGCCTACCGGGCTCTGAGGGCCCTGCCCTGGACCCCCTGCCCCCCTGCCCCCCTGCCCTTGGTTCAGTCACAGAAGAGGTGGCCACACCCACACCCTCTGTGACCTCGGCGTTCCACCCTCCTGCAGCCCCGCCCGCCCCCCTCCGCCGGTTGCCCTGGGCTACGGAAGCTGCATCCTGGGGCCAGGGGGTTCCCGGGAGGCCAAGGGAAGACACGATGGCCTTAAATGAGTCGCAGAGGCCTTACGTGGCCTTGTGTGGTTGGGCTCACCTCTTAGGTTTCAGTGAACTCTGCGAGAAGACAGGGACCTGCAGCCTCACAGTTGGGCTCCACGGTAAGGTGTGCGGGACAGACCTCAAGCTGGCCCGCGGCATGGAGCGACACCCGCCATCGAGAGGTCTGCAAGAGAGCCGCTGCAGCTAGCCCACAGGTCCGAGAAAACTAGACTCTTCTTCACGTAAGTGAGTTTTGGGGAGATTTGTTGCAAAGCATGATCACAGCAAGAGCCGACTAGTACAACATTCTCCAAATCACTGCCATGTCCACGGCTGCCACCGTGCCTACGTGTAAGGCAACTGTGATCTCGAACTTTGAGAACTCCTGAATGAATTCTCGGAGCCTCTCCAACACAATGTACGTGGCGAAGGTGTCCCCAGATAACCTCACTAACGTACCACCGAGACCGCCCTAAGCTTTTCTTAAACGCAATGCAACGCTCTTTCTATTCGTTTTCTGTTTCTACGTAGGTCAAATGCTCTCCGTCAATCTAAAAGGATGGAAAATTGGCACAAAACACTCTGTGCATAGTTGTTTTTCACAAAGGAAAATCACAAACGAAACAGGCATTTCACCGGGTGTAGAGCACTAACGCCCCCTAGTGCCTCTAAATGCCAAGTGAACAGAGGCACTTCATTAAATATCCAATCCCAGCTCTCTCCGCTTGAGAGGGAGAGCAAGCCATTCTCAAGTGGAGGAGGGATGTTTTCAGCAGCTATCTGCAACATTCTGTGGACCTGGCCACTGTGTAGCTACAGAGAAACCTTTTGTCTGAGGAAACTAACTAAAGAAACTTGAAAGTGGAAAAAGAGAGAAAGAATGAGACAATACCCTTATCTTGGTGACTCATTCACTTATTCGTTCACTTACCAAATCAAATACCCACTACGAGTAGAGAGTACTGTGCTGAAAACCGCACAGAACACGGAGACGTACCCCCATTCGCAGGGAGGTTAGATACCAGAGAGGGAGACAAGATGTAGATTACCTTACGGCAGTTCCGCACATGTCCTGTTCAACTGTTTACAGCTTCAGGGGAGAGAAGGGATCCAGAAATCGCTCGGATTCTCAGTGAAGTCTTCGCAGAGAAGGAGGTGCAAAATAGGTGGACTGGAAGAAACAAAAAAATTAACCTCGTGGGTAGATATGAAACGGAGCAGAGGTGCACAGATATTTAGACCCCGTTCTTCCTTGAAACGTCTAGAAAGTGAAACTGAAGCCAAATTACGGAGGGCCTTGAGTGTCAGTCTTAGGAGCCTGGCCGTATGGGGTTGACAGCGGGTGCCACGGACGGCTCGGAAGAGGGCAAGGGCATAACCCAAGAGCCCTGGGAGGTGTAGGAGAGGTCGCAGCGAGGGAGGTAGAAAGGCATGCGATTCTCCGAAGCAGTCACCGTAACCCAGGTGTAAACTCATAAACGGTAGACGCGGAGTAAGGGCGACACAGATGGCAGGGAGGAGTACGAGGGACACTAGAAAGGAAAACGGTCAGGGCTTCACCAGGGATTGGGTGCATTCCATTCTCCCTCTAACAGAGGTTATCAGTAACCGGGCTAGTCGCTGGGAATCAAGAGTAAGCAAAACAGGCGTGATCTCTTCTTCCTCACGGACCACGGGGTAAACTTACCTACCTGAGACTGGATGGGAAGGGCGATGACGGCCATAAGCGAGAGGTGCGTGGTGTCACGTGAGCTACGGTAGGGGGACGTGATGAGTTGAGTAGGTAAGGGGACGCTTTCTTGACCAAGTGACCCCTGAGAAGAGATGAGAAGGGCGAGGCGGCATCAGTCAGCTGCAAACTAAACAGAGGGACACTTCCTGCAGAGGGGCAGCACGGGCAATGCGCCGTTGTAAGTATGCAGGCCTGAGAGGAGGCCACTGTGGGCAGGATGATCGAGAATGAAAGGAAGGAGCTGCAAGACGAGGCCGCAGAGATCACGCTCCACCCTGCCCAGGGGATGCCCTGCCCTGCGGACTAGCACACCCAGAGAGAGAGTTCCAGTGCACAGCCACATGAGAAGCCTGCTCGAGGACGCAAGCCAACGCTGCTTCTTTCACCAAGAAAGTCTTGCCTGGTAAACTAAACAGCGTATCGATAGCGCGGACACGTGATTTACATTCTGAAGCAGGCGCCCCGCCTTACGGAACGGCGACGGTTCTCAGGGGGGCCGGGCAGGAGCCGCTGCGCGCGTCTGTCCCAGGGACCCACCCGCCTGCGGGACCTCCGGCCGCCTCGCAGGAAGCTACGACGCCCAGTCCCACGGCTACCTGTGCAGCGAGGTGTACTCCGCGGACGCGTGCCACACACACTTCAAGTGGGAGGGCGGCCTGAGTGGCAAGGCGAGAGGCCGGCCTGCCGCGCAGACCAAGGAGGCGCTCTTCGGCCCAGGCCTAGGTGCTTGCGCCACCCCCCTGGGCCTACCGGGCTCTGAGGGCCCTGCCCTGGACCCCCTGCCCCCCTGCCCTTGGTTCAGTCACAGAAGAGGTGGCCACACCCACACCCTCTGTGACCTCGGCCTTCCACCCTCCTGCAGCCCCGCCCGCCCCCCTCCGCCGGTTGCCCTGGGCTACGGAAGCTGCATCCTGGGGCCAGGGGGTTCCCGGGAGGCCAAGGGAAGACACGATGGCCTTAAATGAGTCGCAGAGGCCTTACGTGGCCTTGTGTGGTTGGGCTCACCTCTTAGGTTTCAGTGAACTCTGCGAGAAGACAGGGACCTGCAGCCTCACAGTTGGGCTCCACGGTAAGGTGTGCGGGACAGACCTCAAGCTGGCCCGCGGCATGGAGCGACACCCGCCATCGAGAGGTCTGCAAGAGAGCCGCTGCAGCTAGCCCACAGGTCCGAGAAAACTAGACTCTTCTTCACGTAAGTGAGTTTGGGGAGATTTGTTGCAAAGCATGATCACAGCAAGAGCCGACTAGTACAACATTCTCCAAATCACTGCCATGTCCATGGCTGCCACCGTGCCTACGTGTAAGGCAACTGTGATCTCGAACTTTGAGAACTCCTGAATGAATTCTCGGAGCCTCTCCAACACAATGTACGTGGCGAAGGTGTCCCCAGATAACTTCACTAACGTACCACCGAGACCGCCCTAAGCTTTTCTTAAACGCAATGCAACGCTCTTTCTATTCGTTTTCTGTTTCTACGTAGGTCAAATGCTCTCCGTCAATCTAAAAGGATGGAAAATTGGCACAAAACACTCTGTGCATAGTTGTTTTTCACAAAGGAAAATCACAAACGAAACAGGCATTTCACCGGGTGTAGAGCACTAACGCCCCCTAGTGCCTCTAAATGCCAAGTGAACAGAGGCACTTCATTAAATATCCAATCCCAGCTCTCTCCGCTTGAGAGGGAGAGCACGCCATTCTCAAGTGGAGGAGGGATGTTTTCAGCAGCTATCTGCAACATTCTGTGGACCTGGCCACTGTGTAGCTACAGAGAAACCTTTTGTCTGAGGAAACTAACTAAAGAAACTTGAAAGTGGAAAAAGAGAGAAAGAATGAGACAATACCCTTATCTTGGTGACTCATTCACTTATTCGTTCACTTACCAAATCAAATACCCACTACGAGTAGAGAGTACTGTGCTGAAAACCGCACAGAACACGGAGACGTACCCCCATTCGCAGGGAGGTTAGATACCAGAGAGGCAGACAAGAGGTAGATTACCTTACGGCAGATCCGCACATGTCCTGTTCAACTGTTTACAGCTTCAGGGGAGAGAAGGGATCCAGAAATCGCTCGGATTCTCAGTGAAGTCTTCGCAGAGAAGGAGGTGCAAAATAGGTGGACTGGAAGAAACAAAAAAATTAACCTCGTGGGTAGATATGAAACGGAGCAGAGGTGCACAGATATTTAGACCCCGTTCTTCCTTGAAACGTCTAGAAAGTGAAACTGAAGCCAAATTACGGAGGGCCTCGAGTGTCAGTCTTAGGAGCCTGGCCGTATGGGGTTGACAGCGGGTGCCACGGACGGCTCGGAAGAGGGCAAGGGCATAACCCAAGAGCCCTGGGAGGTGTAGGAGAGGTCGCAGCGAGGGAGGTAGAAAGGCATGCGATTCTCCGAAGCAGTCACCGTAACCCAGGTGTAAACTCATAAACGGTAGACGCGGAGTAAGGGCGACACAGATGGCAGGGAGGAGTACGAGGGACACTAGAAAGGAAAACGGTCAGGGCTTCACCAGGGATTGGGTGCATTCCTTTCTCCCTCTAACAGAGGTTATCAGTAACCGGGCTAGTCGCTGGGAATCAAGAGCAAGCAAAACAGGCGTGATCTCTTCTTCCTCACGGACCACGGGGTAAACTTACCTACCTGAGACTGGATGGGAAAGGCGATGACGGCCATAAGCGAGAGGTGCGTGGTGTCACGTGAGCTACGGTAGGGGGACGTGATGAGTTGAGTAGGTAAGGGGACGCTTTCTTGACCAAGTGACCCCTGAGAAGAGATGAGAAGGGTGAGGCGGCATCAGTCAGCTGCAAACTAAACAGAGGGACACTTCCTGCAGAGGGGCAGCACGGGCAATGCGCCGTTGTAAGTATGCAGGCCTGGGAGGAGGCCACTGTGGGCAGGATGATCGAGAATGAAAGGAAGGAGCTGCAAGACGAGGCCGCAGAGATCACGCTCCACCCTGCCCAGGGGATGCCCTGCCCTGCGGACTAGCACACCCAGAGAGAGAGTTCCAGTGCACAGCCACATGAGAAGCCTGCTCGAGGACGCAAGCCAACGCTGCTTCTTTCACCAAGAAAGTCTTGCCTGGTAAACTAAACAGCGTATCGATAGCGCGGACACGTGATTTACATTCTGAAGCAGGCGCCCCGCCTTACGGAACGGCGACGGTTCTCAGGGGGGCCGGGCAGGAGCCGCTGCGCGCGTCTGTCCCAGGGACCCACCCGCCTGCGGGACCTCCGGCCGCCTCGCAGGAAGCTACCACGCCCAGTCCCACGGCTACCTGTGCAGCGAGGTGTACTCCGCGGACGCGTGCCACACACACTTCAAGTGGGAGGGCGGCCTGAGTGGCAAGGCGAGAGGCCGGCCTGCCGCGCAGACCAGGAAGGCGCTCTTCGGCCCGGGCCTAGGTGCTTGCGCCACCCCCCTGGGCCTACCGGGCTCTGAGGGCCCTGCCCTGGACCCCCTGCCCCCCCTGCCCCCCTGCCCTTGGTTCAGTCACAGAAGAGGTGGCCACACCCACACCCTCTGTGACCTCGGCGTTCCACCCTCCTGCAGCCCCGCCCGCCCCCCTCCGCCGGTTGCCCTGGGCTACGGAAGCTGCATCCTGGGGCCAGGGGGTTCCCGGGAGGCCAAGGGAAGACACGATGGCCTTAAATGAGTCGCAGAGGCCTTACGTGGCCTTGTGTGGTTGGGCTCACCTCTTAGGTTTCAGTGAACTCTGCGAGAAGACAGGGACCTGCAGCCTCACAGTTGGGCTCCACGGTAAGGTGTGCGGGACAGACCTCAAGCTGGCCCGCGGCATGGAGCGACACCCGCCATCGAGAGGTCTGCAAGAGAGCCGCTGCAGCTAGCCCACAGGTCCGAGAAAACTAGACTCTTCTTCACGTAAGTGAGTTTGGGGAGATTTGTTGCAAAGCATGATCACAGCAAGAGCCGACTAGTACAACATTCTCCAAATCACTGCCATGTCCATGGCTGCCACCGTGCCTACGTGTAAGGCAACTGTGATCTCGAACTTTGAGAACTCCTGAATGAATTCTCGGAGCCTCTCCAACACAATGTACGTGGCGAAGGTGTCCCCAGATAACTTCACTAACGTACCACCGAGACCGCCCTAAGCTTTTCTTAAACGCAATGCAACGCTCTTTCTATTCGTTTTCTGTTTCTACGTAGGTCAAATGCTCTCCGTCAATCTAAAAGGATGGAAAATTGGCACAAAACACTCTGTGCATAGTTGTTTTTCACAAAGGAAAATCACAAACGAAACAGGCATTTCACCGGGTGTAGAGCACTAACGCCCCCTAGTGCCTCTAAATGCCAAGTGAACAGAGGCACTTCATTAAATATCCAATCCCAGCTCTCTCCGCTTGAGAGGGAGAGCAAGCCATTCTCAAGTGGAGGAGGGATGTTTTCAGCAGCTATCTGCAACATTCTGTGGACCTGGCCACTGTGTAGCTACAGAGAAACCTTTTGTCTGAGGAAACTAACTAAAGAAACTTGAAAGTGGAAAAAGAGAGAAAGAATGAGACAATACCCTTATCTTGGTGACTCATTCACTTATTCGTTCACTTACCAAATCAAATACCCACTACGAGTAGAGAGTACTGTGCTGAAAACCGCACAGAACACGGAGACATACCCCCATTCGCAGGGAGGTTAGATACCAGAGAGGCAGACAAGATGTAGATTACCTTACGGCAGTTCCACACATGTCCTGTTCAACTGTTTACAGCTTCAGGGGAGAGAAGGGATCCAGAAATCGCTCGGATTCTCAGTGAAGTCTTCGCAGAGAAGGAGGTGCAAAATAGGTGGACTGGAAGAAACAAAAAAATTAACCTCGTGGGTAGATATGAAACGGAGCAGAGGTGCACAGATATTTAGACCCCGTTCTTCCTTGAAACGTCTAGAAAGTGAAACTGAAGCCAAATTACGGAGGGCCTTGAGTGTCAGTCTTAGGAGCCTGGCCGTATGGGGTTGACAGCGGGTGCCACGGACGGCTCGGAAGAGGGCAAGGGCATAACCCAAGAGCCCTGGGAGGTGTAGGAGAGGTCGCAGCGAGGGAGGTAGAAAGGCATGCGATTCTCCGAAGCAGTCACCGTAACCCAGGTGTAAACTCATAAACGGTAGACGCGGAGTAAGGGCGACACAGATGGCAGGGAGGAGTACGAGGGACACTAGAAAGGAAAACGGTCAGGGCTTCACCAGGGATTGGGTGCATTCCTTTCTCCCTCTAACAGAGGTTATCAGTAACCGGGCTAGTCGCTGGGAATCAAGAGCAAGCAAAACAGGCGTGATCTCTTCTTCCTCACGGACCACGGGGTAAACTTACCTACCTGAGACTGGATGGGAAAGGCGATGACGGCCATAAGCGAGAGGTGCGTGGTGTCACGTGAGCTACGGTAGGGGGACGTGATGAGTTGAGTAGGTAAGGGGACGCTTTCTTGACCAAGTGACCCCTGAGAAGAGATGAGAAGGGCGACGCGGCATCAGTCAGCTGCAAACTAAACAGAGGGACACTTCCTGCAGAGGGGCAGCACGGGCAATGCGCCGTTGTAAGTATGCAGGCCTGGGAGGAGGCCACTGTGGGCAGGATGATCGAGAATGAAAGGAAGGAGCTGCAAGACGAGGCCGCAGAGATCACGCTCCACCCTGCCCAGGGGATGCCCTGCCCTGCGGACTAGCACACCCAGAGAGAGAGTTCCAGTGCACAGCCACATGAGAAGCCTGCTCGAGGACGCAAGCCAACGCTGCTTCTTTCACCAAGAAAATCTTGCCTGGTAAACTAAACAGCGTATCGATAGCGCGGACACGTGATTTACATTCTGAAGCAGGCGCCCCGCCTTACGGAACGGCGACGGTTCTCAGGGGGGCCGGGCAGGAGCTGCTGCGCGCGTCTGTCCCAGGGACCCACCCGCCTGCGGGACCTCCGGCCGCCTCGCAGGAAGCTACGACGCCCAGTCCCACGGCTACCTGTGCAGCGAGGTGTACTCCGCGGACGCGTGCCACACACACTTCAAGTGGGAGGGCGGCCTGAGTGGCAAGGCGAGAGGCCGGCCTGCCGCGCAGACCAAGGAGGCGCTCTTCGGCCCGGGCCTAGGTGCTTGCGCCACCCCCCTGGGCCTACCGGGCTCTGAGGGCCCTGCCCTGGACCCCCTGCCCCCCTGCCCCCCTGCCCTTGGTTCAGTCACAGAAGAGGTGGCCACACCCACACCCTCTGTGACCTCGGCGTTCCACCCTCCTGCAGCCCCGCCCGCCCCCCTCCGCCGGTTGCCCTGGGCTACGGAAGCTGCATCCTGGGGCCAGGGGGTTCCCGGGAGGCCAAGGGAAGACACGATGGCCTTAAATGAGTCGCAGAGGCCTTACGTGGCCTTGTGTGGTTGGGCTCACCTCTTAGGTTTCAGTGAACTCTGCGAGAAGACAGGGACCTGCAGCCTCACAGTTGGGCTCCACGGTAAGGTGTGCGGGACAGACCTCAAGCTGGCCCGCGGCATGGAGCGACACCCGCCATCGAGAGGTCTGCAAGAGAGCCGCTGCAGCTAGCCCACAGGTCCGAGAAAACTAGACTCTTCTTCACGTAAGTGAGTTTGGGGAGATTTGTTGCAAAGCATGATCACAGCAAGAGCCGACTAGTACAACATTCTCCAAATCACTGCCATGTCCATGGCTGCCACCGTGCCTACGTGTAAGGCAACTGTGATCTCGAACTTTGAGAACTCCTGAATGAATTCTCGGAGCCTCTCCAACACAATGTACGTGGCGAAGGTGTCCCCAGATAACTTCACTAACGTACCACCGAGACCGCCCTAAGCTTTTCTTAAACGCAATGCAACGCTCTTTCTATTCGTTTTCTGTTTCTACGTAGGTCAAATGCTCTCCGTCAATCTAAAAGGATGGAAAATTGGCACAAAACACTCTGTGCATAGTTGTTTTTCACAAAGGAAAATCACAAACGAAACAGGCATTTCACCGGGTGTAGAGCACTAACGCCCCCTAGTGCCTCTAAATGCCAAGTGAACAGAGGCACTTCATTAAATATCCAATCCCAGCTCTCTCCGCTTGAGAGGGAGAGCACGCCATTCTCAAGTGGAGGAGGGATGTTTTCAGCAGCTATCTGCAACATTCTGTGGACCTGGCCACTGTGTAGCTACAGAGAAACCTTTTGTCTGAGGAAACTAACTAAAGAAACTTGAAAGTGGAAAAAGAGAGAAAGAATGAGACAATACCCTTATCTTGGTGACTCATTCACTTATTCGTTCACTTACCAAATCAAATACCCACTACGAGTAGAGAGTACTGTGCTGAAAACCGCACAGAACACGGAGACATACCCCCATTCGCAGGGAGGTTAGATACCAGAGAGGCAGACAAGATGTAGATTACCTTACGGCAGTTCCACACATGTCCTGTTCAACTGTTTACAGCTTCAGGGGAGAGAAGGGATCCAGAAATCGCTCGGATTCTCAGCGAAGTCTTCGCAGAGAAGGAGGTGCAAAATAGGTGGACTGGAAGAAACAAAAAAATTAACCTCGTTGGGTAGATATGAAACGGAGCAGAGGTGCACAGATATTTAGACCCCGTTCTTCCTTGAAACGTCTAGAAAGTGAAACTGAAGCCAAATTACGGAGGGCCTTGAGTGTCAGTCTTAGGAGCCTGGCCGTATGGGGTTGACAGCGGGTGCCACGGACGGCTCGGAAGAGGGCAAGGGCATAACCCAAGAGCCCTGGGAGGTGTAGGAGAGGTCGCAGCGAGGGAGGTAGAAAGGCATGCGATTCTCCGAAGCAGTCACCGTAACCCAGGTGTAAACTCATAAACGGTAGACGCGGAGTAAGGGCGACACAGATGGCAGGGAGGAGTACGAGGGACACTAGAAAGGAAAACGGTCAGGGCTTCACCAGGGATTGGGTGCATTCCTTTCTCCCTCTAACAGAGGTTATCAGTAACCGGGCTAGTCGCTGGGAATCAAGAGCAAGCAAAACAGGCGAGATCTCTTCTTCCTCACGGACCACGGGGTAAACTTACCTACCTGAGACTGGATGGGAAAGGCGATGACGGCCATAAGCGAGAGGTCCGTGGTGTCACGTGAGCTACGGTAGGGGGACGTGATGAGTTGAGTAGGTAAGGGGACGCTTTCTTGACCAAGTGACCCCTGAGAAGAGATGAGAAGGGCGAGGCGGCATCAGTCAGCTGCAAACTAAACAGAGGGACACTTCCTGCAGAGGGGCAGCACGGGCAATGCGCCGTTGTAAGTATGCAGGCCTGGGAGGAGGCCACTGTGGGCAGGATGATCGAGAATGAAAGGAAGGAGCTGCAAGACGAGGCTGCAGAGATCACGCTCCACCCTGCCCAGGGGATGCCCTGCCCTGCGGACTAGCACACCCAGAGAGAGAGTTCCAGTGCACAGCCACATGAGAAGCCTGCTCGAGGACGCAAGCCAACGCTGCTTCTTTCACCAAGAAAGTCTTGCCTGGTAAACTAAACAGCGTATCGATAGCGCGGACACGTGATTTACATTCTGAAGCAGGCGCCCCGCCTTACGGAACGGCGACGGTTCTCAGGGGGGCCGGGCAGGAGCTGCTGCGCGCGTCTGTCCCAGGGACCCACCCGCCTGCGGGACCTCCGGCCGCCTCGCAGGAAGCTACGACGCCCAGTCCCACGGCTACCTGTGCAGCGAGGTGTACTCCGCGGACGCGTGCCACACACACTTCAAGTGGGAGGGCGGCCTGAGTGGCAAGGCGAGAGGCCGGCCTGCCGCGCAGACCAAGGAGGCGCTCTTCGGCCCGGGCCTAGGTGCTTGCGCCACCCCCCTGGGCCTACCGGGCTCTGAGGGCCCTGCCCTGGACCCCCTGCCCCCCTGCCCCCCTGCCCTTGGTTCAGTCACAGAAGAGGTGGCCACACCCACACCCTCTGTGACCTCGGCGTTCCACCCTCCTGCAGCCCCGCCCGCCCCCCTCCGCCGGTTGCCCTGGGCTACGGAAGCTGCATCCTGGGGCCAGGGGGTTCCCGGGAGGCCAAGGGAAGACACGATGGCCTTAAATGAGTCGCAGAGGCCTTACGTGGCCTTGTGTGGTTGGGCTCACCTCTTAGGTTTCAGTGAACTCTGCGAGAAGACAGGGACCTGCAGCCTCACAGTTGGGCTCCACGGTAAGGTGTGCGGGACAGACCTCAAGCTGGCCCGCGGCATGGAGCGACACCCGCCATCGAGAGGTCTACAAGAGAGCCGCTGCAGCTAGCCCACAGGTCCGAGAAAACTAGACTCTTCTTCACGTAAGTGAGTTTTGGGGAGATTTGTTGCAAAGCATTATCACAGCAAGAGCCGACTAGTACAACATTCTCCAAATCACTGCCATGTCCACGGCTGCCACCGTGCCTACGTGTAAGGCAACTGTGATCTCGAACTTTGAGAACTCCTGAATGAATTCTCGGAGCCTCTCCAACACAATGTACGTGGCGAAGGTGTCCCCAGATAACTTCACTAACGTACCACCGAGACCGCCCTAAGCTTTTCTTAAACGCAATGCAACGCTCTTTCTATTCGTTTTCTGTTTCTACGTAGGTCAAATGCTCTCCGTCAATCTAAAAGGATGGAAAATTGGCACAAAACACTCTGTGCATAGTTGTTTTTCACAAAGGAAAATCACAAACGAAACAGGCATTTCACCGGGTGTAGAGCACTAACGCCCCCTAGTGCCTCTAAATGCCAAGTGAACAGAGGCACTTCATTAAATATCCAATCCCAGCTCTCTCTGCTTGAGAGGGAGAGCAAGCCATTCTCAAGTGGAGGAGGGATGTTTTCAGCAGCTATCTGCAACATTCTGTGGACCTGGCCACTGTGTAGCTACAGAGAAACCTTTTGTCTGAGGAAACTAACTAAAGAAACTTGAAAGTGGAAAAAGAGAGAAAGAATGAGACAATACCCTTATCTTGGTGACTCATTCACTTATTCGTTCACTTACCAAATCAAATACCCACTACGAGTAGAGAGTACTGTGCTGAAAACCGCACAGAACACGGAGACGTACCCCCATTCGCAGGGAGGTTAGATACCAGAGAGGGAGACAAGATGTAGATTACCTTACGGCAGTTCCGCACATGTCCTGTTCAACTGTTTACAGCTTCAGGGGAGAGAAGGGATCCAGAAATCGCTTGGATTCTCAGTGAAGTCCTCCCAGAGAAGGAGGTGTAAAGTAATTTGACCAAAAAAAAAATTAACGTTATAGATAGATATGAAACAGAGCAAAGATGCACAGATATTTACACCCAGTTCCTTTTTAAAAGTCTTGAAGTGAAATTAAAGCCAAATTATGGAGTGTCTTGAATGTCTCTCTTAAGAGTTTGGCTGTATTGGGTTGACAATGGGTGCCATGGATGGATTAGAAGAGGGCACTGGCATAACCCAAGAGCCTTGGGAGGTGTAAGAGAGGTTGTAGTGAGGAAGATAGAAAGACATGCTATTCTCCGAAGCAATCGTCGTAATCCAGGTGTAAAATAATAAATGATAGAAGCAGAGTAACGGCAACACAGATGAAAGGGGGGAGTATGAGAGACACTAGAAAGAAAAACGGTCAGGGCTTCACCATTGATTGGATACATTCATTTCTCCATTTAACACAGGTTATCAGTAACTGTGCTAGTCGCTGGGAACTAAGAGTACGCAAAACAGTCATGATCTCCTACTCACGGACCATATGGTAAACACCTATCTAAAACTGGATGTGAAATGTGATGAAGGCTATAAGCGAGAGGTACATGGTGTTATGTGAGCTACGGTAGGGGTATGTGATGAGTTGAGTAGGTAAGGGGAAACTCTCTTGACAAAGTGACACCTGCGAGGACATAAGAAGGATGAGGAGGCATCAATCAGTTGCAAACTAAACAGAAGGACATTTCCTGCAGAGGGGCAGCATGGGCAATGTGCCGTTGTAAGTATGCAGGCCTGAAAGGAGGCCACTGTGGGCTGGAAGATTGAGAATGAAAGGAAGGAGGGGCAAGACGAGGCTGCAGAAATCATGCTCCACCCTGCCCAGGGGATGCCCTGCCCTGCGGACTAGCACACCCAGAGTTCCAGTGCACAGCCAGATGAGAAGCCTGCTCTAGAATGCAAGTCAACACTGCTTCTTTCACCAAGAAAGTATTGCCTGTTAAACTAAACAGCATATCTAGTGGACATATCATTTACATTCTGAAACAAGCTCCTTAACTTACGGAACGGCAACAGTTCTCAGGGGCCGGTCAGGAGCCTCCCGGCGTGTGTCCCAGGGACCCACCTGCCTGCGACCTTCAGCTGCCTGGCAGGAAGCTACACGCCGACTCCTATGGCTATCTGTGCAGCGAGGTGTATTCCGCAGACACGTTCCGCACACACTTCAATTCGGAGGGCGGACTCAGTGGCAAGGTGAGAGGCCGGCCTGCCATGCAGACCAAGAAGGCGCTCTTTGTCCTGGGCCGAGATGCTCGTGCCACCTCCCTGGGCCTGCCGGGCTCTGAGGGCCCTGCCCTGGACCCCCTGCTCCCCTGCACTTTGTTCAGTCACAGCAGAGGTGGCCACACCCACACCCTCTGTGAGGTCAGTGTTCCACCCTCCTGCAGCCCCGCCCCCTCTCCGCAGTTTGCCATGAACTACAGAAGCTGCATCCTGAGGCCAGGGGGTTCCCAGGATGCCAAGGGCAGACATATGGCCTTAAATGAGTCGCAGAGGCCTTAAGTGGGCTTGTGTGGTTGGGCTCACCTCTTATGTTTCAGTGAACTTTGTGAGAAGACAGGGCCTGGGAGCTGCATCCTCACAGTTGGGCTCCACAGTAAGATGTGTGCGACACACCTCAAACTGACCCAAAACATGGAGCAATACCAGCCATCTAGAGGTCTAAAAGAGAGCCGCTGCAGCTAGCCCACAGGTCCAAGAAAAATAAATTCTTATTTATGTAACTGAGTTTTGGGGAGATTTGTTCCAAAGCATTATCACAGCAAGAGCTGACTAATAGAACATCCTCCAAATCACTGCTATGTACATGGCTGCCACCATGCCTACATATAAGGCAATTGTGTCCTCAAACTTTGAGAATTCTTGAATTCTTGGTGCCTCTCCAACACAATGTACATGACTAAACTTTCCCCAAATAACTTCACTAATGTACCACAAAGATCTCCCTAAACTTTTATTAAATGTAATGCAAAGTTCTTTCTATTCATTTTTTGTTTCTACGTAGTTAAAATGACTTTTATCAATCTAAAAGGATGGAAAATTGGAACAAAACATTTTGTGGATAGTTGTTATCCACAAAGGAAAATCACAAACAAAACAGGCATTACACTGAGTGTAGAACACTAATGCCCCTGGTGTCTGTAAATGCCAAGTGAACAAAGGTTTGATCGCAGAAAGACTGAACGAACAGTGAGTCCTGTGCGCAGATGCTCAGCTGGCACCCCGTACGTGGGGAAGTCACTGGGGCTTCCAGAGCCTCCATGGAGACTGGCAGCAGCCCCAGGTCCTCACAGTGAACGGCATCATAGGCCCCAAAGCCTCCCCTCTGGATCTACCTGTTCTTGACGTTTCTCCTCAGTGGGGTGAGACCGTATATGCCCTTCTGTGTCTGACTTGTCTCGCCGACCGTCGTGTCCTCGGTGCATCCACGTGGCATCAAGTGTCAGGGGTTCACCTCTTTGCATGCAGAAGGACTGAGAAAAGAATAAAGAAAAGAGAGGAACGTTGCGTGCAAGTCTGGTGACAACTGGTGATGAGAACCCGAGGGAAGGCACTGTGACCAGGGGCGCCGGGCCCTGTGAGGCCCTGGGGTTGCTGCCAGTCTCCTTGGAGGCTCACCAACTCCCAGTCACTACCCCAAGTGGGGGGCCGCCAAATGGGCGTCTTTGCCAGGGACCCACTGCTCGTTCAGTCTTCCTGTGGCCAGCCCTTCGTCCTGAGAGCGATGCTCTCACAGGCCGCACGGGAGCGCGGGCAACAGTTTACTAAGCTGTGAAGCCATCACAACTGCCATTTGTTCGACCATTTCCGTCACCCCGAAAATGTCCCTCATGCCCTTGGCTATTAATCCGTCTCCTCGGCAGCCCCTGACAACCAGGGACTTACTCTCTGCCTCTGTGGATCTACCTTTTCTGGACGTTTCTCCTCAGTGTGGTCAGACCCTGTGTGTCCTTCTGTGTCTGACTTGTCTCGCCGACCATCGTGTCCTCAGGGTGCATCCAGGTGGCAGCGAGTGTCAGGGGTTCACCCTTTTCATGCTGAGGAACAGAAAAAAGATAAAAGAAAAGAATGGAACATTGCATGTAAGTCTGGTGACAGCTGGTGATGAGAACCAGAGGGAAGGCTCTGGGGCAGGGGGCGCCGTGCCCTGTGAGGCCCTGGGGCTGCTGCGAGTCTCTGAGGAGGCTCAGCAACTCCCAGTCACTACCTCAAGTGGGGAGCCATCAACTGAGAGTCTGGGCCCAGGACCCACTGCACGTTCAGTCTTCCTGCAGTCAGCCCTTCGTTCTGAGAGCGATGTTCTCACAGGCTACAACGGGAAGCATGGGGACAGTTTACTGAGTTGTGCAGCCCTCCCTACTGCCGTGCTTTGGATCATTTCCATCACCCCCAAAATATCCCTCAGGCCCTTACCAATCACTGCATCCTCTCGCCAGCCCCTGACAACCAGGAAACCACTCTCTGCCTATGTGGATCTACCTGTTCTGGACGTTTCTCCTCAGTGGGGTCACACCCTGTGTGTCCTTCTGTGTCTGACTTCTCTCCCATAGCATAGAAGTCTCAGGGTGCATCCAAGTGGCAGCGAGTGTCAGGGCTTCACCACTTTGCATGGCCTAGTGACGTAAAGCAGAGAAGATAAAAGAAAAGAACGTTGCATGCAAGTCTGTTGACAGCCGGTGATGAGAAACAGAGGGGAGGCTCTGGGGACGGGCACGCCGTGCTCTGTGAGGCCCTGGGCCTGCTGCCAGTCTCCGGGGAGGCTCAGAAAGCCCCAGTGACTTCCCCACGTGGGGGGTGCCAGCTGAGTGTCTGGGCCCAGGAGCCACTGTTCAATCAGTCTTCGTGTGGTCAGCCCTTCTTCCTGAGAGCGATGCTCTCAAAGGCTGCACCGGTGTGTGGGGGACAGTTTACCAAGCTGTGCAGCCATCACTACTGCCATGTTTTGGACCATTTACGTCACCCCAAAAACGTCCCTCACGCCCTTAGCTATCACTCCGCCCCCACGGCAGCCCCTGACAACGAGGGACTTACTCTCTGACTCTGTGGATCTACCTGCTCTGTACGTTTCTCCTCAGTGGAGTCAGACCCTGCGTGTTCTTTTGTTTCTGACGGCTCTCGCTGAGCATCGTGTCCTCAGGGTGCATACACATGGCAGCAAGTGTCAGAGCATCACCCCTTTGCGTGCTGAGGGACAGAGAAAAGATAAAAAAAAAGAATGGAACATTGCATGCGAGTCTGGTGACAGCCGGTGATGACAACCAGTGGGAAGGCCCTTGGGCCGGGTGCGCCATGAACTGCGAGGCCCTGGGGGTGCTGCCGGTCTCTGTGGAGGCTCCGCAAGTACCAGTGACTTCCCCATGTGGGCAGCACCAGCTCAGGGTCTGGGTCCAGGACTCACTGTGCATTCAGTCTTCCTGTAGTCAGCCCTTCATCCTGAGAGCGATGCTATTACAGGCTGCAACGGGGAGCATGGGGACAGTTTACTGAGCTGTGCAGCCATCTTTACTGCCGTGCTTTGGATCACTTCTGTCACCCCAAAATGTACCTCACACCCTTAGCTATCACTCCGTCCCCTCGCCAGCCCCTGACAACCAGGAACCCACTGACTATGTGGATCTACCTGTTCTTGAAGTTTCTCCTCAGTGGTGTCACATCCTGTGTGTCCTTTTGTGTCTGACTTCTCTCGCTCAGCATCGTGTTCGCAGGGCACATCCACGTGGCAGCGAGTGTCAGTGCTTCACGCCTTTCCACGGCCCAGTGACGTAAGGAAAAAAAGAGAAAAGAAAGGAACATTGCATGCAAGTCTGCTGACAGCCGATGATGCCACGGACGGATTGGAAGCGGGCAATGGCAAAACCCAAGAGCCTTGGGACGTGTAAGAGAGGTTGTAGGGTGGAAGATAGAAAGACATGCTATTCTCCGAAGCAATCATCGTAATCCAGGTGTAAAATAATAAATGGTAGACCCAGAGTAATGGCAACACAGATGGAAGGGAGGAGTATGAGAGACACTAGAAAGAAAAACGGTCAGGGCTTCACCATTGATTGGATACATTCATTTCTCCATTTAACACAGGTTATCAGTAACTGTGCTAGTCGCTGGGAACCAAGGGTAAGCAAAACAGTCATGATCCCTTCCTGACGGACCATATGGTAAACACCTATCTAAAACTGGATGTGAAATGTGATGAAGTCTATAAGCGAGAGGTACATGGTGTTATGTGAGCTATGGTAGGGGGATGTGATGAGTTGAGTAGGTAAGGGGATACTTTCTTGACAAAGTGACACCTGAGAAGACATGAGAAGGAGGAGGAGGCATCAATCAGTTGCAAACTAAACAGAAGGACATTTCCTGCAGAGGGGCAGCATGGGCAATGTGCTGTTGTAAGTATGTAGGCCTGAAAGGAGGCCACTGTGGGCTGGAAGATTGAGAATGAAAGGAAGGAGGGGCAAGACGAGGCTGCAGATATCATGCTCCATCCTGCCCAGGGGATGCCCTGCCCTGCACACTAGCACACCCAGAGTGCCAGTGCACAGCCAGATGAGCTCTAGAATGCAAGTCAATGCTGCTTCTTTCACCAAGAAAGTCTTGCCTGGTAAACTAAACAGCATATCTAGTGGACATATGATTTACATTCTGAAGCAAGCTCCCCATCTTACGGAACGGCGACGGTTCTCAGGGGGCCGGTCAAGAGCCTCTCCGCGTGTATCCCAGGGACCCACCCGCCTGCGACCTTCGGCCGCCTCGCAGGAAGCTACGACGCCCAGTCCTATGGCTACCTGTGCAGCGAGGTGTACTCTGCGGACGCGTTCCACACACACTTCAAGTAGGAGGGTGGCCTGAGTGGCAAGGTGAGAGGCCGGCCTGCCGCGAAGACCAAGAAGGTGCTCTTTGGCCTGGGCCTAGATGCTTGTGCCGCCCCCCTGGGCCTACCGGGCTCTGAGGGCCCTGCCTGGACCCCCTGCCCCCCTGCCCTTGGTTCAGTCACAGCAGAGGTGGCCACACGCACACCCTCTGTGACCTCAGCGTTCCACGCTCCTGCAGCCCCGCCCCCTCTCCACCGGTTGCCATGGACTACAGAAGCTGCATCCTGAGGCCAGGGGGTTCCCAGGATGCCAAGGGAAGACACCATGGCCTTAAATGAGTTGCAGAGGCCTTAAGTGGGCTTGTGTGGTTGGGCTCACCTCTTATGTTTCAGTGAACTTGTGAGAAGACAGGGACCTGCAGCCTCACAATTGGGCTCCACAGTATGATGTGTGGGACAGACCTCAAACTGACCCACAACATGGAGCAATACCAGCCATCGAGAGGTCTACAAGAGAGTCGCTGCAGCTAGCCCACAGGTCCAAGAAAAATAAATTCTTATTTATGTAACTGAGTTTTGGGGAGATTTGTTCCAAAGCATTATCACAGCAAGAGCTGACTAATACAACATTCTCCAAATCACTGCTATGTCCATGGCTGCCACCATGCCTACATGTAAGGCAACTGTGTCCTCGAACTTTGAGAATTCTTGAATTCTCGGTGCCTCTCCAACACAATGTACGTAGCTAAGGTTTCCCCAGATAACTTCACTAATGTACCACAAAGATCCCCCTAAGCTTTTTTAAATGTAATGCAAAGTTCTTTCTATTCGTTTTCTGTTTCTACGTAGTTAAAATTATTTTCATCAATCTAAAAGGATGGAAAATTGGAACAAAACACTTTGTGGATAGTTGTTTTTCACAAAGGAAAATCACAAACAAAACAGGCATTTCACTGAGTGTAGAACACTAATGCCCCTAGTGCCTCTAAATGCCAAGTGAACAGAGGCACTTAATTAAATATCGAATCCCAGCTCTCTCCGCTTGAGAGGGAGAGCAAGCCATTCTCAAGTGGAGGAGGGATGTTTTTAGCAGCTATCTGCAACATTCTGTGGACCTGGCCACTGTGTAGCTACAAAGAAACCTTTTGTCTGAGGAAACTAACTAAAGAAACTTGAAAGTGGAAAAAGAGAGAAAGAATGAGACAATACCCTTATCTTGGTGGCTCATTCACTTATTCGTTCATTTACCAAATATTCACTACGTGTAGAGTACTGTGCTGAAAACTGCACAGAACACAGAGATGTACCCCCATTCTCAGGGAGGTTAGATACCAGAGAGGGAGATAAGATGTAGATTACCTTACGGCAGTTCCGCATATGTCTTGTTAAACTCTTTACAAGTTCAGGGGAGAGAAGGGATCCAGAAATTGCTTGGATTCTCAGTGAAGTTTTCCCAGAGAAGGAGGTGTAAAATAGCTGGACTAGAAAAAAAAAAAATTAACGTCATGGGTAGATTTGAAACGGAGCAGAGATGCACAGATAATTAGACCCAGTTCTTTCTTAAAAAGTCTAGAAAGTGAAATTGAAGCCAAAATATGGAGGGTCTTGAGTGTCAATCTTAAGAGTTTGGCTGTATTGGGTTGACAGTGGGTGCCACGGATGGCTCGGAAGAGGGCAATGGCATAACCCAAGAGCCTTGGGAGGTGTAGGAGAGGTTGCAGGGAGGAAGATAGAAAGACATGCGAATCTCCGAAGCAGTCATCGTAACCCAGGTGTAAACTCATAAACGGTAGACGCGGAGTAACAGTGACACAGATGGCAGGGAGGAGTACGAGAGACACTAGAAAGAAAAACGGTCAGGGCTTCACCAGGGATTGGATAGATTCATTTCTCCATCTAACAAAGATTATCAGTAACTGTGCTAGTCGCTGGGAATCAAGAGTAAGCAAAAACAGGCATGATCTCTTCCTCACGGACCATATGGTAAACACCTACCTAAAACTGGATGTGAAATGTGATTAAGGCTGTAAGCAAGAGGTACGTGGTGTTATGTGAGCTACGGTAGGGGGATGTGATGAGTTGAGTACGTAAGGGGACACTTTCTTAGCAAAGTGACACATGAGAAGAGATGCGAACGGTGAGGAGGCATCAATCAGCTGCAAACTAAACAGAAGGACATTTCCTGCAGAGGGGCAGCATGGGCAATGCGCCCTTGTAAGTATGCAGGCCTGAAAGGAGGCCACTGTGGGCTGGATGACTGAGAATGAAAGGAAGGAGCTGCAAGACGAGGCCGCAGAGATCGCGCTCCATCCTGCCCAGGGGATGCCCTGCCCTGCAGACTAGCACCCCCAGAGAGAGAGTACCAGTGCACAGCCAGATGAGAAGCCTGCTCTAGAATGCAAGTCAACGCTGCTTCTTTCACCAAGAAAGTCTTGCCTGGTAAACTAAACAGTATATGTAGTGGACATATGATTTACCTTCTGAAGCAAGCTCCTTATCTTACAGAACGGCACCAGTTGTCCACCGGAAGCCATCCTTTGACTCCACATTTTAGACCATGGTGAGGAGGTTAGTCTTTATCCTAAGAGCAATGGAAAGTCACAGACGGATTTGAAGTGGAGATGGTGGTGTCTGCATCATGGAACATGTATTGGAAGGCAGCCAGAGTCAGCAGAAAGAAGATGAGGAAGTTTGTGTCTGAAACACTTACTTTCTTGTTGAAGTAAGAGGTATCCCCTTCAGGTGAGAGAGCAAGGACACACAACAGAGTCTAGTGGGACATGAAAAGAGTGGAGAAAGAGTCATTGTTAACGGCCATAAGTAAGGGAGTAGAAAAAAGAAATGGGGACCACATGTCAGTTAAAATAAGACAGCCTATGTTGTTTCCATAGCTCTGTGACTGGATCTAACAAAACACATTGCTCTGAAAGCAGGTCCAGAGAAGATAAATGTTAGAGATGCGCAGAATGCATCTGCAGTGAGGTTCCATGGGACGGTAAAATGGCTTGGCAGTCTGGGTATAATGTTCTCATGATGGACCAGCAGTCAACTACAGGGAATCAGCGGTAAAATGATAAACTGTATTCTAGTCAAACTTACACTCACCAGAGCCCGGAAGGAGGAGAGCCCGTGTCTTGTGCTGCCCAGTATCCATGTCCCTCCCAGCTCAGGTATTGGCAGGGAAGCCCAGGCATCTTGTCTTGGGCCAGGCACGCACCTGGCTTGTCAGAGGGTCCCAGAGGTGCTGTGGGGAGGCAGCTTTTGCTCACCATGTTCAGGGAAGCTACAACACACCAGATACTGAAAGGAGAACCAAAGCCACTATTAAGACATAATTCAACTGTCTCCCAGTCCAGCAAGGCGTCCTGTTAGCACCGTATCAGTGCAACTGGCGTCACCCCACCCCAGGACCAAGCCAAACGAACGCCTCTCCAGGGGCCTCGAGACCCCACGACCTGGGCCACACACACGGGAGCATCACTCAGCTATGCAAAGGGGTGAAGCCCTGACACTCACAACAACGTGGACGGACCCTGAGAACACGATGCTCAGTGAGAGAAGCCAGACACAGAAGGACACACAGTGTGTGATTCCATTGATGGGAAACGTCCAGAACAGGCAGATCCACAGACACAGAGTGTCAGGGGCTGGAGCAGGGGACTGCCGGCCCTTTGCGCTGATGGAATGTTCTGGAATTAGAGGTGAAGGCTGCACAGCTCTGTGAATATAGTAAAAGCCATTAAATTGTACACTTCATATGGGTGAGTTCAGTGGTGTGTGAATGCTATCTCGGCAAAGCTGTCATTTAAAAAGACACAAAACCCACAACACCCAGCGTGGCTCCTTCTCCCCTTGTCCCACCCCTTCACCTGGTGTCTGTCCCAGACCAGGTGTGGGCCCAGCGTGTCCTGTGGCCCCAGCACCTGCTCTCCGGTGGGACCCTCACTCAGCCTGCAGGTGAGCACAGAGCAGACGCCAGGGAGGCACCTGCACACCAGGGGAAACGTGAGCCACCACCACCATGGGACATGCAAATCCTTCCCTAGAGCTCCCCGCCCCAAGCCCCATGACTCCTGCCATCCCCGTGGGCACCACCCCGTGGCGGTCCCCCCCCCCCCCCAGGGACACAGCCTGCAAAAACCCCTTCCCCACCCAGGAAAAGACGTGTCAGGTTTTTAAAGGACCAGCGTTCTCAGAGGTAACCTCTCTCACACCGGCTGCCCGTGCACCTGGTGTGAGCCTGACGTGCTTTCCCGACATCGGCCGCGTACCCCATGACTAACTGAGGGGATTCAAACGGAAGCCCCTCAGAGATGAGGAGGCGTCGTCATCCAAGGTCAATACTCAGTGAAGCACGCAGCCTCCGACCTCCCAACTGCAGCTCACGGGAACCTGTGACTCGGGAGCCCTGCCAGGCGCCCTGGACAGGAAGAGGGCCCGGTCCGACACAGGGGCGCTGAGGAACAGAGCCCCGGGCTAGGCACCGCGACAGCGGCCGTGGGTGGGGAGAGAGAGTCTGGGAAGGAACAAGAAAGGCAGGCAGTGAGGGAGGCACTACAGAGCCACGCATGAGCTGCGGAGGACCATGGACAGGCACCCGGCATGTCCTCTGTTAACACCCTTGGGACCGCTTGACGCCATGGGCGTGACAGGAGACCCGGCTGGTGGGAACGGCAGGGACAGCTTGAGGGGACAGAGAAGACGTCAAAGAGGCCTCCAGGCAGCACCCTGAGTGGGAGGAAGGAAACAGGACTGTCACCCCACAGCCAGGGAGAGAAGGCGCACGCACTGGGGAAGAGTGCCAGGACCACGAGAGGAGGACACAGCAGAAAGAAAGAGGGAGGAGAGGGGTTTCCTGGGAGACATGCGCCGGGCCCGGGGCCCAGGGATGCGCAGACACAGTCAGTCACACCCTACAGGTCCCCAAATCCAAAAGGGACACCAAACACTCTGTATCTTGATTGTATCAATGACAATGAAATCATTACATCGGTGCATAGCTTTGTAAGATGCCACCATCGGGAGAAACTGAGTAAAGAGAACGTGGGATGTGTCCGACCTATTTCTGACAGCTGTGCAAGAATCTACGATAATCCCAAAATAAAAAGTTTAATTTAATTAAGGAAAAAAGGACGCAGCTCTTAGAGGTAGACTGGGGGCCGGTCCCCTGCAGCTCCCAGCCGCCTCCTGCCTAGTGAATATCCAAAGGGCCGGCTGGCTGCCTCTGGCCCCTCCCACCAGGAACAGAGTATACAGGCAGCATTTGGATGTTAGGGACCAAAGTATGAAAGCTAACAGGCACGTACATACGGAATACCAGGCATTTCCCGGTGATCCCTTCCTCTTCAAAGGGGCTACTTCACCCACGGAAAGTCCTCAAAGGGTTAACCTGCCTTCCACCTGAGCTCAGATTAGGCAGGACTCACACCAGCAGAGGTCAGATCAGAAAATGTTTTCTGAGTCACAGGGAGGGATGGCTCACTCACCCTCCCACTTCAGCTACTACCCACTGTGGAGTGAAGGGTGTGACTGCTCAGCAGGCATTCATCAGGGCTCGTGGGCTCTCAGGAGGAAGCCAGAAGCAGGCGGGGACACTCACGCTGGGGCCGCTCCACGCCCACAGCCTCAGTGAGTCACGGAGGGGAAGGACCACTGCACGCCCTTGCTGGCTCCTGCCCTGCCATCAGGCAGCCGAAGATACCACCTGCTTCCTCCTGAGCTGAGACCCGGTTTTCCCACCAAAAGAAGGACCATCCTGCTTTAGAAATGCCACCGTGAGCTATAAGTAGATATCTGGGAACTCTCAGTCACAGAAGGAACAAAACTCGCCCTGCACCCCACCCTCCTATTTGTCAATTGCGCAAAAGCCCATCTTGGAGGCTGGACATTTCGGAGTACAGGCGGTTGTGGCTGTTTACACTTCCTCCTGTGGGTGCCCCCACCTCAGAGAAACCACCCACACCTCCCCCAGGGCAAATCTGGCAGCCCCACTCTCTGGGACCTCAGTTGATCCCATATACGGGGCACTACACTTCAGCTAACTTCTGTGTTTATAGATCACCTACCGTCCTTAGTTCATAAGTTTTGAGAATAAGAATACTGTCACCCTCAGAATGGGAGAAAATATTTGCAAACGAACTAACGGACAAAGAATTAATCTCCAAAATATATAAACAGATCATGCAGCTCAATACTAAAGAAACAAACAACCCAATCCAAAAATGGACAGATGACCTAAATAACCATTTCTCCAAAGAAGACATACAGATGGCCAAGAAGCACGTGAAAAGCTGCTCAACATCACTAATTATTAGAGAAATGCAAATCAAAACTACAATGAGGTATCACCTCACACCAGTTAGAATGGGCACCATCAGAAAATCTACAAACAACAAATGCTGGAGAGGGTGTGGAGAAAAGGGAACTCTTTTGCACTGCTGGTGGGAATGTTAATTGATACAGCCACTATGGAGAACAGTATGGAGGTTCCTCAAAAAACTAAAAATAGAATTACCATTTGATCCAGCAATCCCACTACTGGGCATATACCCAGAGAAAACCATAATTTAAAAAGACACATGCACCCCAATGTTCACTGCAGCACTATTTACAACAGCCAGGTCATGGAAGCAACCTAAATGCCCATCGACAGATGAACAGATAAAGAAGTTGTGGTACATATACACAATGGAATATTACTCAGCCATAAAAAGGAAAGAAATTGAGTCATTTGTTGAGACGTGGATGGATCTAGAGACTGTCATACAGAGTGAAGTCAGAAAGAGAAAAACAAATATCGTATGTAAACGCATGTATGTGGAACTTAGAAAAATGGTACAGATGAACTGGTCTGCAGGGCAGAAGTTGAGACACAGATGTAGAGAACAAACGTATGGATACCAAGGGGGGAAAGCCACGGGGGGGTGGGGATGGTGGTGTGTTGAACTGGGCGAGTCGGATTGACATGTATACACTGATGTGTATAAAACTGATGACTAATAAGAACGTGCTATATAAAAAAATAAATTAAATAAAATTCAAAAATCAAAAAAAAAAAGAATACTGTCTACTGTCCTCCGCGCCCCCTGGAACACTCACTCTAAATATCCAGGAGGTGCTTGCAGAATGAATGAATCAATGAACAAACAAGCTCACTCATTTCAAACGTGCGGTCACGTGAATAACCTGACCTTCTAAGAAGTTAAGCTTCTGGAAGGAGCCCATTTTCTTAATGTATTCAGCATCGAGTCATCACAAAATATGAACTCTTATAAAGTACTGCCCCCTCACTTCCCATGAGAAAGCAAAATTCCTCAGCAGTGAAATGGGAGGGTAGCAGACATTACCCGCAAAGCTTTAGGAAGGCTGCAGCTCGCTGAGCACTTCACTAGGGCCCCTGACCGCCTGCCTGATAGTAGGACAGACACACCAGGAATGGCTGCTGACCGGCAGAAAGAGCACCCGGCCAGGCAGGCAGCACACCCTGCACCCTGCCAAGCGAGGTCCAGCCAGCAAGGGAAAGATGCTCTCTCCACTTCAGAACCGCCCACCACTAGAAAGCCAGGTCCTGCCAGGGCCTGGACACACAAGGCCTTCCTTACAAGGGTTATAAATCTGTGGCCTTGCTCTGCCTCGAATAAAAGACAGAGACGGGGACAACATGACCATCTCCAGATGAACCTTCAACTTCGTTTCAAGTGCCTGGGTGCTGGGTCACAGTGCATTTCTAAACTCTTCCAATACTCAAAAATACCAATTTCTAAGATGCAGAAGGGTTGTTAAACATACACTTAGCACAGATCCCAGTCCCACTCCTGAGTATTTTCTCAAGTGAGGTAAAAACCCAAGTTCACATGGAAACCTGCCCTGGGATGTTTACAGCAGCTTTATTCCTGATCCCCTCAAAACTGGAAACATCCCACAAGTCCTGCCACCCGCAGGCGAATGGACAAACGCATCATGGAATACAACACAGCCAGAAAAAGGAGTGGCTTCTCATACCCGCAACAACAGGGATGACGGACTTCCCTGGTGGTCCAGTGGCTAAGACTCCGCACTCCCAATGCAGGGGGCCCGGGGTCCATCTCTGCTCAGGGAACTAGATCCCGCACGCTGCAACTAAAACATACTGCATGCGCCAATGAAGATCCCATGTGCCGCAACTAAGACCCAGCACAGCCAAGTAAATAACTAACTAAATCAATGTTTAAAACAACAACAACAACAAAAAACAAACCTGGGATGAATCTCGCATAGGTTTTGCTGAGCCAAAGCAGCCAGAATCGAAAAGCTACATGCTGTTGTTCCGTTCATCTGGCTTTCTGGAAAAGCCAAAACCTTAGGGACAGAGAGGAGATTAGTGGCCAAGAGGCTAGAGGCGCGCTGGCGCCAAAGGGCAGCAAGTGGGATGACAGGATTGCTCTGCCGCCTGACGGCGATCATCTGTCAAAACTCCTACAACTGTGCACTACAAGTGAACTATGCTTCACGGCTACTAAGGATAAACAAATTAATACATTTTGAAAAATGCGCCGGCCAGCCAACCGGTGCATGACAAGTGCAGTAAGAGGGGCGGGGAGGCGAGGCAAGTGGATCAGCTGGAGTTCTGAAGGCTCTCCCCACTTTCAGTTTCCCTCCCCTGGGATGTCTCCCCGCCCTGCCCACTGCTCAGGCCGCCCACCCGGGCCACCCGGAGTTACCCAACCGGAAAAGCCAGAGCCCAGGCTCAGCCGCGCCTCCGGGCACAGGAAGGGCAAAAATAGAAAGCGCCAGTGCGCGGTGGCGGGCTGGAAACCCTCGGACCTCAGATAACTGCGGAGAACCGGGGCCCGGGAGTCAACATCGGCTCCCAGGCGGTCCCAGCGTCCCGACCCCGACCCCGGCCGCGACACACTTTCCACGAACTGACACACACGGAGCCCGCGCGAGGGCCGGGTCGCCTGGAGGCCGGTCCCCCGCAAGCCGAGCGCACGAAAGAGCGCCCCAAAGGCGCCGGTCCAAGGCGCCCGCTGCGCTTTCCCTCCGGAAGGTGGGCTGCAGGGCCCAAGCGTAAACCCTGAGACAAGGAACACGCGCACCACGCCGCCACGGGGTACAAGAGGCCGGGCGTCCACCTAGCCGGACACCCTGCATTTCTGGACTCACCGGACGCCTGTGTAAATTTACGTCTGGCGTGTCATTTTCCAAAGGCCACTCAAGATCAGGGGACAGAATGCCTCCTCTCCAAGTGTCCTGCCAGCCCACCCACTCAAGATCAGAGGGACAAACTGCCTAACTAAAACAAAACAGAAACGCAAAAAAACTGGAGTGAGGGAGGAAAGGGTGCCCTGAAAAATAAAAAAAGAACTAAGCACGTTGACAGCGCTAAGAATAAACTACCAGGAAAAAGAAACCCTACATGTCAGATCCTAAAGTACAGAAGGGCAAGCCCCGGCATTCCAGGCCCGGGGGGACCGGGGTCCCCAGCCCTGCAAAGCCAACCGCAGACCGGCTCAGGCGCTCCTCGGAAGCACGGGGTCCCCGCGGCTGAGTCTGCGCCCCCGGCCGGCGCCGGCTCCCCTCTGCCCACCCTGCGCGCGGGGGCTAGAAACTGCCGCGGAGAACCACGGCGGGGCGGGAAGGGGGCCTCCAAACAGGGTCTGGCGACTCGAGTCGCTCCGTTTCTCGGTGGGCTCAGCGCGCGCCGTGGGGGAAGAGGGGCGGGGGCCCGGGAGGAGGAGACGGGCGGCACTTACGTAGACCGGCAGCGGCCACGGGTAGACGGCGGGCTCGGCCCCCACGAACGACTCCAGCCTCAGCTCCAGCTTCTCCCCCATGTCTTCGCGCGCGGCCCCCGCACCGTGCTAGTTTGGCGGTTGGCGGAGGGGCGCGGCGCCGCCGGCGGGGGCGGGGCAGACGGGCAGACCGGAGGCTGAGCGGAGGGTGCCTGGCCTGGGCCTCAGCTGCCGCCGCCGCGCTCCCATCCGGCCCCCGGCTCCCTCTTTGCGGTCACAGGCGCGGGGCCTCCAGCGCTGTCGCCAACCCGGGCCGGCGTGAGGCGAGCACAACAGCCGGGGCCCGGGCTGAACCACTCGCGGCACGCGCGGACCGCCCCGTGGACTCGCACGCTCTCACGCACGGACGCACGCACGCACAGACGCACGTCTTCGGCTGCCCCTGGCCACCCCCACCGGCCCGAAGCGGGGACCCGGGAAGACTCCTCAGGGCCAGTGGTGGCGGGTTCGACTCCCGCACTTGACACACCGTGACACACACCCTCCCCCCCAATAATAAGACTATAATTCCTATTAAATATGACAGCCAGAATCCCGGCTTCTGTTCACAAAAATGCCGTGTATTTAGCCTATGCTAGGCACCAGACCACAGACGCTCAGTACTGGCAAAAAAGGAAATGCCCTGCCCTCATAGCGCTGCCATTTTAATTGGAATAGTAGTGACAATGGTCAAGGGAGAAAATAAAGTGTCATCATCGCCACGGGGATGGTTAATCTCATGTGCGCACTGCGTGGGGCCCCGGCAACCACAAACATTATTCCAGATGTGGCCAGGAAGGTATTTTTCAAGAGAGGTTAACACTGAAATGGGTCCACTTTGCATAAAGGAGATTGTCAATGCCACGGTGTGGGTGGGCCTCGTCCATCACTTGAAGGACTGGAGAGAAAAATGAGGTTCCCTAGAAAGAGGGAACTGTTCCTCCAATGGCCTTGGGACATCAGCTCTTCCCTGTGTCTCCAGCCCAGAGTCCTGCCCTGACTTGCCTGCCTCACGGTCACATGAGTCAACTCCTTAAAACAAAACTATATATGTAAAAATACTGAATATATACAAGCCTATTAATTTGTATATGTGTGTATACATATTATATATATGTATACACGTTTATATGTGCGTGCGTTTGTAGTATATGTGTAAGTACTATATACAGTATACATACAAGCCTATATATTTGTGTGTACATATTGTATACATGTATGTATGTGTATATATATAGTATACATATTATAAACGTGAACATGCTGTATATATATATTGATATACGGGTGTGTATATATATAGTATATGTACACTGTATGTATGTATACAGTGTATATTTATATATAGGTGTGTCTCGGTTTTTTTTTAACTATGGACATCCAGTTGTTTCAGTACTATTTGATGAAAAGACTATATTTGCTCCATTGTATTGTCTTTGTTCTTTTGCCAAAGACCAGTTGATTGTATTTATGTGGGTCTATTTTGGGGCTCTTTATTGTTCCATTGATCTACTTCTTGTTTCACCAATACCACCCTGTCTTGATTACTGTACCTTCATAATAAGTCTTCAAGCTGGGTAGTGTCATTCCTTCAACTGTGTCCTTCAATGAGGTGATAGCTATTCTGGGTCTCTTGCCTCTTCATATGGACTTTAGAATCAGTTTGCCAATATCCATAAAATAACTTGCTGGGATTTTGATTGGGATCACACTGAATTTCTATAGATTAACTTAGAAAGAACTGATATTTTGAGAATACCGAGTCTTCCTATTCATGAACATGCAATATCTCTCCATTTATTTAGTTATTCTTTGACTTCATTCATCACGGTTTTGTAGTTTTCCTCCTATAGATGTTGTACATATTTTATTAGATTTATATAGAAGTATTACAGTTTTGGCAATGCTAATGTAAATAGTGTCAGGTTTTTTTTAAATCTATTCCACTTGTTCATTTTTGGGATATAGGAAAGCAATTGCCTTTTGTATATTAACCCTGGATCCTGCAACCTTGCTATAATCACTTACTCATTACAGGAGTTTTGGGTCAACACTTTAAGATTTTCTACATAGATGATCATGTCACCTGTGAACAAAGACAGGTTTATGTCTTCATTCTCAATCTGTACACCTTTTATTTCCTTTTCTTGCCTTATTGCATTAGCAAGGACTCGCAGCACAATATTGAAAAGTTATAATAAAGGAGGACATCCTTGCCTTGTGCTTAATCTTAGTGGGAAAGCATTGAGTTTCTCTCCAGTAAGTATGTCAGCTATTGGTTTTTTTGTAGATCGTATTTATCAAGTTAAGAAAGTCCCTCTCTATTCCTAGTTTACTGAGAGTTTTTCTCATGAGTGCACACTGGATTTTGTCAAATGCTTCTTCCGCATGTATTTATATGGTTTTTTTCCTTTATTTGTCTTGGTTGGATTATATTAATTAATTTTCAAATGTTGAACCAGCCTTATGTACCTGACACAAATCCCGTTTGGTCATGGTATATAATTGTTTTTATACTTTTTTGGCTTCAATTCGCTAACATTTTGTTGAGAATCTCTGACACAATTTTTATCACATTTCTACTATAAAAGGTTTGGGATTCTAACGAATTTAAGCTATTAATTAGTCTTATCAAATTGTGCTCAAAGATACACCATAGCAGAACCCTGAGGGAATGGATAGTGAATGGTAAGGCCTGAATTTACACTTCTTTTAATCCTGAATCCTGAATCCGTCTCTCAACAAGAGTTCACGGTTGATGTTTATTTTTTTGGAAATTAGACATAGCTCACTCCATTCATTCATTCAACAGATTCTACAGCAGAAGGGAGGCTCCTAAGGAGGTAGGGTGTATTAGTGGGGCTTCAGGTTATTACAGGGAATGCAAGCAAGGACTCATAATGGAGACGGTGATATTTGAGGAAAGACCTAAAAAAGTGAGTGGATGAGTACTGTAGATAGTAAAGACAACAGCAATTCAGGTAAAGGGAACAGCAAGTGAAAATGTCTTCCTACTATACTTGTTGAACATCAAGGACTAAAGAGTATAAGGTGTTTGGAAAAGAGTGAGCAAGGAGTAGAGGTGGAGGAGATGAGATCAAACATATAATGTGGAGGATAATCATGGTGCAACTTTCCAGCATTTTAAGAACTTCAGCTTCAACTATGATGAAGGGGAAGACACTGAAGTCACGTAATTCTTCTGACTTAGATTCTCAAAGTGTTCTCCAGCCACTGTGTTAAGGACACAGTTCAGAGGGATAATAATTAAGATGACAGACAACGAAATCTTAATCCTGAGTGGTAACAGTGGAAAAATCGAGAAACTGTCAAATTCTGGTTCTATCTCAAAGATAGGGCTGACACATTTTGCTTGTGTATTGGATGTGAAAGGAGAGAGAAAGAAAAACATTAAAGATGAATCACATTTTGTAACTGAGCACCAGGAAGAATGGAGCTGCGCTTTTCTGTTTTGGAAAGTCTACAGAAAAAGCATGAGTGACTATGTGTGTATTTGATTGCAAGGTATATTAAGTTTGGGATGTCAATTAAATGACAAAACAGAGATATTCTGTTAGTAACCAGTCTTGTTAGGTGGACCCAGTCCGTAAATGACAACCATCAACCTACCTAATCTGCTCAGTTTGAAGCCCCATAAAGGATTTGGGGGCATTAGTGTGAAGAGGGCTTCCTTTTGCGTTTGTGTGTATGTGTGTCATTTGCTTTGACACTGTGGTTAGGCTAAAGTAGCACTATTCTGGGCTTTCATCTTTGGCAACTTTTTTCTCACCAAGAAGATTTTTTATTGGGTTGACGCCAAATGAGTATTTGCCTGATTCTTTAACTATTTTCCTAGTTTGGACAGCCACAAATTTGGTTAGTATTTGTTAATTTCACCCTTCAACTTGGACACACTTGAAGCGAAGTGAAGTCCCACCACACTGATGGTAGACTCCATCTGAGCATGCTCAAAAGAGCACAGAAGGTTGTCCACGGGGAGGGTACTATCAGAGGCTGATTGACAGCATGTGTGTTGTAGACCAACTTAAGGGCAAACACATACGGTTCTTACGCTTTCCTGCTCCTAATAATAGGCAATGGCAGGCTCTGGATCACAATGTTTGAACCCAGCAGGAATAGTGTTGCATTATATGTGGCATGACTAAGATAAGGGGTATATATGTTATCTAGCATATATCTTCTTTTTTATGCTACACAAATACAAGGCTGTCACTTTCTGAGACATTAAACTTTCTCTGGCTGTGACAGATTAAAAGCAGATGCCAAGTTAGAAACATTTCTGAATTAGGTGATTTGGGTTCCTTGACCAGGTTAAAAAAAACAAAACAAAACTGGTTTTCTTCTTGGTTTCACATTTAAACAATATGAGTTAGTCTAAACTATATGACCAAAAAATCGAACTACTAAAGTAACAGGCTCTTATCATTATTATTTTGATATAATAAATAATAGAGGGATATTGTTTTACTAATAATTACCAGCATTTAGTAACGACAAGCCAAACATTAAGCCTTTAGGAAATTTGTGAACTCCTTCATTTCTTACAATAACTCTGTCAGATTGGTACCAGTATTTATCCCCATTGATGAAGAAACTCAGTTTCAGAGGAAGACACTGGGGCACAGAGAGGTTAAATGTAACTTGTCTATAATTGCCCTAGCTGCTATGCTAGTCGGCTTCATCAACCACTATCACCACTATCACATTTTTTTAATTGGACTTCAGATTCAGATAAACAATTTTTCCTGGTTGCAAGGAAATCATTTAACAGGCCCACATTGCAATGCTTGAAATGCAAGTCTGAGCCCAAATCTGAGAACCCTAAACCATGTGATCACTAAAAATACTGAGTATCAATTCTGAGCCTTATAATACGAGTTTGCATTTAAAATAACAGGCCCTATTAGGAATAAGTGTACAAATGGCATTCTAGGAGGGAATATATCCAACAGGTGTTTTAAATTCCTTTAGTGGCAGTGAAAAAGTATGAAGGCATTTCCTGCAACACTAAATGAGCTGATTTGCTTTTGGTGGGTAAACACTGAACTTAGTTTACAAAACTTAACCTGAAAGTATTTTCTAAGTATCCTGCTATTACTCAAAGTTAGCCTTGTTATCTCCTTTAACAAACAAGAATGGTAAGACACAGTCTCAGTTAGTATAGTATGGATAAATCATTTGCAGTCTTGGGTAAACTTGTACCTTAACGAATGTTTTCAATTTGGGGAAGACATGATTTCACAATTGCCATTCTCTATGCGTATTATTGCCATATAAACTAATTCCAGCAAAAGAATGCTATAGTTAGGTAGAACCTTTCATAAAGTGATGCAGTCATTCAGGAATACTTTATAACCTAAACCGACTGGACAGTCAGTAACCAATGAATTATCCTAATGCTGATTCATCTCAGAGGTCCTTTATTCCAATGACTTTCGCTGCTATCCTTCTCTTTTCCTTTTGGGATTAAGAACTACGCATAAAGTCTTAGTTACTAAGGTTCACCTTGTACCTCTCCTGTCATACAACTCGTCACTTTCCCCATCATCTGCCGCCAAATGCCAAAAAGAAATCTGAGTACTCTGCGGTCATGGCACAGGTATTTCTAAAGAGAGAAACACCTGTTCAAAAATCACTAATCCGAGAATAAATATATGGGGAAATGAACTGGGGACATGAGTGGAATCAACTGAAACCGTGAGAGGCCAGCAGGGCAGATATGTGTGTCTCTATGTGCCTTAAAGAATAATGCTCTCTATGAGAAAAAATGCTTTAATGCCCCAAACTTTAATCCAATTAATATCTGGGAATATATTTCAAGACCACTTGTATATATGTGTATGTACATAATGTTAGCATTGTATATTATTTGTGTTATGTTCTCCCTTATATTCATGGGAATATGTTGCCTTTAAAGTTTAAACTTTCTTGTTGATTTTTTACATGGATGAAGGTTCACACAGTAAGATAAGTTCAAGGATTTCTTTCTCCAATACCATTGATATGAATTCCTATTACTTAATTTCTTTTTGATAGATTTTCAGATGACAGTCCAAGATAGTTCTGCCAATGGAAATCACAGGACTACCAAATATGGAAAAGACTTTGGAACACTTACAGTGTGTTTTCATGGTCTGCATCAGAATTCTACAGAAGGCGTTTGGCTGAATTGGCAGTGAAATGAGAATGGAAAGTTAGTGTGTCGGTTACTTTTCAGTGCGGTATGTTTTCTTTTCTACTATTCTACTATGTATTAGAAATTACGTAAAAATCAGGAGAAGAGAAATGGTTAAGAAAAAACATAATCTGTCATGTTAAAGACATTCGGCACTTACCTAGACTCACAGGTAACATGAGAGAACATGAGAGCTGGCTTGTGAGAGCTAACCTTGTTCCATTTCCCTCAGTGTCTTCATGAAAAGCTTTGAGGCTCAAAGAAGGAAGTGACCCTGCCAGGTGCATACCATGAATCAGTGATGAAAGGGAGACTCCTTGGCTTCTGTAGAGCCATGCCTCTGTGCACACGGTATTAAAGAAGCATTAATTAAATGCCCCTTTATCTAACAACGTGGAGCTTAATCATAGGGTTTGGGCTTCTTGTCTCTTCTTTTCTTTTGCTTTCTCTTTTACATCCTTGGAGGCCTTAGGTTTTAGTTGCTCTCTTGAACTGGATTTACAAGACATTTATTTTCACTAGCCCTTATTTTTTTGGATTGTAGGCTGAATTTTTAAGAAGTTGGGGAAGGATACTGAACTGCCAAAAGTTAACAGATTATTGGCAAAGATATAAAAATAATTAGAATGCCAATTTCCCTGGGTATTCCCTGTGTACTTTAGGGGTAAAAATAGTATTTGTAAAGTGATTTCAAAATGTGCAAATATTACCTGTGGGATATAACCTACGGGTGAAGAGCACTAACTCTAAAATTAATT
Organism: Delphinus delphis; assembly: GCF_949987515.2. NCBI lineage: Eukaryota > Metazoa > Chordata > Mammalia > Artiodactyla > Delphinidae > Delphinus > Delphinus delphis. The sequence goes on from NC_082683.1 coordinate 153,667,336, forward strand.
TGCCTGGATCTTTTTTCCCCAGCTCCACCACTTATTAGTGGTGGGAGTTCAGGAGTGGTACTTCTTTGTGTTTCACTTCCTCTTTGAAAATCAAGGGCTTAATAACCTCACCCATTTTACAGGGCTGTGGCGTGGAGTTAATACATGTAGAGTGGTTCAGAATCCATGCCACTCTTAAGTCTTTTAAAATCAATCTTACTATTGTTGTTACTACTATTATTAATTTGTTAGCTGTCCTTGAAAAAGTTTGCCAGCAGTACTCACTTGCTTTTCTTTTTGCTGTATATTCTCTACATCCCACTTAAGCGTTCTACCAAACCTTAAGAGGCTCTTTTCAGATATTTTACACCTCTTTACTTGTTTGTCACAGCAAAAGTAAAAGGAGTGTGGCTCCCCTTGATCAAACAAACCAGAACTTTGGTTTTCTCCCATTCATACACATTGGTGAACAGATGTGAAAAAACGACTCCTTGGGGCTTTCAGTCTGGAGCCAAACATCCAGGCTCTGTGTAACTCGACACTATTATGCACACATGTTGGTCCCTTAGGACTCAAAAGAATCTCAACTAAGCCCATCATTATTTCAGGAATATGACGAATGCTTTTTGTGAAGTAGTTGAATGTAACAGAAATACAAGAAAAAGCAGAGGTGTTTTGTATCACAACTTTTTGAGAAATGCTCAGAGCTCTAAGATGCAGCTGACAATTCCCCCATCAGCTAATGCTTTCAAAGTGACCATAAATTTCACTATAAATACATTTTTTCAGCAATGGCACTAACGCAGTGACTATACTGCTCAATTCCTCACAGTGTCAGCATTAAATACATTAAAAGGGTAAGTTAAAATATCTGTCTGATTGCTTCTGACATAACCCCGAGATCTCTTTTATTTCTGTACTCCATCAATTATAATGTGGAACATTAAGACAAATTATTTCTAAACACTAACGAGGAATGTAGCAACAAGTGGCAGACAATCAAGGGGAATTTTGCCATTGCGTGGTGTTTATTTTGTTACAAGCAGGAGTGCAAACCCAAAGGATGTAATTTAGAGGAAACTCTGTCCCGTCTATTCTCTAGGAACTAGAACAAGGAGACTGAGAGAAGATGATTCTGGGTAAATCAAACCGTTTTCTCCGAATTACAGCTGACTAATAGGGAGCAAACTCCCATGGAAGGCTGTGATCTGCTTGAAGAAAGCTACGAGGTTGCCCTGGTTAGGGTCTTTCATATACGGTTATTCAAGCTCAGACTTGATCATCTGTCAGGGATGCTACAGTAGGGAGAGTTTTGCCATAGTTCTGAGACTCAGCAAGATCACTTCCAACTCTAAAACCTACAATGTTAATTTAATCACCAACACCAGCCATCATTAAGAGCGACCTTAAATAACTCCAAATCTGTTCATCTACTCACATATTCTTTACACAGTCAACAGACCTCGAGTGATTACTACATGCCAGACACAGTTCTAAGACACAGAATAAGGGATAAGAAAGGTAACAACCTCTGTCACTGTGGGGCTTGAGTTCTTTGGGAAGAAGTTCATCTAACTACAAAGAGACACCAAAGATAATATTTGTTTTTATTATTATTCTGTGAAAGAAGTAAGGTAATATGATAAATTGGGACTAAGTTAGGCTGGTAGGACAATCACGGAAAAATATCTTTAAAAGATGAGTGCCAAAGAATAGAAAGGAATCATTTATGGATAATTTTTCTGGAAATAATATTTCCAAAACATGGTAAAAGCAAATACAAAGGCGCTGAGGCAAGATGAAGCTTAACTACAATCAAGAAACAAAAAGAAGCTAAAAGGTTAGGTCAGGAGATAACCACACAAATTTACACCAGCTGGTCCCTAACTTCAAGTCTACGTGGATATATTCTTGAGGTGAGTTAGACATATATATCATCCAAAAAACAAAAAGAAGTTGACTCCACAATTACTCTGGAAATTCTGAGACTCTTTACAAAGGCACCACCGTATTAAAGTTCACAGACATCATTCTCCAAACTCCACTCTGGCCATCACTTGCAGGCATTTAACAGGGGTGTTTAATATCCTCTCTAAAATATTGGGCAGGAAGAACAAACATCCTAGCATGTCTGCACCGTGCACCTAGTGTCCCACAATTGAAAAGTAGCTGGAGCTCACCCTGCTGATGGCTTTGCCGGGTTTTTTTTTTTTTTTTTTTTTACCTTTTATTAAGAATCCCATCTCTTTTAAGAACTGGGATATATTTTTTGAGGGAAATAAACTATAGGAAAATTCAACTGACAGAGATCATACTGTACTTAACTTTTCTGTTCTTTGCTACATTTATTTGTTGAGACAAACATCTGTTCTTAGCCTTTTTTTAATGGCTCTGTTAAATAGAACAAACACACAGTACACTGCACATACTTAAAGAACACAATTTAAGTTCTGAAATATGCGTATACCCATGGACCTGCCAACACAATCAAGAGAAGGAACATATCCTCACTTGCAAGTGTTTTTATGCCTCATTCATAAAGCCCCTTTTTCCCCTCACATTCCACCCCTCCACATCCCCAAGTGACCACTGATACGCTATCATATCACTCTATCATTAGACACGTGTTTGCAATTTTCTAGAAATTTACATAAATGGATTCACACAGTGAGGACTCTTTTATCTGGCTTCTTTCACACAATGTAATGATTTTGAGAGTAATTCATATTTTTGTAGGTATCAATAGTCAATCACTTTGCTTTGCTGAGTAGTGTTTCACTGTATGAGTATACCACGGTATGTTTATTCATTCGCCTGTTGATGGGTGCTCGAGGTTGTTACAATTCTATTAAAAATAAAGATGCTGTGATGATCCATGTACAAGTCTTTGTATGAACATATGCTTTGATTTTCCTTGCATAAATATCTAGGTGCAGAAAGCCTGGATCATACGGTAGGTGTATGTTCGACTTATAAGGAAACAGCCAAACTGTTGACTGAAGTGACTGTACCATTTTCCTTCCCACTAGCAGTGTAAAAGACTTGCAGTTCCTACACTGCCTCACCAATACTTGGTGTGGTTGGACTTTTCTAATTTTAGCCATTCAATATGTGTGTAGTGGTATCTCCTGGGGCTTTCATTTTCATATAGCTAATAATTGATTACATTGAGCAACTTCATGTGCTTATTTGCATCCGTATACCTCCTTGGCAGGATCTCTTTTTAAATATTTTTACCCATGTTGTTAATTAAAACAATTTTTTCTAATTACTGAGTTTTGAGAGTTCTATACGTGTTAGAGACACAAGTCTTTTCAGGTATATAATTTGTAAATATTTTCTTCCAACCTGTGGCTTTTCTTTTATTAATAATGGCTTCCAAAGATGAAACCCAATTTATCACTTTTTTTCTTTTATGGATCTTGTTTTTGGTGTCATCTCTAGGAAATCTTTGCTTAACCCAAGGTCAAAAAGATTTTGTCCACGTTTTAGAGATTTATGTTTTGATCTACATTTAGTTAATTCTTCATGTGGTGTGAAGTAGGGATCAAAGGTCATACTTTTGCATATGGCTATCCATGCACAGTATCCGTGTGCTATATGCTTCTGGCACCATTGGTCAAGAAGACTATCCTTTCTCCTCAAAATTCGCTTTGCAGCTCTGTTGAATAATCAATTGTCCTTATATGTGTGGATATGTTTCTGGGATCTACATTCTATTTGATTGATGTATTATATGTGACCCTTGGTTGTAATATATTCTTTCACGGATGTCTTTCCACTTGCTCATGTAAATAGTCTCCCAGTAATATAGCCTTACCATTTTACTGGACATACCTAGGTATACCTGAGATGCATTTGATAAATCGACGGAACTTGCACTCAAACTAGGGTTACTTTCCAAAAACACTTAAAATGTTCAGGTGTAAAAACTATGTACTCTACAGCCTTCCTGCCTCAACCCAGAGTATGTTAACGCAGACCCACAAGCTATTTTGCACGTGTATGGGGCTGTAGAGTCTGGGGAGTATGAGAGTGGTGTGTGCTGTCTATCCCAAAAGATCATCATAGGACGCAAAGGAAACATTAAGGAAATAGACAGGAATAGTCAAATGCCAAACGTTAAAATATTTCTCATGTGTTTTTAATATTTACATTGAGATAAATAAGCAAATTATTATAAAATACAAACATTTAGAGAATATTTCAAAATGCTCTTTTTTGCCAGATGCAACCAGATACTAGGAATAAATAGAGGAATTTTCTGGAACCAGCTTGTCTTTCCTTTTTTTATCACCACTGAGTGATGGGGTTGTATTTTATTCAGTCTATTGTACATGTGGGTGTGAATAAGATGGAACTTCTCTCAAAAAGAGATATGAGCAAAGAATATATGTTGTCAACTTGTCTAAAACATTTTTTCATGTTCTGACTCATTTTTCTTTGTATTGGCATTTCAAGAGATTTTGTTTTTTAATTTGACTATTAAGAAACCTTGATAACTTCAGTGATATCCCATGAAGATAATATAAACAACTGTAATGGAAAATGAAAAGATGATAATAGCAACCAGCACTGTGACATTTCTTGCCATTGTTCTTTACTATTTAGAATAGTAACAAACCCCATATTAATCTGACTTTTTGAACTTTGGCCTTTATTTTTGTGGAAGAAGTTCCTTTCACTTTGCTTATTATCTGTTTGCAATTAAAAACAATGAATGGGAGCTTCCCTGGTGGTGCAGTGGTTGAGAGTCTGCCTGCCGATGCAGGGGACACGGGTTCGTGCCCCGGTCCGGGAAGATCCCACACACCGCGGAGCTGCTGGGCCCGTGAGCCATGGCCACTGAGCCTGAGCGTCCGGAGCCTGTGCTCCACAACGGGAGAGGCCACAACAGTGAGAGGCCCGCGTACCGCAAAAACAAACAAAAAAAACAATTAATGACCATACTTTGATATGATCATCTTAGAGTTGTATAGAGGGAGGATAGTTATGCAACTATTTATATATCTGTGGGTTCAAGAAAGTTTAAAGGCTTGATATTTGAATCCTGTGGAATGTAGCCTCCTTTCCCAGAGGGAAATGAACATATACATGTACTAACTGTAGTTTATAGTAAAGCAACACCTGTTCTTAGTGCCACCTTCTATTCCAGGCATGTTTAGGTATAGGGAAGGGGAACAAGAGCTATAAAACATAAGTCTTGTCTATAAGGAGTTTACAGTTTAGGGGGGTTGAGGGCACTCAATGACTCAACGAGGATGAGCCTGATGCAGGTGGCTACAAGGTCACTCTTGGATAAAGTCTGCTTTAGGAAAGACCAGCTTACTCTTATTCTGTTAAACTCTTTAATGCGGTGTCCAATAAACCTGAATATCAAGCTCAAATGCCACTTTTTCCAGGGGGGTAACAGCCAACAAGTTAATATGATTCCTACACACTTGACACAACTCACCAGAGGTCTTGAATTCGGTGAGCACATTGACCTCCTTTAAGAAAGATCACCATTTAAACTTCGAATGCTAAGTTCTAAGAGAATGAAGTAAGGAATAAGTGATATTCAGGTTCAGAGATGGAAGAGAAAAGAGGGCTCCCCTTGAGTAGAACATTTTGTTGGATTCTCCAAAGTGGCAAACAATAAGGAGAACACTAACCAGCTAAGACTCTGAAGAAGTTGAGAATTAAGATGAAAGCCTAAGATGAAGGTCAAAATGTCCCCTAGATTTAAGGATACACTTAGGCTGAAAGGGAAACTATTGAAAAAAGATGTAGAAAATGCTAAATATTTCACAAAAAATTTATTAGAACTAATAAAACAACTTAGCAAAGTTTGTTTGCAGAATATGAAATCAACATATACACATCACTTGCATTTCTGCACATTAACAATAAACAATCCGGAAAAGAAATTAGGAGAACAATTCCATTTACAATAGCATCAAAAAGAATAAAATACTTAGGAATAAGCTTAACCAAAGACATGACAGACTTGTACACTAAAAACTACAGCATTATTGAAAGAAACTAAGGAAAACATAAATAAATGGGAAGACATCCCACGCTCATAAACTATTGTTAAAATGTCCATATTACACAAAGCTACCTACAGATTTAAAGCAATGCCTATCAAAATCCACTATTTTTGCAGAAATAGAAGAAACGACTCCAAAATTGATATGTAACCACAAAGGACGCTCAACAACCAAAGCAAACATGAAGACCTCACACTCTCTTTTGAAATGAAGTTTTCTTGTTATTGTGGGTTATAAATCCAAAGTCCTAAAAGTCCATAAATTATCCTCCTAAATTTACATTTTGGTTAATTCTCAGTGACAGGCCTTTCCGTGCCTGAGTGGCAGTGAGGGCTGCTTCAATATCTGTAGCTTGGACTTCTGTCACTGACATGGTGTGGGTATCTCAGAGCCTGGCTCTTTTATCAGTCGATCAAATCCTGCATGAACCATGCTCAGAAGGGCCCCATGCTTGCTTGGTTTCATGCTGTGCTATTGCTGTCTTGAAATTCTTAATGATTTTATCTTTGAACTTACGTTCTGTAAGTAAAATTTATAGGACAATAAAATATACACATGAGCAGAGGAGACATGTGCAATATGTGTGTCTCCACCATTCCTGCTGCCCCATTCACATCTAGTTTTCACCCTGCTTATGGTGTGCTTTCCATGACACACTTATTTGGTACCCATTTGGAGTCTTACTGAGTTCCACCAGAATTCTGTGCTACTGCTCACATCCAAGACTAAGTGAAGGTGTTAACAGCTCCAGGAGGCCATGCTTTCCATTTGAATCTGAACTTACTTCTAACACAGAAAGAAAGCAGTTGTTTTTTAAAAAACAAGAATGTCCAAGGAATCTTATCATATCCTTTCTTACTCGTGTTACTTCCCAATATTAGCCAAACACTTCTGCTGAAAAAGATGACATATATGAAAAAGAGAAGAGAGAACAACCCATAGAACCCATTTAGGGCTCACCCTAATCTAGTGTGATGTCATCTTATCTCGATTCTATCTGAAAAAAGAATTTACTTGGGCACATTCACAGGTTCCAGGTGAACGTGAATTTGGGGAGGACACTATGCACCCCAGTGCAAATACTTTCAACAACACTTTTTCTTTGCAGTTTGAACAAGAGGCACTATATTTTCATTTTGCACTGGAGCCCACACATTATGTCACTTTTTACTTTTAGAGCCCATGTTGGAAAATGGGGTTTCATGAGACAGCCAAGTGAGTCTGTCAAGTGAATTCTAGAATTATCCAGACTTACCCACTTTGTTGCAGCAAGTTGGTTCCAGGCAAACCCATGTGAAAGGGGCATGTCCACGATGGAGCAGAGAACTTTTGTCTCTCTATCACCAGACTCACTCCCAAGATGAAGGAAAGAAGAGCTTAGCAAAGCATGGCCAGTTATTCTTCCCAACTTTGCCAGTCAAGTAGGTCACCTCACCTAGCCAGTGTCAGTGAATATAAGAGCAGGGAGGTTAAAAGTTATACTACTCAAATTCCCTTCACATGCTGGTACCATTAGGAACGAGAAGGGAAATTGTCACTAATGCTTTCCTGTTTCACTAATGTTTCCCTGTTTTTTTCAATCTCTTAACACACTCAACTATGCCTTTAAGCCTGTAATTAACGGAATATGGCTCTCCCTTCAGGACAAAGAAAAGACCTTTATCAGGACAGTCCTGCTCGCACTTTTATGGGGCTACTCATTTGAGTGGCCTCTGGGAACTGCTGGTGGACAACTTAGAGTTTCATCCCAGAAGTCTCTGATATGGGTGAGAAATTGCTTTAATTTAAATTAACTCCAGGGCTACTCATATCCAATGATCAGAAACAACTTTTTGTTTACCAGCCATCCACAGCACAGCTAACCATAGAAAGTTGATGAGGTTAAATGACAAACTAAGATTAAATACATAAAAGCATCCAGTAATACAATTCAGAAATCATAGAAATGTTGCAAATTTGAAAGTACACCTCCGCCAGTATCAAATTCTTCACAGAGAAATTAAAAGGGTACACATTAAACGCTCTTATGAATTAAGGTCCCAAAGTATTAAAGCCCAATTTTGAAATCAAGTTTCCTTGTTACTGTGGGTTAAAAATCCAAAGTCCTAAATGTCCATAAACCATCCTCCCAGCTGTACATTTGGTTCATTCTCAGTCACAGGGCTTTCATTTCCTGAATGCGACTGAGGGCTCCTTCAGTATCTGTAGCTTGGACTTCTGTCACTGACACGGGTGTGGGTCTCTCAGGGCCTTGGCTGTTTTATCAGTTTATCAAGTTTCTCATGAACCGTGTTTTAAAGAGTCTAAAGAGTTACTAAGATACAATTTGATTTTACAGCACTATCCCCACAATTTAAAAACAATCTCAAAAGCAAGCCAATGCCCAACTCCTAGAAGACAGAAACTAGGCACATTTTTGTGCCCAGAATCCAGTACAGAATTTGACCAAAGAACAAAGCAGAAACTCAATGGCATTTGAGAGAAAGATAAAGTCTCTTTTGTTTTAGCCTCACTAGGATGTCCATTAGTCTATGCCATTTCACTGAAATTTCTGACCTGCAAACTTCGAACCAGGAGGAATCTTTGAAGCCTGATGTTGATTTGTCACTATGAATTTGCGACGTGCAGTGCACAGCCCTGAGCATCTGTCACACATGGACTCTTGAGTTATCCTTCCTCTTTGATGACCTTGTGGTTCACACTGCAGTACTGAACTGATTACGGGTTCTGTCAAGTGACATTACACCTCCAGTTCTGATGCGTAGATTTGACAGTCCTATGCCGTCATGGCCATTTTCACTGCCTCCTGCTATGGAACTGCACAGACCAAAGGCGGCTGCCTTTAAGAGAACATTTCTTTCTCCAGCATAATTGACAAATCCAGTGTCAGCTTGGGTCCACATGTAAAGGGAGTCACTTCAGCCTATGGTAGACCATATGTGTCAATGCCGACAAGTTCTACAAGACATGTTTTCCTTACAACTGAGTCTTTTTCTCAGTCAAGCCTGCTTGGGAAAAACTGTACCTGAAGAGTAAGGCAAGGTGGACGGCTGCCTGAGACTTTCCTGCCCTGTAAACTCCTGCACACTCTCAAGTCAAGTGCCAGGTAAAGGTCTCTGTATACTAAAGACCGTTCAGGTGCCTTATTCATTCCGCTCCAGGTATTGCTCAGTCACCTGCAACTCCCTAATGCCCCTTTTCTTTATGTCAGACCTTTACTTAAGTGGCTCGAAAGAAACAGCCACTCTCCCACACCATAAGCTGCAGCCATCAGCCAAAATCAAAGTGTCTTACAGCTGGTTGGATGGTGGCCCCCAAAAGGATATATCCATGTCCTAATCCTTGACTGTTACCTCATTTGAAAAAAAAAAAGTTTTGCAAATGTCATTAAGGATCTTGAGATGGGATTTCCATCCTATATTATGTGGATGGGTCCTAAATATAATGACAATTGTCCTTATTATACAAGAAGGGCAGAGGGACATTTGAGACAGACAAAAGAGAAGATACAGACACAGAAAGGGGGTGATGTGAAGACAGAGACAAAAACTGAGTGATGTGGCTTCAAGCCAAGGAAGAGGGCGACCACCAGAAGCTGAGAGAGGCAAGGGATAGAATCTCCCCTAGAGCATCTGTAGGGAGAGCAGCCTTGCTGACACCTTGATATCACACTTCTGGCCTCTACAACTGTGAGATAGCAAATTTCTCTTGTGTTAAGCCTCCAAGTTTATTAGTCTCCCAGCAAGCACGGGACACTTATACAGCATGCACTAAACCTTTTCTAGGCTTCAGCAGTTTACTGCACAAACCTAAATATTTTCAAACAGTCAAAGGTCTCAACATCCCACCATACATTAAAAACCAAGGCACTAGACTACCTTCCTTGGCAGTAACAAAATATCTTCCACAAGGACAGTTTGCTCTCTAAGATGTCTGCTCCTTTCTTTTTATTTCTCAGTGTTCCCAGGTAATGCACCAAGTGTTAGGGTCTTTTAATTACCTTCCAGCAAGTACAATGCCTTAATTCCATTTGGTTTGGAATAAATTAGGAAACAAGATAAAAGCAAAAAGATGGAGGGCCGAATATTCCTGTTACTGAACAGTCACGTGAAGAAACAGTAAGGGAATTTAACACAGATTTTTAGTTTAACAGCATAACTGAAAAACAAAAACAAAAACCAACCAACCAACCAACTGTTCTTCTACCCACTGAAAGGAAAGTAAAAGTGATTCAGGGAGCTTCCAAATCTTGTGAAGCAGCTTAAAAAGGGAGAGGGGAGGCACACAACTGTTGAGAACGTAACACTCTAATGCACAAGGTCAGGGATCCTAACAAATTCTCAAAGTCTCAACATATACCAACAAGAACCGTATTATTGGAAATATAAAGGCACAGAGATATAAATGCATAGAGATATAAACTATTTGGTATTAAAAACAGACCTTGCTATATAAACATATAGTATGTCACTTTTATCGCTTTATGAGAATAACCATATAAAGAAAGTCCAGAAGACCCCACTGCTGTCATCTTGCAAAGGATCAAAATTCAGCACCTACAGGGCCCCACCCACCCTCCACGCTGTGTGTCTGTGTGTCTCTAAAAACAACAACCTGCAATTGGCATATAATTAAACCCATAGGCAGCTTTGAATATGAGATCTAGGCAGAAAAAGTAGCAGCAAAGACAACAGTAGCTGGAATTTGGTAGAAAAGCAAGAGAAGACTTTTTAAAAGCTTCCAGTTCAAGTCAGAATTAAGGTTAAGTTTCAGCAGCTTGGGATAGCTGTGGATGTTTTGCTGTTCTCTGAAAAAAGAAGAAAATCTATCATAAGTATGTTCATTCGAGAAAAATACTGTGTTTGTTTAGTTTTTTTAGCCATGCCCAAACGACTCTCAATTTTGTACACTGTTCAAGGGCAGAATGTATATTGGTTAGGATGTGCTCATGGCTGGTGCATCTCCAAAAAATGCTTCATGAAGACTGCCAGCTTCTGACATCTTCGATGGTGACAGCATTATGCAGAGAGGCCCGAATGCCTCCCACGGACCCAGAAGAACCACCGATGCAGCCGTTAAGAACAGGAGCATCTGGTTGAGCATCAGGACGACCCTCCTTCCCGTCACCAGCTCCTGCGAGAGTCACGGCACCTGAAGCCATCGTGTCCAACCTCCCACCTGAAAGCCCCCGCAGGTGGCCAGGAGCATCACACATCTCAGTCATTAGAAAATTCCTTTCAAACGCAGTGAAGGACCATCACGCTCACAGGTAACCTAGGTTAGCTCAACTCTTCGATGAGCCTGCCGTGCAGGGGGCAGGCAGCTATTCTCATGCGTGAGAACATAGGTTTTTCATGGAGCTGACAGAATTAACTACTCTCTCTGACGTTCAGGGGAGCAGCAGTGTCTGTTCTTACACTGAACAGGCTGTGCAAGCTGCACCAGAGATGGGATGGCACCCTCTGTGCTGTCAGAGCAGAGATTGTCAAAGGAAATTTTGACCAAAGCTCCTAGAAGGTGTGGCCCCCGCCATGCTCCCGGCCATGGAATCATGCTAAGGGGCCTGTAAGCAGCAGCAGGAGCACCCCCGTAACAAACGGTCTTTCCCAACTAGTTACAATAACTGCTACTCCAGGATGGGCAGGCTCCTAGATGTGTCTCCTTCAGCGTCTGAAAACTAAACCAATTCTCTGACAAGCTTCTGAATGGGACATGTACTCACCTATGCCTTTTCGGGGAGATCATATTGAGTTCAAGAGCTTTGTCGAGAAATCTTTTTTCTAAAGCATCATCTTCTTTGGTGTTGCCAATGTGGAATTGAATATTCATCTTGCTTTTATTCTGGGGCTCCACTGGACATCTGAAAAACATGTTTTTTGTTCCAGCTATTTTTCTACAATGTGCAACTACCATTAACAAAGCAACAGAAAAGTTTTAAAAACCATTTTCCAGATGCAAACAAGAGATTAAAAAAAAGATCTGTGCCAGGACATTTATAATTTACTTAGGGAGACCACTCTTGCATATGGAACAGTGAGTTAACATTCTCTTATACGACTCATACTTAATTTCCAAGAGCCTCAGTTTCCTCATCTGAATATTAGGAATGATAGTAATATCTCCATTTCATACTAGTTATGACAGTTCAGTGGTACAACATATATGAGGCTTCCAACCCATGGCAGCCACACAGCAATGTGAACGACCCTTTCTCTACAAGGCTGCAGAGAAAAAAAATGAGTTGGTCTGAATAGTGGCGGTAAGATTTAAAAATAATGAGCAGCAGCTTTCAAAGCACTTAAAACACTGTATTGTCCCAAGCTGTGTGATCTTGAACAAGTTACTAAATCTCTCTGTTGTGCCTCTCTGATGTGAGGACTAAATGGCCACAAATTCTCTGCAGCCCTCCCAGCAAGAGGTGGGGTCTTGTGCTCCACACCTTTTGAATCTGGGCTGGCCTTGTGGACTTGCTTTGACCAAGAGACTGCAACAGGAGTGACGCTGTGCAACTTCCAAGCTGAGGCCTCAAGGGGCATGCGGCTTCTATACCTGCCCTCTTAAAACATCACTGCCATGTAAGCAAGCCCGAGCTAGCCTGCTGGAAATAACAGGCCCAGCCAACAGCCAGCCAGCAACAGCTGCCAGACAGATGAGGGGGGCCATTTAGACTCTAGGTGGATCACCAGATGACTTTGGTTGAATAAGTGATCTCAGATGAGACCAGAAGAAATCACCCCACTGAGCCCGGCCCCACCTGCTGACTGAAAAGAATCCTGAGCAAAAGAAATGGCTGTGGTTTTAAGTCACTGTCTTGAAGTGTTCTATGATGCAAAAGTAGATAACTGATAGAATTCAGAACAGCATCTGGAACACATTCAATGCTATGTAAATATCTATTGAAGTCAATAAATTTGTCTTTTCATTCTCTGCACCTTGCACAGGGCTCATACAGACTCTCAAAAATGAATGAGTCAAGTTTCATCTAGGATACGTTAGTTAGTATTGGACTTCAGTTTCTGATTTGGAAAGTAAGCAAGCCAAAATTATCTTCCACTGACAAACAAAGGAGACAAACAGAAGAAGAGCTGACATGTTATTCTGGATTACAAGGAAAATATGTAATAACTCTCTCCATTTTCTCAAGCACATCCTGTCTTATTATTCCACTTCTACTGGATGGGATTCATTAAAAGTAATCAGCAAAGAAAAGCAGGGTGAGGAAGCCCCCATTAAAAGCTATGCTCGCCTCTCAGGGCACACACATAATTCCTGTTAAAGTTAATAGGAGTCAAGTGCACGTCGACAGACAGAAGAGACACAAGCAGGGAAACCAAGTATCTGGTAATAGGCTTTGAGCCTGAATTCTGGGACCCCCTTTTCACAGCTAGTAGGTATCCTGGTTGACATTTACATTAAAAACTTAATGTCTACCCTCTTTGATATTCTGCTGCCTCAGGTTCCCCAGGCGACAGTCCAATTATACAGCTGGAAGCAGCAAAAAGGACATGTGATTTAAGGGGAAAAATATTAAAAGGGGGAAGAATTAGAAACCTGGATTTACAAAGAATCTGTATTTACAGTCGTCCCCCACACATTCATCCATCCTACTGTGAACGTAGGTGATATCATCACAGCAACAATGTCATAACAACTAGAAACTGAAGATTAAATTTGCACGGTGCCCAAGAGTGTCCCTGCTGTGGGGCTGAGGGAAGAAAGAAAAAGATGAAGGGGAATCAGCTGCTCCCAACCTAGCAAGACAGCTGTGGAGGGAATTCAAATTCCACAGGACAAGGGCTGTGGAAGCACAGAGCTGAGCAAGTAACTCTGCCCGAGGGAAGGTTGAAGGTTTCAGAAGAAGGGAGGTGGGAGGGGTCAGGACAGGGGGAGACGAAGGAAGGGCATCTGGCAGAGAGCTGTCTCTGCCAAGGCACAGGGGACCCCAGCAAGTTCTCTGCAGCACCTGGGGTGCTGGGTGCCTGGTTGGGGGC